>NC_092713.1:137455074-137770914 GCF_047496885.1 Scyliorhinus torazame
TCAATGGCCTTTGTAGATCTGGAAGCTGTTCAGTGTTACTTATGCGAAACAACCTCTCTCTGGTTTGAATATGAACTATTACAATTCATAGAATCTCTACAGTGTAGAAGGAGGCCATTTGGCCTTCAAGTCTGCACCAACCCTCAAAAGAGCATCGTACCTGGGATCACTCCCCCGCCCTATCCCCGTAATCTCTTTAGCCCTAACTTTGGACAAGAGTCGGTTTTGGCACGGCCAAACCACCTAACCTGCTCGCCTTCGGACTGTGGGAGGAAACCGGAGCTCCCGGAGGAATCCCAAACAGACGCTGGGAGAGATGGTGTTGGGGAAATTGATGTGGTTGAAGGCTGATAAATCCCCAGGGCCTGATGATCTAAATCCCAGAATATTTAAGGAAGTGGCTCTAGAAATAGTGGGTGCATTGTTGGTCATCTTCCAGGGTTATATAGACTCTGGAACCGTTCTTGCAGATAGGAGAGTAGCTAATGTAACTCCACTATTTAAAAAGGGAGGTAGAGAGAAAACAGGGAATTATAGACCAATAAGCCTGTCGTTGGTAGTGGGCAAAATTCTAGAATCCCTTATCAAAGATTTTATAGCAGAGCCATGAGAAAAGCCGCAGGATCGGAAAGAGTGAAGAGAAAATTCTGCTTGATAAATCTACTGGAATTCTTTGAGGATATAACCAGGAGATTTGATGAAGGGAAGCCAGTGAATGTGGTATATTTGGACCTCGGGAAGGCTTTTGATTAAAGTCCCGCATAAGAGATTAGCATGTAAAATTAAAGCGCATGGGATTAGGGGTAATGTATTGAGATGGATAGAAAACTGGTTGGCAGACAGGAAACACAGTAGGAATTAACATGTCTCATTTAAATTGGCAGGTTGTGACTAGTGGGTACCGCAGGGATCGGTGCTCGGACCCAGCTATTCACAATATATGTTAATAATTTAGATGAGGGAACAAAATGTTCCAGCCTCCCCGAACAGGTGTGGAATGTGGCGACTATGGGCTTTTCACAGGAACTTCATTTGAAGCCTACTTGTGACAATAAGCGATTTTCATTTCATTTCAAAATGTAATATCTCCAGATTTGTAAATGACACCAAGTTGGGTGGGAGGGTGTGCTGTGAGGAGGATGCAGAGATCCTTAAGTGTGATTTGACAAGTTGAGTGAGTGGGGGAAATGAGTGGCAGATGCAGTGTCATTTGGATAAATGCAAGGTTAGTGACTTTGGTAGCAAAAATGGGAAGACAGACTATTATCTGACTGGCCATAAATTAGGAGAGAGGAATGTGCAAAGAGACCTGGGCGTCCTTCTACACCAGTAACTGAAGGTAAGCATGCTGGTACAGCAGGCAGTAAAGAAGGCAAATGGTATGTTGGCCTTCATTGTGAGAGGATTCAAGCACCGGAGCAGGGGTGACTTGCAGGAATTATACACCTGGCATATTGTGGACAGTTTTGGTCTCCTTAACTGAGGAAGGATGTTCTTGCTCTCGAGGGAGTGCAGCGAAAGTTTACCAGACTGATTCCTGGGATGGCAGGACTGACGTATGAGGAGAGATTGAATTGGCTAGGATTGCATTTGCTGGAATTTAGAAGAATGAATATCAAAATATATGGGGTGAAAGCGGGATTAGGCTATTGAGTTGCATGATCAGCTATGATAATGAATGGTGGAGCAGGCTTGAAGGGCCGAATGGCCTCCTATTTTCAATGTTTCTATGTAATGTGCAAACTCCACACTGTTGCCCGAGGCCGGAATTGAACCTGGGTCCCTGGTGCTGTGAGGCAGCAGTGCTAACCAATGTGCCACTGTGCAGCCCAATTTTTTAAAATAAAGTTTGTTTATAAAATAACCAAGCCCTGTTTTTTTCATATTATCACTCTTGGAACAAATCGATCTTTCCGCACCGTCTTATGGCTCTGGCCCAGTCTCTTAGCCCTGTTGAGAGTTGACCGGGCATCCGGGCAGCTGTTTATGCTGCTTGGGCAAGTGTAGAGTCCCATTCCACGGGTTTTAATTTTTGGCGATTTTTAATATGGAATGTAACATTTTTGTTGCCTCTCTCCAATCTTTCTTCCCTTCCTACTTCTCAATATGCACCTGATTGATATTGAATTCACCCCCTCATAGTGTGTACGCTTTAATTTTACAATCCTTCAATTTGGTTAGTTACTTGCCTGGTTCACTTAAATCCCTGATACCCTGTGTACCTTGTGCTGTCATCTCTCGCTATCAACAATTGCCAAACTAAACAATTAAGTGGACATGGGTAAACCTAATTAAAGAAGTACACTTGAGGGCACGAGGGTGTGTGTGTGTGCTGTTTTAGCACTTGGCACTGCAATGCAGTCGATGTAACTGAAAGATGATTATTGAGTATTCCAGATGGACCGAGTAAATACGAAAGTGGGAGATGTACTTTTATATGGTGGGCATTGGGTTGGAAGTAGGAAGGGAAAAGTATCCAGTAAAATAATCAGATTGGAGATTTGCTCGGTTAAGGGGAGGAAAATTTGTCCATGTACACAGGTCACAAAAAGCTAGTGCAAGTCATTACAAAGGCATATGTAATTTTTGCCTTTGTCTCCAGGAAACCGAGGGGGAAATTGTTTAATTTGTTGTTCCGACCCCATCTGCTTTGGGATCCAAATCTTTGGAAATTAATTACTTACATATTTATATAGCACTTTTCATAATGCCAGGACTTCCCAAAGGGCTGTCCAACCAATAAAGTACTTCTGAAGTCTTGTCACGATTTTCAAATCAAGAAATGCAACAATCAGCTGGCACACACAAGATTCCACACACACCAATTTGACGATGACCATTCAGTTTGTTTTTGTGAATGGTGGTTGAGGGATGCATATTGAGTAGGCCACTGGGGGAATCTCATCCTCTCTTCAGATAGTATTTTTTATCATTTGTGTCCAGCTGAGATGGCAGATGGGGCTAGGTTTTGTGTCTGAAAGATCACACCTCTGACAGGGCAGCATTTCCTCAGTACTGAAGTTGAAGCCTGGTTTGTGTGCTCAAACCTCAGGACTGACTTGAATCTATGACTGACCCTGAGAATGCTACCACTGAACCAAGGTTTGCTGGGCCTGTGAGGGGTTGCAGTGCAGATTCACCAGAATCATACCCGAACTTGGAGGGTTAAATAACAAAGACCGGTTTCATAAACCTGATCTGTATTCCCTTGAGGGAACAAAGAACATGACAGCTTACAGCACAGGAACAGGCCCTTTGGCCCACCAAACCTGCGCCGATCCAGATACCTTATTTAGACCTACCACTTATTGCCCAAACGATCTGTATCCCTCCATTTTGCCACCCGTTTATGTGTATATCAAGATGCATTTTCAACGTTGCTACCGTGCCTACCTCCACCACCTCCACTGGCAACGCGTTCCAGACACCCACCATGCTCTGTACGATTTTCACTGCACGTCCCCATAACTTTCCCCCCTCTCACCTTGAACCTGTGCCCCTTGTGATTGAGGCTTCCACCCTGGGAAAAAGCCTCTGACTATTCACCCTGTTTATACCTCTTGTAATTTCATAGACCTCAATCAGGTCTCCCTCAGCCTCCATCTTTCCAATGAAAGCAATCCTAATTTATTCAACCTCTCCTCCTAGCTAACACTCTCCAGACCAGGCAACATGCTGGTAAACCTTCTTTGCACTCTCTCTAAAGCATTCACATTCTTCTGGTAATGTGGCGACCAGAACTGCACAATATTCGAAGTTTTATACAACTGTGACATGACCTGATATCTTGTACTCAATACCCCGGCCAATGAAGGCAGGCATGCCATCTGGCTTCTTGACCACTTTATCCACTTGCATTGCCACTTTCATGGAACTATGGACC
This sequence comes from Scyliorhinus torazame, assembly GCF_047496885.1. Classification (NCBI taxonomy): domain Eukaryota; kingdom Metazoa; phylum Chordata; class Chondrichthyes; order Carcharhiniformes; family Scyliorhinidae; genus Scyliorhinus; species Scyliorhinus torazame. The sequence continues at coordinate 137,458,958 of NC_092713.1, forward strand.
TGAGCACCCAGATCCCTCTGTATGTCAATGCTCCTTGGGATCCTGCCATTTACTGTATAATCCACACCTGAATTTGATCTTCCAAAATGCATCATCTCGCTTTTGTCCAGTTTCAACTCCATCTGCCATTTCTCTGCCCAACTCTCCAATCTATCTATATTCTGTTGTATTCTCTGACCAACCCCTTCACTATCTGCAACTCCACCTACCTTAAGTGTCGTCTGCAAACTTGCTAATCAGACCATCTACAGTTTCCTTCAGTGGATGACGAATGATTTGAAGAGATTCAGTCGGGTATTTACATATCTATTTTTTCTGGTTGGGGACTCGAGAACAACAGAGAAACTTAAAATTAGAGTTACACTATTTACTAGTGATATTAGGAAGCACTGAAGTGGAATTCTCAACTCTCTTCACATATCAGGAGCTGGGGGCTGGGCGAATAGAGCTTTTCAAGGTAGATATTTTCAAATCCAGGTATATGGAGCTGAGGTTCAGAACTGCCATGATCTGACTGGCTGAACTGGCTCGCAGGGATGAATGGCCTATTCCTCTTGAGTTTCTAAAATGGAATACTTTGCAAGAGCTGAAGCCAAATATTAAATTCAACATTAATTTGGATTCAAGACTGGAAAACATCCTCCATCCAGATACATCATTTTGAAAAATCAAGCTGTAATGGGACGTGCAAGGTGTTAACGCAGGTTAACTTTTGAGCAAATGCAAGGGAACATGAAATTAGAAATGAAAGTAGGACAAAAATGGGCAAGAAATATAGAGGGTAAAACTAGAGGGACAAAGAGTCTCTAAAAAGAACTGCAGCTTTTCAACTTTTTCAGCTCTTGAGGGTGTGGAATTTTAAACTGAAGCCATGCTTTTTAACTACTTTGGTTTATGCCAAGAGAATAGAACCTGGGAGGCGGTTAATGGGATAATCTGACTAGTCTGATAGATGAATATTTCTTGAAATATTCTCAAGAAAACTGCGACCATGTCCCACTGACAGATAATCCGGGCAGACTTCAAGGCTTCACTAGTGGCTCGAAATAGCTCAGAACAACAAATCACTGGAAAGAATAGTGACTCCTGGAGTGTAGCGAAGCTGGGAATGAAACTTGATGTACCATAGCCAGAAATTCGTTGACGAAGTTTGAACCACCTTGACGTTTCTGTGGAAGTGACAACTCCGATGGACAGTATGAAGTACATTAATGTTTTGAAAACGCCTTCAATAAAGGCTGCTGCTGAGGGCAAAGGACTGGAAAATCAGGGCTCTTCAGTTATTGAGGATGGTGATTGAAGACATTGTACAAGTGTTAGGAACAAAAGGTAGTTTTAAAGGATTTGTATTGGTAAACATTACAAAGAAGGTACACTTTTAAGTGTGCTTGATTTAATGTTTCTGTGCTGGAAGGGTAAAATCTATAGTTGGATTCATGCTGGACAACCATTTCGGTGGAGGCGATGAGGCGAACAGTCACACGGCGGCTCCCGCCTGGGAGTGCTTTTTTGACCCTTTTTGCTGGTTAACGGGTGATTTCTGGAAGAAATTGGTGCAGTGTGATCGAGTAGAATCCTCTCTTGAGTGATGTCTTGTGGATACAACACAAGGCAGACGTCGGGCAAGGGATCCTCGTCAGATTCAGAAGGTCCTTGAGCCTTCGAAAGGAAGAAAATGGCGGAGATCTCTGCGGCACCGTTACCCCCTCAGTGGATGACCAAGAAGTTGGTGGACATGGTAAATTTAAGAAGCAGCGCTAAGCGGTTGCTGAGGATTTGGAGAAGGCAATTGAGGGGGCTGTGGCACCTATTTGGATGTCATTGGACAAGATGGATCAGTATATAGAGGTACAGGGGGCGATGATCCGGAAGGTGTATGAGGTGCTATAGTGCATCCATAGTGATCGGATTGTGTCTCTGGAGGCAGAGATGGTGTTGCTGACAGAGGAACAGGAGGCGTGAAGGGCAAGGTCGATGACCTGGAGAATCGCTCCAAACAGCAGAGCTTAAGAATTGTTGGGCTGCCGGAGGGCTTGGAAGGTACAAGCGCTACTAATTACATCTCTATGATGTTTAGAATGTTGGCGGGGGTGTGAAATCTTGCCAACCCCTCTTGAGTTGGACCATGCCCATCGGTTGCTGAGTCAGAATCCCAGATAGGGGAGCTTCCATAGACGATCATAGTCAGGCTCTATAGGTACCTGGACAAGGAATGGGTTCTGAGATGGGCAAAGGACCACAGATTGTCGATGGGAGGGCCATGCCATCCGAATATATCAATGTTGGGGCAGAGCTGGCAAGAATACATTTAATAAGGGCATGGCTGAACTGGACAAGAGCAATATGTGATTTGGTGTGGAGTACCCAGCCCGTCTTTGGGATACTTTCAAGGACACACACTCTTATTTCGATGTGCTGGAGGAAACAAATGACTTTGTTAAGAAACATTTGGTGGTGGTGGTATGGAGCGGTGGGTGGGTGTGGCGAGGATGGACTGAAATGCTTGTGGACTATGAGCGTTGCTGTTTGTTCATTAAGTTCTTCTATGTTTGTATTTTTGTGGGGGACGGTGCGGTGTTACAGGCCTTGTTGGTGGAGGTTGTATCTCCCGAAATTGGTGGTGTGTGTATATATTGTATTATGTTGTTGGAATGTTTGAAAGATGTTTACACTGGGTGGGGGGTCACCCTGCTAGCGTGAGAGCTAGTTAATGGGAATGGAGTGGAGAGATAGCTGCATAAGTTGTGGATTGCCTCACGGGGAGATATGGCTGATCCAAGGAGGGTGGGGTGGGGGTGTTATCAGAAGCCCACTGCCCCACTTGGTTACATGCAATGTGAAGGGATGAAAAGGTCCTGGATGTTTGCCCACCTGAAAAGTTTGAAAGCTGATGTATTTTTTCCACAGAAGACCGATTTGAGAGTCCAGGACCAAACAAGGTAGCGGAACGGATGTGTGGGCAAGTGTATCACTCGAGTCTGATTCACGAGATTGTATTTTTCTGCAGTTAACATTATAGCAGACTCGGGAGGGAGGTACGTAATTCTTAGTGGGGTGTTAGCAGGCACACTGGTGATTTTGGTCAATATGTATCCACCAAATTGGGATGACACAGAATTCATTATGCAGGTGCTGGCTTCTATTCCTGATCTCTACACATTAATTATGGGGGGGACGGGGGAAGAACTTCAATTGTGTTCTGGATCCTAGGCTGGATAGTTCGAGTCCGAAGTCCTTGAGAACATCAGGGGTGGTAAAGGAGTTATTGGTGTTCATGGAACAGGTGGGTGGGTGGGCAGACAAACCCGTGGAAATTTAGGTATCCGAGCAATAAGGAGTTTTCTTTTTCACTCCCAGATTGATTTCTTCATGTTGGGCAGGTCTCTACTCTCTGGGGTGAGGGGGTGGGGTACTCGGTGATTGTCAAATCGGTCTTGCCCATATTTTGTGGACCCGATGTTGGAGCCGGCCGTCCTCTGACTCCCATGGAGATTGGACACAGTGTTGCTCGCTGATGAGGGACTTTTCGAGCGTGTACCCTCCGCTGTTGGGGAGCATGTGGAATTTAACAAAACTAGGTGGTTTCGCCTTTCACTCTCTGGGAATCACTGAAGGCAATTAATTGGGGAGAGAGAATTCCTTATAAGGCATACAGGAATAAATCTGGGAAGATGAAGTGCGGAGGCTGGTGGATTCCTTGAGATGGACCGCCAATACTCAATTGCCCCAACACCGGAGCTGTTGGAAGAGACACAAACTGCAGATGAATTTTGAGTTGTCAACGGTTAAGGTGGTGACCCAGCTACGTTACTTGAGTATGGCGAGAAGGCCAGCTGTTATGGCTCACCAGCTCAGGTGGCAGGCTACCTCTCGGGAGATAGTTCAGCTTAGGAACTTGGGTGGCGCTTTGGTTTCTGCCCCAGTGAAGGTCAATGGGGTGTTACTGTGGCTGGACATGTCTGAGCCTCAGCAGGTGGATTCAATAATGTTATAATTTTTGGATAGATTGACCTTCCTGGAGATGGAACAGGAAAGGAGGTGTGGATTGGCCAGGAGGAGATCATGAATTGTATTTGTTTAATGTAGATGGCAAAGCACCGGTTCCGGATGGATTCCGTATTAAATTTCATAAACAGTTCGCTGGTTTGATCGTTCCACTTCTGCTGGATATGTCCAACGATTCCCTGTCCCAGAGGGTGTTGCTGGCCACGTTGGCGCAGGGATCGATTTCCTTGATTCTGAAAAAGGGCATGGATCCCACTGAGTGTGGGTTGTACCCACCTAAATTTGTCTGTTCATCGCTGAATCTGAGGTGTTGGCAACTCATTTGGAGCTGGGCCTGCAGGGGTGATTTTGGAGGAGCAGGCAGGATTGGTTGTGGGCAGGCAGTTGTCAGCCAACATTAGGAGATTGTTGAATGGTGTCATCTTCCTCAGTGGCCGAACCAGGGGTGATTATTTTGATGGAAGTGGGGAAAAAGCATTCAACGGGTTTGAGTGGGGGTATACTTCTTGGAGATTCTGGGGTGTTTTGGTTTTGGGCCAAAATTTATATCTTGTGTTAGGGTTTTTATATCTTGGGTTAGGGTTTTTAATACGGCCCCCGCTACGGGTATCCATACAAATATACAAATGCCTTGAGCTCAGGGTACTTTCAACTGAACAGGGGTTGTTTGCCATGGTGATCGAGTCTCTAGCCATTTCTCAGGTTGTCTACCAGTTGGAGAGGGATAGTGTGGAGGTATTGGGGGGGGGGGGGAGGGGGGGGGATCATAGGGTGCACTTCTATGTGGCTGATTTGCTATTATACATCACAGACCTTGGACCCACACTCCAATGTGGGGGAGATAATGGAGGTGCTCAGGGAGTTGGGCCCCTTTTCACGATATGAGCTAAACCTTATCCTTCTAAACTCCAGCGATGATGAGCCCAAACATTTTATCCTTCCTCTTACGTCAACCCTTTCATCCCGGAATCAATCTGGTGAACCTCCTCTGAGCTGCCTCCAATGCCACCACATTCTTCCTCAAATTAGGAGACCAAAACTGGATACACTACTCCAGATGTGGTCTCACCAGCACTCTATACAATGGATGAATATTTTCCAAGGTTCTTGTTTGTGTTCCAGTGTTGTCCCAGTCTTTCAAAGGCTTTTTTTGGTAGGGTCAATAAGTTGAGACTCATCTGGTTCGGAGGACATTTCTGCAAAGGGATAGACAATCCAGGGAGAGGGGGAGGGAAGTGGAGAGAGTGATTGTGGGGGTGAGACCCACGCAGACACGGGGAAAATGTGTGAACTCCACATGGACAGTGACCTGGGGCCGGGATTGAACCCGGTTCTCAGTGCTGTGAGGCAGCAGTGCTAACCATTACGCCATTGTGCCGCCCTGGATTTGGAATCAATTTGGGTCGCATTTTAAATTATGCTCTGTTGCTGTTGGCATCAATTTGCAGGAACCATGGGTTTGTGCAGTTGGTTTAGATTCAAAGTTCAAGGCATGGGAGAGGGAGATGTTGGAGAGATGAGGAATGTGTTTCTGGAGGGTAGGTTTGCTGGTCTAGATGAGATTTTGGAGACGCTTCAGCTCCTGGGAGAGAATGTGTTCAGATACTTTTGGGTACACTAGTACATAAGAAGCTTCCTTCATTTCCCCCTGGTACCGTTGCCCTTTCTTATGGATAGGGTCCTGTCCTTGAATGAGCTAGGGGAGGGGAGGATCTCCCACAATTATGGACAGATGTCGACGATGGAGCATGCATTGTTGGTAGAAATAAAGTGGGAGGGTGAGCTGGGTTTGGCCTTTGAGGATGAAGGGGGGGTGAAGTTGATCACCTCCTCGTGAGACTCTTAATGGGATCAACTTCACCTCCTCGTGAGACTCTTAATGGGAAGTTGATACCATTAAGAGTCTCACTCTACAAACCTCTCCCCTCCCCAAAGTCTGATGCAATGCGTAGAGCGCAACAGATCAGGGCGTGTATGGGTGGGTTCTTGGCGGTGGAGGGCAGGGATGGGTGGTGCTCTCGGGGGCTGGCCAACCACATGCACGTGGTTTGGTCCTTCCTCCAGCTTGTTCATTTATGACTCTCCATGTCAGGGATTCTGGGTGTTAAGCTGGTGGCCATTTTTGGAGTGTTGGATTTGCCGGTGCTGATGGCAGGGACGAGGGCAGATGTCTTGGCCGTCGTCTCGCAATAGCCCGGAGGCGAGTCTTGCGTGGATGGAGGTCTCCGGTGTCGCCTAAGTCTTCAGCCAGTTTAGGAGACCTGATGGAATTTCTGCACATTGAGAAGATCAAATATGCCTTCAGGGGATGTGTGGTGGTGGGAATTTATTCAAATTGGCATCCGTTAGTTGCCTTTTTCAGGGAGCTGGTTATCATGCGCTGAGGGGGCAGGGTGGCGTTGGTCAGTCTATTCGGGTCCTCTTTGTTTTGCGGGCGTGTGGGGTGGTAGTCCATCCTTGGTATATGACTGAGATGGGTTGTGTTGTATTGGGGTTCCTTTTTGTAATGAGAATTTTGTTTGAATAAAAATATATTTAAAAAAAAAAAAAAAATTCATGCTGGCCAAAGCATATTTGAGGGGAGGTTCAGTTCCAACTGTGTATCTATTGTGCTTCAAAAAGGTTACGATGTGAAGAGTAAAAAGTAAGTCATTGCTTTGTAATAGGCCACTTTCCAGAGGGAAGGCTTTGTTAGTTTTTTAACTGGAAGCCAGAGCATTTGAGACCGTACACTGGGCGTGAACAGCTCACAACTAACGAGACAAGGGAGTTGCAGAGATGCAAGCTTCCGAAGGAACAAGATACCATCCAAATAACCACGGAATTGGGACAGAAAGAACCTTAGAAGTTAAGAGGAACCCAAGGTTTCAGAACAATTCAAGGAAGGGTAAAGTGTTAAGAGTTAAAGAGACAATGACAGTAATTAGATGTAAAGTGGGACAGCAGACTTCAGAAGTAGATGAAACATTTCATGTCATTTTAATACAGCCTGGGAATTGAGCATTGAATCAATTGTGTGCAGCCGTCAAGACAAGGAAATCCTAAAAGGGACTGTGTAAAATTCTGAACTGGATTTGCTGTTGAAAATGGAGCAGAAGCTTTAATGTTATTTAGAAAACTTGGGAGTTAGGGTGTCGCTTTATGCGGACGACCTGCTGCTGTGTGTGACGGACCCGGTGGGAGGAATGCCAGAGGTAATGAGGGTCCTTGGGGAATTCGGGGACTTTTCGGGGTACAAGCTCAATATGGGGAAGAGCGATCTGTTCGTAGTTCAGCTAGGGGACCAGGAGAGGGGGATTGGCGAGCTCCCACTAAAAAGGGCGAAGAGGAGCTTCAGATATTTGGGGGTCCAGGTGGCCAGGAGCTAGGGGGCCCTGCATAGGCTTAACTTTACAAGGCTGGTGGAGCAAATGGAGGAGGAGTTCAAGAGGTGGGACGCGTTGCCGCTGTTCCTGGCGGGTAGGGTGCAGGAAATCAAAATGACGGTGCTCCCAAGGTTTTTGTTCCTGTTCCAGTGCCTCCCCGTGTTTATCCCGAAGGCTTTTTTCAGGCGGGTTAACAGGAGTATAATGGGGTTTGTGTGGGCGCGAGGGTCTCCGAGGGTGAGAAGGGTGTTCCTGGAGCGGAGTAGAGATAGGGGGGGGCTGGCGTTGCCCAACCTCTGTGGGTACTACTGGGCCGCCAATGCGACAATGGTGCGCAAGTGGGTGATGGAGGGGGAGGGGGCTGCATGGAAGAGGCTGGAGACGGTGTCCTGTGTGGGTACGAGTCTGGGGGCGCTGGCAACGGCGCCGCTACCGCTCCCTCCAAGGAGGTATACCACGAGCCCGGTGGTGGTGGCGGCCCTCAAAATTTGGGGGCAGTGGAGGCGGCGTAGGGGGGAAGTTAGGGCCTTGGCGTGGACCCCATTACGGGGGAACCACCGGTTCGCCCCAGGAAGAACGGGTGGAGGGTTTTCGGGGTGGCACAGGGCAGGGATACGAATGTTGGGGGACCTGTTTGTGGACGGTAAGTTCGCGAGCTTGGGTGAGCTGGAGGAGAAGTACGGGCTCCCCCCCCCGGGAACACCTTCAGGTACTTACAGGTAAGGGTGTTTGCCAGACGGCAGGTGGTGGAATTCCCACGGCTACTGCCACACACAGTACAGGACAGGGTGCTCTTGGGGTGGGGGGGGTGGGGAGTGGGGAAGATCTCGGAAATTTACCAGGTGATGCAGGAGCAGGAGGAGGAGGAGGCCTCGGTGGTGGAGTTGAAAGGTAAGTGGGAGGAGGAGTTGGGAGAGGAGATCGAAGAGGGGACGTGGGCAGATGCCCTAGGGAGGGTGAACTCTTCCTCTTCATGCGCGAGGCTCAGCCTCATACAGTTTAAGGTGCTGCACAGGGCACACATGACCGGGACAAGGATGAGCAGGTTCTTTGGGGGTGAGGACAGGTGTGTTAGGTGCTCGGGGAGCCCAGCAAATCACACCCATGTGTTCTGGGCATGCCCAGCGCTGGAGGAATTTTGGAAGGGCGTAGCGAGGACGGTGTCGAGGGTGATAGGATCCACGGTCAAACCGGGCTGGGGGCTCGCAATATTTGGGGTGGCAGAGGAGCCGGGAGTGCAGGAGGCGAAAGAGGCCGGAATTCTGGCCTTTGTGTCCCTGGGAGCCCGGCGAAGGATTCTCCTTCAGTGGAAAGATACAAGGCCCCCAAGCGTGGAATCCTGGATCAGCGATATGGCAGGGTTCATCAAATTGGAGAGGGTGAAATTCGCCTTGAGAGAGTCGATACATGGGTTCTTTAGGGGGGGGGGGGGGGGTTACTTTATTTTTGTATGTTATTTACACTGGAAGGGTCTGAGGGGGTGTATACACCTGTTGTGTTAAGTCGGGGTGTTAATGTTAATTTATTATTTAGGTACGGGGGGGGGGGGGGGTGCTTGAGTGGGTTGCTTTTTTAGATTGTGTTTTGTACTTTACCCTGTTGGGTTCTTTTTTCTTATTTTGTTATTTTATGAAAACCTTTAATAAAAATTATTTAAAAAAACAAACTTGGCAGTTGATTTTAGAATGCAAATCGCTAAGGGAAAGCTTAAAACGAGTGAAAGGTATGTTGAGGGCAGAGGAGAAGAATAAATTATGTAAAAGCAGAATCAATACTCAAAATGGTCTGGCACTTAGGGCGGTGTTCAGATCAGCCATGATCTTATTGAATTGAAGAACAGGCTCGAGAGGCCGAGTGGCCTAATCATTCATGTGTAGATGCTAACCCTTTAAATCATTTGGCACTCCATTTGATGAAATGGACTGAGGTTTTGGGTCGTCATTGTCTAGATGGATGAACAAAATTTAGAGAATTCACTCCTCCTTTTGCATGCTTATTGTTTTAGTTTATGGTATTCGACATCCTTACTTCATAAATGTCTTTACTGTCAGTGCAAAGTTGGATCCTCTTTAATGTGTGAATGGCATCCAGGTCACAGTGCTGTTCAACTTTACTTTAAATTAGAATGCAACTTTCTTGAGTTTCCCCCTTTTAGTTCCCGTTTGCATTCAAAGATATGAATCCTTCCATCCTTAAGCCTGCCCCTAGGCACAAGTTGTCCTTTTTTTGTTTTCTTTCTACAACTAAGCCAACTGAAATGTAGATTAAATGCAGGCCAGATTGCTTTGATGGAGAGAATGGATTAGTTGCTCTTTTTTGGTGAAACATTAACTTTTTGTGCAGATGCTAATTGACCTGTTTGAGTGTTCAGGCATTTTGTTTCGTGTTAATTTTTACAGAAGTTATTTCTGCTTCTAGTCTGTTTAACCTTTCTCAGTTCATCTATTTAGTCCTATTTAGACATATTTTTCATGGTGCGATAAATGCGTGTTTATTTCTATCTGAATATTGAAACTATCCAGGGGAATTCAGTTTGTTTCATGTTTCTATCTAAATTTGGCACTGCTTTTAATATTGCAAAAATACTAATTAGGCCTTTACTGCCCCTCTGTTGAAGCTCCCATGAGGATGGCACGGTATAGCTCATTTCTTCATGTTTTCTCGAACGGTCTTTAAGCTTTGATTGAAAGTTCAAATAAATGTAAATACAGAACAGCGAAGGCATTTGGCCATGATGATTTACTCCAGGCTTGCAGTTTTCAAACCGCAGACATCCCTTTCTTGAGAATTCCCAAGCATCAAATAATTCCATAACCCATTAATGATTAATTGCAGTTAATTATTATGGTGTACAATATAGGTAACACTTCTGGATTAATAAAGTTGTGATGCTATGCTTGTGCAATAAAGGTTTCAAAATGTTTATGTTGAGTGCTATTCCAGTCTTTAATTTGCTAGTCAATGTGGGAAGAAATCATTTGAAATACCTAAAAAAATGTAGGGGCAACTGAGATTATGGCGCGCCAAAAGTCGGTCCTTCTTTGTAGTAGTATGTGTTCAGAGTTATTTAGTGTTCAAAGTTTTCTTGTAACGAGACTAAATTGAATTCTCGACAAATGGGGTCATTATTAAATGTTTAAACACTACTGTGCTGGAATGTTTAAGTACATGGGCTATTAGCCTAAGGCATCTGTTTATAGCTTGAACTAGTTCGCTTGAATCTAGTTTTGTCTAGCGGGTGATTCTTGTTTGTGTAAATATTAACGTAATGCTGTCTTGCACTCAGACAACATTCAAAGCAACTGATTCTCTTGACTGTAGTTGTTCAAAACCTTTTATTTCCCATCCTGTGCATTTAGTTCTGTGGTGGTTCTTATTAATGGAAATGTATTTGACCAAATATAAATCTGCCTGCTCGAAAAGATTATATTTACTAATATCTCTATGATTTGTAAGTTATTCTTGCTGAATCTGCTTTCCAAAATTGTGCACATTCGCTTAACGGACCAGATTTTACTGAGGTCACCCTCCGCAACCATCTGCTTACAAAATTGTGCTGCAAATTGCTGGAAGCCTGAGTTGATAATGGGGTTCTGCGATCTTGTTTAAATGATGGTATCAACAGTCTGCTGTCTAGAATAGTGAGATTTAATGATTTGAGAAAGAAGCCAAGCTCATGATGGAGGAAGATTGGGTCAAGTAAAGTCAAATTGGATTGATGAAAGGAAATAAATACTGGAATAAGAGGGGTGGGGGGGGAAAGAGTGCAAAAGTAAATTTAAAAATCTCTTCAAGCAATTTACCACCTTCTGGAGTGAGTCTCCAGAGTTTTAATTGTTCCCTTTTTGGGTCTCCAAGGAGAGTGGCATTGCTGGAATATAAATCTCCCTATTCAAGAGTCCTAGTGCTGTGAAATACCAGCCCTAACTTTCTCAGCTGAGTTTAATTCATATTTAAGGTGCATATCCAGCAATACCTTAACACACACCGAAATGTATAACAGAATGGTGCAAATTCCTCTGCAATGTGTGACATTTTGTTGCGACATCTTGGGCTAGTGCGTGGTCAATTGCAGCCCCACATGCCCTGGAGTTGCAACACAAGTGAATTAATCGCTAATTCTTAGAAAAATACCTGAAGCCATTGGCCCTTGGCTGCCCAATAATCATAGTCACTAGGTTTGTAAATATAAACGTGATTACTGTTTTTTGTAACCAAGAACTATCGTGAAATATACAGTAAGTACAACTGGTTAACAAGCTAATACCTATTACCCAGCAACTGACCACCCTCTACCCACACACATAAGACAGACAAACATAGCACGGAGGGATTGAAAAGTAATAAGGATGAAAGTCAAAAGAGTCTTTGCTTCAGATAGTAGCTCTTTTAGCACACCACCTTCACAGCAGATTTGCTTGCAGATTAGAGACTTTGGTTTTCAGCCTGTAATAGTCTTCTTCATAGATTCAGGGTCCCAAAATGCAGTACTCGCAGGTAGCAGGCCTTCTGGAAAGACACCTTATTGCTGTTCAACTTGTTTTCAGTTCAAAGCTCGCATTCTGGCCTCTATCATCCTGTAGTGAGAGTTGGTTGATTCTGCTTTTGCCTTTCAGGAGAGAGAATGGTCGGTTCTGTACTCTGCTTGTACATAGATTCATCCAAGCTCTCTGTCAGTTGAGATTCATCCAAGCTCTCTCTCAGTTGAGATTCATCCAAGCTCTCTCTCAGTTGAGATTCATCCAAGCTCTCTCTCAGCTGAGATTCATCCAAGCTCTGTCAGTTCATAACACAACCTTTCTGGGCTGAGAGGTTTTTGTCTCTTCCTTGCTGCCAGACTCAAAACTGAAACTCCTTGGGTCTTTGAAAGCCTTTCAGTGGAATAATATCCAATCACCACCTGTTACCGGGCAAAGTACAGCCCTCTGGACCCATTCATTGGCCACCAGCCAAATCAATAAATCTGAGTCCTTGCTGATGCCGGAGTCCTTGCTGATGCCGGCCAATCGACAATCACCAGTTTAAACCAGCACAACCTTCAGGATTCTCTTTGCTTGAATTGAAGTTGCAGTCTTCTTGACTTAGTGACATGTCCATTCATCATCCATGGATCCAAAATGCAACAGCAAAGTAAAAGAAAGGTGAAATGAGAGAATAAACAGGAAGGACCCATAGAATAAAAATGACATATCTATTTTTGCCGCAAATTGTGATGAACAAAGACTCACCGGATGTCTCAAAGTGCTTTACAACCAATTAATTGCATTGTGGTTTTAAATAATCGCTCACAACTTGAACTCCTTTGCTTTCCTAGTGAATCCCAGGGGCTGGTTTAGCAAACTGGGCTAAATAGCTGGCTTTTAAAGCAGACCAAGGCAGGCCAGCAGCGTGGGTTCAATTCCCGTACCAGCCTCCCCAAACAGGCGCCAGAATGTGGCGACTAGGGGCTCTGGAGCCACCACCAACTCTCCCGTCCTCACCCGAACTATCTCCCTTGCCATGACTTGCCAATATGAGACCTGCCGGATCTGGGGCCCCCGCATACCTCTCTCTCATTCACCTCTCAAATCTCTTCTATCAACAGTTGGTGTTCCTCCCCCTCCTCCCTATCCACCTTGGCCTTAATTAAATTAGATTCCCCCCTCCCCCACACCACCACCACTGCCTTCAGGGTGTCTCAAACCACTGATGGCAAGACCTCCCCTGTGCAATTGAACCCCGCATACTCTTCAATCACCTTCCCTATCTTAAAATAAATTTAGTGTACTCAATTCTTTTTTTTTCCAATGAAGGGGCAATTTAGTGTGGCCAATTCACCTACCCTGCACATATTTTTGGGTTCTGGGGACCTTCCCTATCTCATCACAAACTCTGGGCCACCCCCTTTGCCAGCACCACGTCCATCATTGTGGAGCATGATCCAAGATCACAATTGACAAATACTCTGTCCTCTTAACTCCAGCCAACAGCGTCTTCCCCGCCATGAAAAAGTCAATCCTTGAACACCTTGTGCCCTGGGGCAAAAAACTAATACTCCCGATCCCTCGGGTATGGAAAAAAACAAAAATCTCCATGGGTCAACCCCCCACATCCCTACACTGGGTCAGCGAGTGGGGTTGGAAAACTGTCCACCCTCAGCTGCGCACTATGTCCAATCCCCCCCCCCCCCCAAATCAACTCTTGCGTGTCCAAATCCGGGATTAAAACCAACATTCTCTTCTCGAATCCCGCATCATCCCAATTGGGGCTATATATGCTTACCAGTGTCACCAATCTCTCCTCCAGCACAACAGTTACAATCACAGACCTGCCTCCTGTCCCTCCCCATACACTTCCTCTTGCAAACACCTCCCCCAGTATTGATCCCCTCCGCCCATCATTCGCACCTCCCAAGTCCATCGAAACCTGCTTGACCAGGCTCCAATGACTGTGGCCCCTCCCCCACTACACTCACGTTCACTAGCGCGGTGACCCCTGTCAGAGGCCCCCCCTCTCCTATACACCACATCCTCCGTAATCTGGCCTTTCATGCCCAAAAATCCTCCAAACCCCCCACCCCATTCTTCACCAATCACCACCTCTAGACCCCACATCACGCTTCACCAATCATCACCTCTAGAGTGGGGAGACCACATGCCCAAAACAAAAAAACACATCCATAAAATAAGAACACATGTGTACCCCCTCCCCATTGAAAAAGAAACAATTCTTGGAAAAAACATTCACCGTCCAGATCTCAACTCTCAATTCGGAGCACTCCAAACCTCACCCTGCTGCTGTAACTTTGCAAACAGCTTGAATTACCATTTTCCTCGGTCATTATTCAGCATGTGTATATTTTAATTCCTTCATATAATTTTCCTGCAATGTATGCTGCTCCCTGACTGAAGTCAGGAGGGAGCCTTGCTCCCAGGTCTGTCTTTATGATTCATCTTCGATGTAAGAGAGTGAGCGCATCCACATGTTCCACACACATTATGGCAATGTCAGCTATGGTTCAGTTTGGAGCATTCTCGTCTGAGTCACAGGGGTCTGGGTTCAAGTCACACTCCAGTATAAAAATCAAAGGCTGACACTCCAGTGCAGTACTGACGGTGTGTGCTGCACTATTAAGGATCCATTCTTCAGAGGAAGCACAAAACACATCTGCCCACTTGGTTAGATTTACAAGATCCTATGGCACTCTATCAAAGTAGGGTTGGGGCAATATCTCCATTGTCCCTAACCAACATTTGTCTCTGAATCGATGTCACTGCCAATCATCTGGTCGTTATCACTGCTGTGTGTGAGCTTGCAGTGCTCAAATTGACTGTCAGTCTATATTACAACAGTGACTACAATTCAAAAGTATTTCATTGGCAATAAAACGTTGTGGAATTTTGCATTGGTCCCAAACCCCCCTTGGGAGCTGGAATCCCATGGCTGCGCTGTCTTGGGGAAATGCCCTCTGTGTCCTTTTGCACTATGCGGAGGGATTTCTTGTGTGGGTGGCTGCTTCCTTCATTTCCTCCTGGCACACCTTGTTGCTGCCCAATGTGGACTCCCTCTACGGAGGAGTTCTCCCCCTTAACATCAGGGACCTGGGGTGGAGAGTGTTGCACGCAGCAGTCAATTGCATTGGTTCATGGACTCCCAAGATGCCTGTCCTTTTTACGGGTGTCCCTGGAGAGGGAGCACATGGAGTCCACTAATACTGTCAAGGCCTTCCATGCCAGATGGGCACCACGGGAACTGGGCTTATCAATCCACTTAATCACGTTTTGGTTTGATATTTGAAGTTTCAATGGTAATTTGTTTTTGTTTGAAGGGTGGGATCTCTTTAATGGGCAGTCTCTGAGTTTGTTTGATGTAGTTTCCTTGGTTATTTGACTTGTACCAAATTAGTTGGGACATCTGGTTGTGAAAAGCTTTGTAAGGTATAGAAATGCAGGTGATTTTGACTTTACTGGTGTAGTCGCTGAAAATGGTTTGTTCTGTGAAAAGCTCGTTTTTTTATTTTGGAGTTGCATAAGCCCTTTCCATTTGTGTTTTCTTGCACTGGCCATTGGATCTTATGTTGTGTGATTATTAAGTATTTAGATGTGCACTTGCGGTGCCAAGGCGCACAAGGCTATGGGCCAAGTGCTGGGAAATGGGATTAGAATAGTTACCTACATAGAACATTACAGCGCGTTGGTTTTTTTTTTTGCAGATGTAATGGGCCAAAGGGCCTTTTCTGTGCTGTAGGCCTCTGTGACTCTGACTATTGGCTGTCTTCATAACATTCTTTTAAAAAAAATATTTTCATTGATGTTTTCCAGTTTTTTACAGAGTAACAGCTCGCAGGTTTGTGTCTTATTTCTAACAGTTTTTACATGAGATTCTCTCCTCCCCTTCTCGTTGGTAGTTTAGTTCCCCTCTTAGTGTTGCTGTCTGTCCTGGGCGCCCCGTATCGTGCTCCGCTTCTTTCTGCTGGGGCCAAGTCGTTGTTGGCCTCAAACAGGTCTTGCATATCATTCTTCACCATGGGCATAGTATATTCATGGTTGCAATACCATACAACGTGCAAAGTTTTTGTTTAACAGCAGTGAGCAATACAAACTTCACTGCCTTTGGGGAAATTTATCTTTTTAGATTCTTATGACAGAAAACTGCAAGAAATTCAGCATCTAGTTCAATGAAAGCCTCATCTGGACGAAGATGTTGACTAGAAGGCTGCTCCGCCATTCAATCATGGCCGATATTTTTCTCATCCCCATTCTCCTGCCTTCTCCCCATAATCCCTGATCCCCTTATTGATCAAGAACCTATCTATCTCTGTTTTTAAAAAACATTTTATTGAGGTATTTGTAGTTTTGTAACAATGACAGAAGAAACAGTGTACATACAAATATAAACATAGTGCAAAGGATCTATCTGTCTTAAAGACACTCAGTGATTTGGCCTCCACAGCCTTGTGCGGCAAAGAGTTCCACAGATTCACCACCTTCTGGCTGGAGAAATTCCTCCTCATCTCTGTTTTAAAGGATCGTCCCTTTAGTCTGAGATTGTGTCCTCTGCTTCTAGTTTTTCTAGTGGAAACATCCTCTCCACATCCACTCTATCCAGGCCTCGTAGTATTGTAAGTTTCAATAAGATCCCCTCTTATCCTTCTAAACTCTAACCAGTACAGACCCAGAGTCCTCAACTGTTCCTCATACGACAAGCTCTTCATTCCAGGGATCATTCTTGTGAACCTCCTCTGGACCCCTTCCAAGGCCAGCACATCCTTCCTTAGATATGGTTGGCAAGTCCCAGTTTATGGAACTCGCATTTTTCTAGTAAATATCAAATCAACAATTGCTCATATAGGAGGAAAATGGCTGAGTGTTCATGGGCTATTTTGTCCATGTAAGCATGGCAGTTCAGCTTGTTGCTATCCTAATTAGGTGTCTACCGATGTCTTCAGAGGTTACCGTATAAGAATTATGAGTGGGGCCTGGGTCCATCATCCCTCAATTTAACACACAGCATTGGATCCAACAGTAATTTCCAGCTCGGATCAGTTAATTCTGTGCAACTATGGATCGAACCCTGGATCCTGTTGTGTTGTGTAGTTGCTAAATCCACAGCTGCTCTGTTGACCTTGGTTCCTACTTCTGATGCAGCATGTTCCATAATTTTATAATTATTTTTAACTTTGAAGAAATTACAATTTAAATGGATACTATATAACCATTTAGTTTGGTCTCAACTTTTCTGATACTGTCGCATTTGCAAAAAAAGGGTATTGAATGCAGATTTAGCATCAGAGCAGCAAATAACCAATAACTTGGTCCTAAATAAGATTTTGAAATGCTGTTACCTAGGCTGGGTTGTCTTGTTTTTGAACTTCTTCCATATTTCTTGTGGTAGCATACCTTTTTAAGTATGAATTTAACGTAGTAGATTTTGAATTCACCATCCAAACCTCTCTGAGCAATTCTGGTCACCTGGACTATGAGTGGCTATTCAGCCTTGATGAATGAAAAAATCAACAGACACCATTCATAAAACTTGTATTAGCTAACTACCTTTTTGTTTTTATTTTGTCTTGTCTTGACCTGTTTGTTCCCTGGTAACAAAATCCATTTTGTCTGAAATGTAACCTCGGGCTTGGGTTATTGAGCAGTAATGTCAGTAACGATTTGCTTGAATGGTGATGAGTAATTTTAACACGCCATCTCAGTCTCACTGAACATGAATCCCGTTGAATTTTTACTTGGCTTTGAATTTTAGTGGAGACCCTGAGGGAAATTTTTGAAGTTTAGCTTTGTTTTGGCAAAAATTGTCAACCAAAGCCATATGCTTTTTTCTGTGCACTTTCTCTAGTTTAATATGGAAATTGGTTTATATCAACTGATAGTTTAAGAATGAATTTGCAGAGCAGAATTTTTGTAATTTGCAGCTTTGTCTTGATGCATTCTAACTCAAAATGTGCCACCTAACAACCAGGAATCAAAATGATGAGCAACTGTGAACAGATGTGCACTGCCAAAAACCAAAAATGGCAAGTATAATGTGAGTACGTTTGGTGGAATTGCTCTGCACACTTTGACAACAAAAATGTTGGCTCCCACAATTTGGAGGTGTTTTAAACTATGGAAGTATTGTGCAGAAAAAAGCCACAAGGGACCAACTCTTCTGATGGTGCCACCCCCCACTACCCCTAAAAAAAATTTAGAACCTTTCAAATGATTATTTTGGTGACTTAAATTACCTGTGGGAGATAATTTCTTTGAACCCTAAAGATACTGGAGCTGCAAAGAACAGTGCAATGGTGTACATGAAATTAATTCATGGGAGTCTGGGTGTCAGCTTTATTTAGTTCTACCATATGCTATTTGAGGGAAGGGGGGTGGGTGGGGGTAGTTCCAGGAATTTGACCCAGTGACAGTGAAGGAATGGTGATATAGGTCCAAGTCAGGATTGTGAGTGGCTTGGAGGGGAACTTGTAGGTGGTGGTGTTGACGTGTTTCTGCAGCGTCCTTTTTAGACGGTAGTGACGGTGGGTTTGGAAGATGCTGTGTAAGGAACCTTGATGAGTTCCTGCTCTGTATTTTGTGGATGATGTACACAACTTCCACTGTCGATGGGGGAGAGGGTGGAGGCGTGGCTTAAGCAGGGTGCTCTTTCTAATGGCCAGTGCAGACTCGATGGACCGAATGGCCTCCTACTGCACTGTAAATTCTATGACTTAATACTTGTGGAAGGAGTGCCAATCAATGCTTTGTCCTGGAAGGTGTCAAGCTTCTTGTGTTGTTTGAGTTGCACTCATCCAGGCAAGTGGAGACTATTTTGTCACACTCCTGACTTGTGGCTTGTAGATGGTGGACAGGCTTTGGGGAGTCAGAAGATGAGCTACTTGCCACAGGATTCCTAATCTCTGACCTGCTCTTGTAGCATCATGGCTAGTCCAGTACAGTTTCTGGTCAATGGTAACCCCCAGGATTTGGATATCTGTGGCAGTATATACTTTTATTACTACTTGGTGGATCTCCTGTGACAGAGCTTGCAATATGTCAGACGATTTGATGTTTTATAATAACGACATTGTACCATGTAATTCACAAATATTCTGCCGCTTTGTTTATGATTTCCTAACGTTCATTGCTGTTTGTGAGGGGAAATATGCAGATTGGCATGTGCTTTTAAAATTGTCACTTCTGGTCAGTAGAAAAGTAATGTTTTGCATGTGTGTTATTTTTATATAATGCATTTGCAGCCAACCGCTTCTGTGCCTCTAGTGCTGGCTGCCAAAAGACGTGGCTTGGTAAGTTTGCTAGCTATAATACAAACAGAAAATGTTGGAAATGCTACCTGACTTCATCTTTGCTTCCCTCTGGCAGTGGAAGAGAGAGATTAGTATTCAGAAGATGGTAGAGTCCATCCATGTTTTTAAACAGTTTGTAGCCACAATACCATTTTATTTTGTATTCCTACAGTTCAATAGTACCATTTTCAAAGGACGATAATGCCTTTTTGAAGGGAAAGCACCTGAAAAAACATCCTGCTGTTGGAAAAGATGCACAATTAATTAAGGAATATGAATCCAAAATGCAGTGCAGTCATGTAGTTTGAAATAGAAGAAACCTGTGTGCAGAGCATGCGACATCAGGGACTAGAACACATGACATTTATGATGTGACCTTTTTAAATACCTGATCAAACTTTTTTGCATTTTGGTGTTGCAATATTCTACGGGACAGTTTAACTGGACTGAAATAACCACAAACTAATTTTAGTCCATATTGTCATTTGGTACTCTTGCGTTACTTTGATCAGTGACCTCTTATTGACACTGCAGTTTGTCCAGGCTATATGGAACTTGTACATAAATAAGCCTTTATTTGTCCCAAATTTTCCTAGCATGCAACATGCTAAGTTTTTTTGCATGTTTCTTTATTGATAAATATAACTTCAGCTGATGAGTTTCCTGTTATCACTGTGGTGGACTTTCTTTTATTTGACATTTTTGGCAGCATTTGTCATGGCGTAATGGACTCCTACCAATTTTGTGTTACGACAGTTTGTTCATCCTATCAGCCAGAATGTACATTATCCTAAATGGAATCTTAAATGTATGGAATAAATTTAAGAGTCCTAACCAACAGCTGCTTTAAATCTGCGATGCAAAGGTCCATGGTAAGCCTCTGGCGAAACGGAAGGAATCTTTGTAGATGGATGAATACATTTTATATTAACTTGTTCATAAGGAAGCTGAAAGACCAGGTTAACTCAACTCTTCCTGTTTTACAGGAGTCCCATGTGATTAATTGCTGCACACAATATTATCTTTGACACTTGCCCTTCGGGCTACTGTTAAAACTCCATTTGTGCTGCAGTGGTATTCTTCGACAGCATGTGAAAGCATTAATTAGAGACCAAAGGCATATTATCTACTTTTCTAGGTCCTCCGTTTTTTTTGTGACTAAAGACATTACAATGGAATCTCTGCACATTCTAGTCCGATTGATTCATCCGCATAGACCCTGTTGGAATCTAAATAATATATGGTTAACCGAATGTCAATTAGTTAACTGTTGCAGCCTGTTAGTACATGTGTGAAGTTTGCTTTATGTGGAACTCCTGTGAATGCAGTCAACCTGTTCATAGATTTCCTAGAACTGGCTATATTTCAAGTATGGCGCGTGCCTTTTTATAGAGAAAAGAAATGGCATTAAAATGCAGTTGGTACTAATACAGATGGCATTGACATTTTATTTGCCAATTAAGAGTTCCCCAGTATACCTTTTGAGGTGCAGAGACTTGCCTAGCTTGTACTCATTTTAATATATCTGCTTAACATCTTGCTGGAAGTAAAATACTTTGGATGGTCTTAAAAACTCAAATTGTGCTCAACATGCAAATGGTTTGAAATCACCATAAATGTACTTCACTTTTTCATTTTGCAACATCTAATCTTTATAAGCTGATGCATGCCAAATATATTAATTTCTGCGCACCATACAAGCTTTGTTAATGGAATAAGGTTTTGTTCACAACTAAGCTGATTTAACAATTCACTAAGTTGCATCATTTGCTCATTGTATTTGTTGCATCAGTTCTTTTCTTTATTATAAATTTTAGAGTACCTAATTATTTTTTTCCAATTAAGGGGCAATTCAGCATGGCACCCTGCACACAATCTTTGGGTTGTGGGGGTTAGACCCTGCAGACATGGGGAGAATGTGCAAACTCCACCGGACAGTGACCCGGAGCCGGGATCAAACCTGGGTCTTCGGTGCTGTGAGGCAACAGTGCTAACCACTGCACCACCATGCCGCCCCTTGTTGCTTCTGTCCATATATGGGATACTTGTCTTGCTTTGGAATTATCCAAATAAAAGTTTTATTTTCAATATGAACAATTTTCCAAGGAAAGTCTACACTATTAATTTCTTTGTGGGAGAAACTGTATGCCACTTGTGTATACAGTTTTCTATTGAGTTTACTTCCAGGTTGCAACAGGAATAGGGAAGCCCCTGTGTAAACTTATTCTAAAATTAAGAAAATGCCTTGCAGCAGCTTCTCAAACTTTTTATATTTATTAAAATTAAATTTGATGCAATTTAAAATTTTTTAAAAAAGCTATGCCATATAAGCTGACTTGGGGTCACCTGGGCTAGTGCGTGGTAAATTCCAGTCCCATTTGTTCTGGAGTCAAAACGGGTGAAATAAGATATTATTTAGTCATATAATTGACCCAAGGGCATGTTATGCAAACTTGGCTAACTTGGATTAGCCAAGATTAATTTATGCAAACTTCAATCTTCAGATGGAGTGGTTTTTAAGCCAATGAATGCCTGGATAAATATGTACAGGTTAAAGATGTACAAGTTATGTGGATTGGCCATGTTAAAATTGCCCCGACTGTCTAGGGATGGGGTCCAGCGATGTGCACTAACGTTAGGTGCGATTACCAGGATAGGGTCCAGGGATGCACACGTTAGATAAAGGAATGGGACTAGGAGGATGCTCTTTCAGAGGGTTGGTGCAGACTTGATTGATTGAATAGCCTTCTTCTGCACTGTAGGGAGGAGTCTGTTCTATTCTGTAAAAGCTGTTCCATGAAGACTGCTTTACTAGGTATTTCTTTGGACTGCAGAGTTGGAAAGATGACAGCATTGGAAATCTGGGTAGCTTTTGCAGTGCAATTAAACTAGAAAGGCTTCATAATGTTTTGTAGGAGGGCTTTCAAATGTTAAAGATGGCTGTTAATATGTTACTTTATGACAGCAAAGCTTATTGGTGTTTAGGACATTGGAGCAACATGAGAATATCTGGCCCATTATCTATTATGGCTTCTTTTCCCTTTCTAAGGAATATCAAATTTATTTCCTGTACCAGCCTGAACAAATATTTACTTCTATTGAGCATTTTTTGGGGCTACAAGCTTCATGTTTTTATATTTTAAAATGCTACACTGAGTATTTAATTGGAAATAACTGCAGTCGAGATTCATTTTTTGAATTCACTTAGATAGGCATAACATTATTCCCTTTCATGTTCAGTGGCCCAGATTTTACAGTCAGTAGAGAATGAACAGTACTCGGCGTTCATTGCCCTTACAGCTGCCCACAGACTTTTCCATTGCAACATACAATGTTATCAAGAGCCTGATAGAGCATGATGTACTCCTCAGGGTATCTGAAAACTGAACAAGGCAAACAACGGAGTCTAAACTAGGAAGTAGAAGTTAGACTTTTTAATTCTTGTGTTGAATCATGCGTCGAAAGCAAAATAAGATGGGTAATGAAAATGTGGTTCAAAGATAAGAGACAAAGGGGGAAAAACTCTTTAGGTGGATTAGCCAAGATTAATGTGCTTGCGGGGGCATGGTGAAATGCTCTTTAGAAGTGTCGGTTTAGACTTGATGGGCCAAATGGCCTCCTGCACAGAAGGGATTCTATGCAATTGCGGAAAAAATGAAGTCTCCAAAAATAATTAAACTCTGAAGGAATGGGAGCTCCACTGGTTGCCGCTCTTAAATGTATCCAGGAATATTGGTAAAGCAAAATTATTTTTAAAAGATTATGTTCTTAAATGCTGCCCATTTGCACTGACTGGCTGAAGGCAGGTTTTACATTTGGTAATATGTAAATAAATTTGAGTGAAAAGTTGGCAATAGGGGAGGAATCCTCTAAACTAGGGTGGTGTTGGAAGTGGTAACTCTGCCCTCTAATGTCAAAGGTGAAATAAGACTTGAGTTGCGCCGTCATCTGTCGTCGTTTGTGGAACAAAGTTGAATTCAACAAATTACACTAATACCGTGCGATTGCAGAAGCTGCTCGTCATGTTACAGTGCACTTTCAAATTGTTAGTTCATTACTTTGCATATTGACCTGTGTTCTCACAGCAATAATGCAGGAAATCACCAAATAATGGTTGTGGGGGGGAAGAGAAAGAGAGGGAGAGACTTGGAGGATTTCATGATAGAGCTGTCTTCAAGGTGTTGTTGAATGAAACATGATGAATTGGTATGATGTGTGCTGTAAATCATAATACTGTAGCTACAGTGCACCTGGCGGTGGAAGGGGCTAGTATTGAGTCTTAATATCAGGGTCCCTTTACATAGTGTAAAACTTCTTGCATTGTCGCAGTCGTCCTTGCCCAAGGAAGCAGTATTTCATCACCTTCCTGATTTGTGTCTTGCGAAATGTTGAACAGTTTTGAGGAATCCAGAATTGAGCCGAGCTTTTCTTGTACCCAGCTTCTGTTCCAATCATTTAGCTGCTGGTGTAGTTATGGCTTGACTGGTTAAACTTCTGGTCATTTGGTGTTGATAAAGATGTTGATGCTGGGGGAGCCCTGTGATATTTGAAGAGCAGCACTTGGTCATTTGCCCCATACCAATCTACACCCGGATGTTGTCTAGACACTGCTGTAGTTTGGGATAGAGTGCTTTATCATTGGAGTTGTTAATGAACATCCAACACTTGGAATAATTAGCAAATATTTCTGTTCATCAGGAATTTAAATAGCTGGCTGCTATTTTAATTGCTTTTGAAAATTGCTGCAACAATGTCCTGGGGTTGTCATTGGCTGCTGGTTATCATAACCATTCGCCAATGATGAAAGCATGACTTCAGCCACCTGAGGGTTTTCTACTTTTACTTCATTGACATGTTTCTCTAAGGCATTTGGTCAGTTGCCTTAAAAGTCTTTTTGGATGACTGGTGCACCCATATGATTTGAACTGGGTCTATTGTATTTATTCAAATAAAGGTCCTATATGTTTACATGGGATCACAATACTGTCAACGGAGAAATGTCTCCTTACTCCTGACAAATGTCTCTTATGAAACCTGGGCTGGAAACAAGAGGCCCTGTAAGCTAAGTTTAAAACTTTGCTTTGAACTTTACATTTTGGGACCAACAGGGCTATTCCTGATCCTCTGGGCTTTTGGCCCAATATCCTCTTCCTGTGGGAGGCCGAGAGGCAACAAAGAGTATTTGATATTGGCTTTGTCATATCTGCACATCTGAGACCTGCATAGTCAAATTATCTAGATTTCTGCTCTATGTTGAAAAAGAAGATTTGACAAAGCTCTTAAGTTACCATGTTTACGTTAAACAAAAATGTGACCAAAGAAAGGATTTGCAAATGGGAAATGTGCACTGACATTGTAATAAAGGATATAGATATTGTGCAGCAAAGTCACAATGGAAACAATTCAAACGTATAACTTTTCATAAGTATTGGGCAGCACGGCGGCACAGTGGTTAGCACTGCTGCCTCACGGTACCGAAGTCCCAGCACTGGGTCACTGTCCGTGTGGAGTTTGCACATTCGTCCTGTATTTGCATGGGTCTCCTCCCCACAACCCAAAGATGTGCAGGGTAGGTGGATTGGTCTCACAAAATTGCCCCTTAATTGGAAAAAATGAATTGGGTACACTAAACTTTTTTTAAAAAACTTTCAGAAGTATGGATATTACTTTTCTCCCAAACAGTGAAAATTTCACTTTTAAATTCTATATTGGCATCTGTCTTACTATCACAGCAATAATTACATTTAGCAGCCCTGACCAGTCTTTCCAAAGCATCAAGTTTCATTCAAATTTCTAAATCTTTTACAGTATTGGATAATTTTTGCCTGCTTCTCTAGGCTGCTACTAACAGAATCACGCAGCTCAAACAGAATACTGTACAGGGCATGTTCAGGATATCTCACATCTGGATATTCCAGGCTAATGATGTCCACAGTCTTCAAGGTGACTTCCACACAGCTGTACTTCTGTCAGTGACAGAGGCCTACTTTTTTATAGGTAATAAAAATTTAAGGGAAGAAATGGTTTAGTGACATTATACTATTAAAAATCATATATTAAGCCATGACAGCAGAGAATGCTGAGAGCATGGGAAAAGATCTGATCAGGATGTCTGTATTCAAACTGACTATCCACGTTGCAGAATAGACTCATTGTTATCATTACTGGGCAAACATCCCAGTTCTGGAGAATATGGTGGGAAACAGGTGGTTCATTCACACCATATTATAGAAACATAGAGAAGTTTTCCCATGCCATATGATCTCTTAAAACTTGATAGACATTTCGGTCAATTAGATGAATAATAATTATTTTAACCCAATCACAGTCAGAAAGGGCACAAAACCTAAAAAAGATTATGATTTCCTTATGAGACAGAGAGAACCTTTTTTGCTCTCTCCAACATCATCTTTCTCTCTCTCTCTCTCTCTCTCTCTCTCTCTCTCTCTCTCTGAATTCATCTCTAACCTAATCTTTGAAACCTATTTCTACTTTGCTTTGCAAACAGCTATTTACTTTTGTTTCATTTTTGTATTGTGCATTTTGATCTGAATAAATTACCCCGAACTGAATTGTATCTTGAATTCAACTCGACCATCTGTATTTGCGTTGGACAAACAACTTTTAGATTCTGTATTCTTATAAAATTTGACTTGATCAATAGACTTTGAAACTGACATAAATAAAGCTATACTTGACTTCACCCAAGAAGTTCAGTCTCGAGTTCTGTAAGATTGATATATAATGCAGTGACACATAAATATATTTAACAAAATACAGATCCATCAGGCAGTTATTGGTCACCGTATAAGATCTCAACTTTCTTGAAGCCTCTGATCAAAGATTGCTAATATCCTGACTACATTGTACTAATAGCTATCACTCCTGCCGCTCATCCTACTTGGGCTATGTTTCCTTTATTCATTCATTTTTTTAAATAAATATTTTATTGAAAATTTTTGGTCAACCAACACAGTACATTGTGCATCCTTTACACACCATTATAACAATACAAATAACAATGACCTTTTTTATATAAACAAAAAACAAAAAATAAATAAATATTAAATAACAAAAATGAAAACTAGCCCTAATTGGCAACTGCCTTGTCACAGGCTACACCCCCCCCCCCCCCA
Organism: Scyliorhinus torazame; assembly: GCF_047496885.1. Taxonomy (NCBI): domain Eukaryota; kingdom Metazoa; phylum Chordata; class Chondrichthyes; order Carcharhiniformes; family Scyliorhinidae; genus Scyliorhinus; species Scyliorhinus torazame. The sequence goes on from NC_092713.1 coordinate 137,485,234, forward strand.
AATCCTGGGCCGCTGCTGCTGCCTTCTTTTTTCCCCCATCTATCTTTCCGCAAGATATTCGACGAACGGTTGCCACCGCCTGGTGAACCCTTGAGCCGACCCCCTTAGGACGAACTTAATCCGCTCTAGCTTTATGAACCCCGCCATGTCATTTATCCAGGTCTCCACCCCTGGGGGCTTAGCTTCTTTCCACATTAGCAATATCCTGCGCCGGGCTACTAGGGACGCAAAGGCCAAAACATCGGCCTCTCTCGCCTCCTGCACTCCCGGCTCTTGTGCAACCCCAAATATAGCCAACCCCCAGCTTGGTTCGACCCGGACTCCTACTACTTTTGAAAGCGCCTTTGTCACCCCCACCCAAAACCCCTGTAGTGCCGGGCATGACGAAAACATATGGGCATGATTCGCTGGGCTTCTCGAGCACCTCGCACACCTATCCTCCACCCCAAAAAATTTACTAAGCCGTGTTCCAGTCATATGTGCCCTGTGTAATACCTTAAACTGAATCAGGCTTAGCCTGGCACACGAGGACGACGAGTTTACCCTGTTTAGGGCATCTGCCCACAGCCCCTCCTTGATCTCCTCCCCTAGCTCTTCTTCCCATTTCCCTTTTAGTTCATCCACCATAGTCTCCCCTTCGTCCCTCATTTCCCTATATATATCCGACACCTTACCATCCCCCACCCATTTCTTTGAGATGACTCTGTCCTGCACCTCTTGTGTCGGGAGCTGCGGGAATTCCCTCACCTGTTGCCTCGCAAAAGCCCTCAATTGCATGTACCTGAATGCATTCCCTTGGGGCAACCCATATTTCTCGGTCAGCGCTCCCAGACTTGCGAACTTCCCATCCACAAATAGATCTTTCAGTTGCGTTATTCCTGCTCTTTGCCACATTCCATATCCCCCATCCATTCCCCCCGGGGCAAACCTATGGTTGTTTCTTATCGGGGACCCCCCCAATGCTCCGGTCTTTCCCCTATGTCGTCTCCACTGTCCCCAAATCTTCAATGTAGCTACCACCACCGGGCTCGTGGTGTAGTTCCTCGGTGAGAACGGCAATGGGGCTGTCACCATAGCCTGCAGGCTGGTCCCCCTACAGGACGCCCTCTCTAATCTCTTCCACGCCGCTCCCTCCTCCTCTCCCATCCACTTACTCACCATTGAAATATTAGCGGCCCAATAGTACTCACTTAGGCTCGGTAGTGCCAGCCCCCCCCTATCCCTACTACGCTGTAAGAATCCCTTCCTCACTCTCGGAGTCTTCCCGGCCCAAACAAAACCCATGATGCTCTTTTCTATCCTTTTTAAAAAAGCCTTCGTGATCACCACCGGGAGGCACTGAAACACAGAGGAATCTCGGGAGGGCCACCATCTTAACCGCCTGCACCCTCCCTGCCATTGACAGTGCTACCATATCCCATCTCTTGAAATCTTCCTCCATCTGTTCCACCAACCGCGTTAAATTTAGCCTGTGCAATGTGCCCCAATTCTTAGCTATCTGGATCCCCAGGTAACGAAAGTCTCTTGTTACCTTCCTCAACGGTAGGTCTTCTATTTCTCTACTCTGCTCCCCTGGATGCACCACAAACAGCTCACTCTTCCCCATGTTCAATTTATACCCTGAAAAATCCCCAAACTCCCCAAGTATCCGCATTATTTCTGGCATCCCCTCCGCCGGATCCGCCACATATAGTAGCAAATCATCCGCATATAAAGATACCCGGTGTTCTTCTCCTCCCCTAAGTATTCCCCTCCATCTCTTGGAACCCCTCAGCGCTATCGCCAGGGGCTCAATCGCCAGTGCAAACAGTAATGGGGACAGAGGACATCCCTGCCTTGTCCCTCTATGGAGCCGAAAATATGCAGATCCCCGTCCATTCGTGACCACACTCGCCACTGGGGCCCTATACAATAGCTGCACCCATCTAACATACCCCTCTCCAAAACCAAATCTCCTCAACACCTCCCACAAATAATCCCATTCCACTCTATCAAATGCTTTCTCGGCATCCATCGCCACTACTATCTCCGTTTCACCCTCTGGTGGGGCCATCATCATTACCCCTAACAGCCTCCGTATATTCGTGTTCAGCTGTCTCCCCTTCACAAACCCAGTTTGGTCCTCGTGAACCACCCCCGGGACACATTCCTCTATTCTCATTGCCATTACCTTGGCCAGGACCTTGGCATCCACATTTAGGAGGGAAATTGGTCTGTAGGACCCGCATTGTAGCGGGTCCTTTTCCTTCTTTAAGAGAAGCGATATCGTTGCTTCAGACATAGTTGGGGGCAGTTGTCCCCTTTCCTTTGCCTCGTTAAAGGTCCTCGTCAGTACCGGGGCGAGCAAGTCCAAATATTTTCTGTAAAATTCAACTGGGAATCCGTCCGGTCCCGGGGCCTTTCCCGTCTGCATGTTCCTAATTCCTTTCACCACTTCTTCTACCTTGATCTGTGCTCCCAGTCCCACCCTTTCCTGCTCTTTCACCTTGGGAATTTCCAGCCGATCCAAAAAGTCCATCATTCTCTCCCTCCCATCCGGGGGTTGAGCTTCATATAATTTTTTATAAAATGTCTTGAACACTTCATTCACTCTCTCCGCTCCCCGCTCCATCTCTCCTTCCTCATCCCTCACTCCCCCTATTTCCCTCGCTGCTCCCCTTTTCCTCAATTGGTGTGCCAGCAATCTGCTCGCCTTCTCCCCATATTCATATTATACACCCTGCGCCTTCCTCCATTGTGCCTCTGCAGTGCCTGTAGTCAGCAAGTCAAATTCCACATGCAGCCTTTGCCTTTCCCTGTACAATCCCTCCTCCGGTGCTTCCGCATATTGTCTGTCCACCCTCAAAAGTTCTTGCAGCAACCGCTCCTGTTCCTTACTCTCCTGCTTCCCTTTATGTGCCCTTATTGATATCAGCTCCCCCCTAACCACCGCCTTCAACGCCTCCCAGACCACTCCCACCTGAACCTCCCCATTATTGAGTTCCAAGTACTTTTCAATACATCCCCTCACCCTTAGACACACACCCTCATCCGCCATTTGTCCCATGTCCATTCTCCAGGGTGGGCGCCCTCCTGTTTCCTCCCCTATCTCCAAGTCTACCCAGTGTGGGGCATGATCCGAAATGGCTATAGCCGTATATTCCGTTCCCCTCACCTTCGGGATCAATGCCCTACCCAACACAAAAAAGTCTATGCGCGAGTAGACTTTATGGACATAGGAGAAAAACGAGAACTCCTTACTCCTAGGTCTACTGAATCTCCACGGATCCACACCTCCCATCTGCTCCATAAAATCCTTAAGCACCTTGGCTGCTGCCGGCCTCCTACCAGTCCTGGACTTCGACCTATCCAGCCCTGGTTCCAACACAGTGTTAAAGTCTCCCCCCATTATCAGCTTTCCCGTCTCTAGGTCCGGGATGCGTCCTAGCATTCGCCTCATAAAGTTGGCATCATCCCAGTTCGGGGCATACACGTTTACCAAAACCACCATCTCTCCCTGTAATTTGCCACTCACCATCACGTATCTGCCCCCGTTATCCGCCACTATAGTCTTTGCCTCGAACATTACCCGCTTCCCCACTAATATAGCCACCCCCCTGTTTTTCGCATCCAGCCCCGAATGGAACACCTGCCCCACCCGTCCTATGCGCAGCCTAACCTGGTCTATCAGTTTCAGGTGCGTTTCCTGTAACATAACCACGTCTGCTTTAAGTTTCTTAAGGTGTGCGAGTACTCGTGCCCTCTTTATCGGCCCGTTGAGCCCTCTCACGTTCCACGTGATCAGCCGAGTTGGGGGGCTTCCCCCCCCCCCCCCCCCCCTTGCCGGTTAGCCATCATCTTTTTCCAGCTTCTCACCCAGTTCCCACGCAGCTGTATCTCCCCCAGGCGGTGCCCCCCCGCCCATCCTCTCCCTTACCCACTCCCCCCTTTCCCCAGCAGCAGCAACCCAGTAATTCCCCCCTCCCACCCCCCCTGCTAGACCCCCCGCTAGCGTAATTACTCCCCCCATGTTGCTCCCAGAAGTCAGCAAACTCTGGCTGACCTCTGCTTCCCCCCGTGACCACGGCTCGCACCGTGCGACGCCCCCTCCTTCCTGCTTCTCTATTCCCGCCATAATTATCATAGCGCGGGAACCAAGCCCGCGCTTCTCCCTCGGCCCCGCCTCCCATGGCCAACGCCCCATCTCCTCTCCCTCCCCACCTCCCCCATCACCACCTGTGGGAGAAAGAAAAGTTACCATACCGCAGGATTAGAACATAAAACCCCTCTTCGCCCCCCACATTCGCCCCACCACTTTGTCTAAACGTTCTTTTTCATAATCCACTCATTCCAGTTTTTCTTCTACAATAAAAGTCCACGCTTCATCCGCCGTCTCAAAGTAGTGGTGCCTCCCTTGATATGTGACCCACAGTCTTGCCGGTTGCAGCATTCCAAATTTTATTTTCCTTTTATGAAGTACCCGCCTTGGCCCGATTAAAGCTCGCCCTCCTTCTCGCCACCTCCGCACTCCAGTCTTGATAAACACGGATCACCGCGTTCTCCCATTTACTGCACCGAGTTTTCTTCGCCCATCTAAGGACCATTTCTCTATCCTTAAAACGGAGGAATCTCACCACTATGGCTCTGGGAGTTTCTCCTGCTCTCGATCCTCGCACCATAACTCGGTACGCTCCCTCCACCTCCAACAGACCCGTCGGGGCCTCCGCTCCCATTAACGAGTGCAGCATCGTGCTCACATATGCCCCGACGTCCGCCCCCTCCACACCTTCAGGAAGGCCAAGAATCCTCAGGTTGTTCCTCCTTGCGTTGTTTTCCAGTGCCTCCAACCTCTCCACACATCGTTTCTGATGTGCCTCCTGTATCTCCGACTTCACCACCAGGCCCTGTATATCGTTCTCATTCTCGGCTGCTTTCGCCTTCACGACCCGAAGCTCCTGCTCCTGGGTCTTTTGTTCCTCCTTTAGCCCTTCGATCGCCTGTAGTATCGGGGCCAACAACTCTTTCTTCATTTCCTTTTTTATCTCCTCCACGCAGCATTTCAAGAACTCTTGTTGTTCAGGGCCCCATATGAAACTGCCACCTTCCGACGCCATCTTGGTTTTTGCTTGCCTTCCTTGCCGCTGTTCTAAAGGATCCGCTGCAATCCGGCCACTTTCCTCTCCTTTTTCCATCCGTGTCCAGGGGGAACACCCTTCTGGTTTACCGCACGGTGTTTTTAGCCGTTAAAATTGCAGTTGGGGCTCCTATCGAGAGCCCAAAAGTCCGTTCCACCGGGAGCTGCCGAAACGTGCGACTCAGCTGGTCATCGCCGCACCCGGAAGACCCCTTTATTCATTCATGAGTTACAAGCATCACTGACAATTATTGCCTACCCCTAGTTGCACTTGAAGATGGTGGTGGCCTTCCTGAATGCAACGGAGTGGCTTGTTGAGCTGTTTTGGAGGGTTGTGGACCTGGAATCGCATATAGGCTGGACTTGATGAAGATGGCAGATTTTCTTCTCTAAAGAGTGTGAATCATTTGGATGGATTTTTAATGACCGTCTAGTTTCGTAGTCATTATTACTAAGACTAAAGTTTCAATCCTAGATTTATTGAAGTAACTAAACTAAAATTTCAGAGCTGTAGTGGAATTTGAAATCATGCTTTCAGGTCCTTGTGAAATATGGTGGAAAATATTGTTCGTATCCAAACTCTATTATAAAAGCAAAATTCTGCAGGTGTTCGAAATGTGAAACAAAATCATAAAATGCTGGATAAAGTCAGCAATTCTGGTCTTACACCATCTGTGGGGAGAGAAACAGTGTTAATATTTGGAATCCTTATGATTTCTACAGAGCTGAAGAAGGATAGAAATGTGATGAATTTTATAGTTGAAGGGAGTGGAGGTAGTGGGGCAGAAAAGAAGGTGGGAGCACTGACTTTTTGTTCTATTAACACATTCTGCTATTTTTTATGCTGCAATTAGCACTTCAGTCTTTTAATGGTATCATTAACACCCACTTTTGTGTGCTGTCCTTGGCATCTTTGTCAATCTCTCTTTGGCTCTGACCTATCCCTGGCCTATTCTACCCACATCCACCCCCTCCCCCTTCTCCAACTATATAATTCATTACATTTCTATCCCTCATCAGGGTGTGGACTCAAAACATTAACTCTGTTTCTCCCACCTCAGATGCTGCCAGACCTGCTGAGTTTATCCAAAATTTTCTGTTTTTTCTCTTCCTTTTCTTCCAGTCTGCCCCTTATCGCATTTTCCCAAGTAAATGTCAGGACACATTTGAAGGTGATGAAATTGAATGAAGTTTGAGCACACAACTAATGCTGTAAACCTTGTTTGTTAACACTGGTATTTGCAGCAATTCTAGTGTTTTTGCTATGGAAAAGATCCATTTGTACAAGGTACTTGCAATGATAAAATTATTTTATCATTATCACTGATAAAATAATTTTGACATTCTTTGCTGTATCCTGAATTTAGAATGGAAATACAAGAATTAGTTTAAAAAACTTTCTTCCTCCTTCTGTATGTTGCAGTGGAACAGGAAATAGAAGTTTGTTTATTTTCTAGGAGAGGATATACAATCGTTATTAGTGTCACAAGTAGGCTGACATTAACACTGCAATGAAGTTACTGTGACAATCCCCTAGTTGCTACACTCCGATGCCTGTTCGGGTACACAGAGGGAGAATTCACAATGTCCAATTCACCTGACAAGCACATCTTTCTGGACTTTTGGAAGGAAACTCTGCCGAGCATCCGGAGGAAATCCACGTAGACATGGGGAGAATGTGCAAACTCCGCACCGACAGTGACCCAAGCTGGGAATCGAATCCGGGTCCCTGGCCACTGTGCTACCATGCTGCCCAAGCTAATACTCGTTGCGGTTTTTAGCGTCAAAACATTTTGAGTTGGTAACTTTTAAATGAAACTTGTGCAATGACATTGAATTTGTTAGAAACCATATAAACTAGTACAGTTGTGGTAACCAGTACCAAACCTACATACATATCAATGAAGTTGAGACATACAGATCAACTTGGATCTGGTTGAAAGGCAGAACCGCCTCGAGGGACTGATCGGCCTACTTTTTCTTTGTAATGATGCATCTATTTTTAATTTCATTTCTTGATTCTAGCATGCTACATTATTGTTTGAAAAAGTAGTTTAAGTCTATATTATGTTTGTTGTTCAGATGATTAAAATGTGTACAATTACATGGTGCTTTAAAAAAAATTAAGTACCCAATTCTTTTTTTCAATTCAGGGGCAATTTAGCGTGGCCAATCAACCTACCCTGCACATCTTTGGGTTGTGGGGGTGAAACCCACGCAGACATGAGAAGCTTGTGCAAACTCCACACGGACAGTGACCCGGGGTCGGGATTGAACCCGGGTCCTTGGCGCTGAGGCAGAAGTACGAACCACTCGGCCACCTTGTCGCCCCATGTATGGTGCTTCTTAAGTGCTGGCAGTACATTTTTGTTTCATTGAGAAAGTAAGATGTCAACTAAAAATAGGAGAGAACTTCTGTCCTACCCAGTCAGCTGTGTCTACTGACTAGCTAGTGATGGTGTGTTAAGAGTTTGTTAGAATTCTGATGAACTGTTTCTTCCCTCCAGCCCATGGAAATGAGTTGCAGCTTTCTCAATGTCATCTAGGTAGAAATTTAGCATTATACCAGGCAACAGACCAAGAACCTCTCTGTTCCTGTGTGGTTTAGTACAGTGCCAACAGCACTTGCTCATTAAACAAATGAGTGACGGATCCAATAGTCTACCCTTCCATATTGGTGGAATCTTTTTTTCTTTAAGCAGGGAAGGAATTTGTTTCCCTCTGCATGGTTGGCGGCATTCGTACAACCTAAATCCTGAGCACGTTAATTAGAACCCTAAACCAGGAGCAGTGGGAAAACATAGAAAGTAGTGGTTTTTAATCCTTGGTATTTACAGGGAATTTTATTTGAGTTTCTTGGGGGGAGATGCATGTCCATTTGTGAAATAAAGCTAAAGCTATATTAATGAAGGTACCAGAGCTCCCTGACAGATGAATTTGCTTTTGTTTCTCTCCATTGTAGTGTAATCTTGCTTATGAAATATTGTTTCAATATGTATAAAGTAAAACATTTTATTAAATCCGGAATAAAGCATGTTATGCCCTTTTTAAAGTAAGTATTTAGCTTGCATTTACCAATGGAAGGTGTTCGTAGTAGTTTCTTTCTTTTGATTTATTATGCGTTTGGCCTCCTGATCTTTTGTTGGTAGCAATGAGGCTAATATGTTGTAGTGTATATCTGGGAATGGTCCTTCTTCCAGGAGTTGGGATATATTTGCAGCAGGGTCTTTGTGCTGCACCATCGCTGACTGCAAATGGTTTTAAATATGGGGAGATTGTCTTCTTTTTATTTTAATCTGTGAGGTTTAATGTCTCTTTACCAAATTGTATATTAAAGCATTTTTATTACTGACGCTGGCTGCGTTGTGCTGTTCAAATATTTTATTTTCAGTGCTCCACTTTGTTGGGTTGTGCAGCTACCAAATGGAATGAATGCAGAAATTGCTGTTCTGACATGCAGTTCTGTTAAATACGTATTCATGTCTGATACCACAACCATTTAACTACAGTTCATTGAATTTTCAGCTTCAAAATTGTGCCTTTGTCAGGTGCTGTTAATAAAACCAAGCAACATAATCCTGAAGTGTTCATGCAGAATTATTTTTCTGTGATCTGGCTTCTATTATTAATGGAGAAGTATTAAATAAAGTTAATATTGTCTCATCTATTAATTTACTAAAATGCTGAAAAGCTTGTGACTATGACAATAAGCTGAAATATATAATTGTACAATTAAAAAATGAAATCTCAGTACTTTATTAGTGGCTCAGTCTTGGCATTTGCAGAAGACTTGATCTTATGTTTATGGGGCACGGTGGCACAGTGGTTAGCATTGCTGCCTCATGGTGCCGGGGTCCCAGGTTCGATCCCCGCTCTGGGTCACTGTCTGTGTGGAGTTTGCACATTCTCCCCGCGTTTCCGTGGGTTTCGACCCCACAATCCAAAAGATGTGCAGGGTAGGTGCATTAGCCACGCTAAATTGGCCCTTAATTGGAAAACATGAATTGGGTACTCTAAATTTATTTTTAAAAATGTTTATGGGTTACTTTAGATAATGTGACTGTGTTGCTTTTTGATCATAACTTTGTCAACAAGTGTAATGCAGGTGATCAGATCAATTTTGTGTGAGTTTTCTTCTTTAAAAATGCTTTAAGACTTCAAAAAGTTACTCACCAGTTGTGAATCTGGTTGCATTTTTTTGAAGGAGAAATTGGCTGCTTTCATTCCTTTATTCATGTTTATCAGAAATAAATGAAAATCGTCCGTAAAGGGAGTTTCACGTTCTGAAATAATATCATGTAAAATTATCTCTCGGTTTGCATTTTTTTTGTTCACCTCCTCTGCTAGACCCAATTTTGCAGACTGGGCTGGTGTAGTGACTAGCACAATTAGGCTTGCTTCTTGCCATTCCAGCTCAGTGAAAGAACTCTAAATTAGAGAACAGATTCTGAAAATGTAAAAAGCATTTCAAGTAAATAATACTCTTGGAGATATAAAAAACATAATCTGAAACAATTGAAGCTTGATTGAGTTTGTTGTATTGAATCAGCTTGAAATCATGGGGAAGCAGTTAAGTCTGGGAATTCTTCATCTAATTTTTACATAAAGTATTCCATCTCATTTTTTCGCTGGGCAGTGGGGAAATGATAATTCCTTTATTTGCGAATATTAACACCGTTTCATGGGGAGGCGGTAGCAGAGTGGTATTTTCACTGGGCAAATAAACCAGAGACCCAGGGTAATCTTCTGGGGACCCAGGTTCAAATCCTGCCACTGCAAATGGTGAAAATTTGGAACTAAAAGTCTAATGACCATGGGGCAGCACGGTAGCATTGTGGATAGCAAAATTGCTTCACATCTCCAGGGTCACAGGTTTGATTCCGGCTTGGGTCACTGTCTGTGCGGAGTCTGCACATCCTCCCCGTGTGTGCGTGGGTTTCCTCCGGGTCCTCCGGTTTCCTCCCACAATCCAAAGATGTGCAGGTTAGGTGGATTGGCCATGCTAAATTGTCCTTAGTGTCCAATAAGGCCATTTCTGTAGTGTTAATCTATTTTTGTATTCTGTTTTTCTCCCTCCAGCATTCCAAATGTCATGCTTTCTGTATCTGTCATGTCTGGTGACTGCACTTGATCAAGATGGTGTAAAGATGCACATTGTCTGTGTTCTCTGCTTGGAAAGAAACCCATCTGTATTTGGATCTGCTGATTTAAACATCCTAAAATAAACTTTTGTAATATTTAGGAATTTAGAAAACATTCGTGTCAGCTTCAAAAGTGCCATGGGCTTTGTGTGTTAATCCTTCTTTAACCCACCATGTCTCTGCTGACTGTCTGGAAACTTTCATCCCATTGTTACTGTATAATTAAAGCATTATTCAAAATAGCAGGATAGTTTATTCCCCAATTTGCTTTTCTGAAAAATCTACCATTGTCCATGTTTGTTAGCGTACAGACCAGATAATAATTTGCGGTGGAACAGATTTCGCTATCCTAGATTGTAAAGAAATGTGTGTGCATGCGTGTCCTTCTCCTCCCCCCCCCCCCCCCCCCCCTTAATGTTTTTAAAGTATAATTTCGCAGGGTGGCGTCAGTTAACACTAAGTGCTGCTGGAGAAGTGGGCATTTTTCTTTCTGAATCTTAATACTTCACCTTTTGTAGGAAGAATAACAAACCATCATAATGCCTAAATAGGAAGACATTTTAAAACTTTGTTCAGTGCAATTCTAGGATCCTAATACAAGGAACGAAGTTAGCACATGGGTACAGCAAGCAACTGGGACTGTGCTCTTTATTGCATGGGGACTGGAGTACTGTGCAGTTTTGGTCTCTTAATCTAAAGAAGGATGTAATTGGTACACTCCAGAGGGCTGGCTGTACTCCATGCTGGGATTGTTTGGGAATGGCTGGCGGCGGGAGGGGGAGAGAGGAGGGAGGGGGAGAGGGAGAGAGACTGTGTCGACTTGGGTGAAATATGAATATCTTTAACCATATAAGATCTAACCATATTAATTGAGAAGTTGACTTCAGTAAATGTCTAAATTACACTTTTTATTTTTTGGTATGCTTTATCATCTGCCCCAATGTTCATTTTGTACTCTTACCCATAAGCGTAAACATTCTTTTCCTATACAGGTGCCCTCATTGGCACGTAGGTTGTACTGGGCAGCAGGAAAGTTCCTCGGCACTAACCAATTTTGCACAAGATGAGCACTTGGAAGAAAAGGTTAGAAATTGTATTTAAAATTACACTTTTAATAGGTTTGTAATTGCGTAGTGGCTTGTAATAACAATAGAATACTTTCATACTCTATGCTTCCTTGCTTTAAAGAAAAAATGCCCAAGGTCTGCATTTTTGCTCTTTATAAACCCATCTCTGCTACATATGTAGTTTCAAAAACTTTAGTAATTGGGTGGGGTGAGTCGTTGCAGACTTCTGACTTTTCACAGGTGTAAATTATGTAATTATACAATCTACAATTTATTCGGGTTTCTCTAACTGCACTCCTTTTGAGCCACATTTATGTTTATTATATATGCTAATCTAGGCTAAGCAGGATGTGACCGGTGAATCAGGAGATGTGAAGCCTTCCGATGTCAATGGTCATGGAGATTCATTACCAGAATACTGCTCAAAAACAAGCCATCAGGTATGTTATGACCAGGTGAGGTGGAATTGGAGGTGATATCAAAGGTTTCCTCCTTGTTTAAGAGGTTACACTTAACAATTCAGTGTGTAATTAACTGGTTATATATGCTGTTGTAAAATGTTAGGGCGTTTGGGTATAAAATCCCCTATGTTCCGAATTCTTAATTTCTCTCCATTTCTCATTATTCCAGAATCCCTTATTTAGCCATAGCCCAAATTTACATCTTCCATTGCCTTTAGGTTCAGGCCATCTGGTGTTGCTCTATCTTTGTAACTAGAGTCATGTACACTAAAGACAAATGTCCACCCCTTGACCCCAGAATTTACATTTTTTTGTGAACAAATAATAAACCTCCTTTAGATACAGAGCAATTACGAACTATCGCATCTTCAAAATATTTTAACCAAAGCCCACATCTAAAGCTATTAAGAACAAATGTTCATACTTCCTACTGTAACGTAAAAGCAGAAAGAAATGCTTTCCTCTAATACAGACGTTCAACCTACAAATATGGTTAATCTATTAAATCAATACTTGGGTTTTGTTTCAAGATAGTGTCATCCTAAATGAAAGCTACTTTTTAAACTTTCTTCAAAGCTGATTTAAAAAAAAAGACAATTGCCTAAGTACAATTAATGCAACATACAGCTGCTGAAACCAAGACACTCGTCTAACTTAAATTCACAAATCCATTGTGTAATTTCTCACAAATGATTGCCATCCTATAAAGTATCCCAAATACCAGGAATTTAAACAACTAGTTAAAAAGTGATTGAAATAAGATTCTTGGATGTTACTTCAGACTTACAATGAACCCTGAAAAGTAATAGTATCAAAATCTTGCACTGTGATTGATGAAGAACTAGTCAAACATCTTTTCTTGAGTCTAACAAAGTTTTATTATTGAAAAAACCCACTTGGGTAAAATATAAAAATACGTCTGACTTCTGTAACACATACACAAGCACATTCACGTATTCTAAAATTACACGCACCAATACAGATTACAGAGTAGGGAAGAATAAATTTGGCTAAATTACAATTCAAAAATAAGATAAACAAAGTTCAGTTTATAGCTTGTCACCTTGTCTGGCTTACAGATGGGATCCATGGGCTGAGGCAGTTTGAAGTTATTGCTAGTATTTCCTTTTCTGGAGACGCTGAGGGATTGAAGTCTTTAAAATCTTTGTCTACTGCAGCAATAAAGACCCAATTAAATTTGGTAGGAAGGGATCAGCCTTCAGATGGAAGGAAAGAGACCAGGAAACGCTCCTTCACTCCTCTTACGCCGATATTCTGCCCCAAACATGCGCTTCAAATGCAAAAAATCTTGGTCATGTGACTTCTTTCCGACTTCCGCATTTAAACAAAAAAAAAATTCTAATTGCTCTCCAATAATCAAGTTATTTTAGAAACAAAATCAAAGTATTTTGCCAAGCAATTGACTTTTGAATGGTTCATTTTCCATTGTCAAACATTATGAATGTCTCCATATATAATCTAATGGCAAAAAAAGGGTTCTTTACAATTCCCTGGGAAAGCCATCGTTTGTAATGTAATTTACAGATTTGTTATGTTTCTAGTGATGTGTAAATCTGACTGACATGTTGGGAGAAAGGTTGTTTTGATTTACCAGCAGCAGGAATGTATTTGCAGATGAAGATCAGATAGATTTTAGAGCAACGATGTGTCAACTTATGAAACTCTAACTTAAGGATGTGAAAATTTCTTTCCCACATCCTAACCTCTGCAAGTTCCATTCACCCATCATCCCCTCTGTGTTCAATGAACTAAAGTGGTTCCTGGTTTGGCAAAACCTGAATTTTAAAATGATTGTCCTTATTTTCAGATCCCTCCAGGGCCTTGCCTCCCTATCTCTAATCTTATACAGCCCTATAATTCTCCAAGAACTCTTGTGTTCTCCAATTCTGTTATGAATTTCTGATTCACTTTGCCCCTTTGTTGGTGGCTGTGCCTTCAATGTTGAGGCCCCAGACTCTGGAGTTACCTCTAAACCCCTCTCTGCCTTCTTTAAAACTTATTTCTTTGACCATGATTTTGATCACCTGTCCTAATTTCCTAATGGTGAAACACCTTTGAATGCTTATTAAACAAGAGATACTATATAAATGCAAGTTGTTGTTGTCCAGCTCTGACGTTCCGAACATTTGGCTTCAATGAACAGATGGAAAAGAGTGGAAAAATAGAAAATTAATTGCCAGGCTGCCATAAAACATACGTATGCAAGGGTTCACAGTCTCAGGATATGGACAATTTAGGACTGAAGTGGCGAAATTTCTTCACTTGGAGGATGGTGAACTTGTGGAATTCTCTATCATGGAAGACTGCAGGCCAAATCACTGAATATGTTTAAGAAAGAAATGGATTTCTAGACACAAGGCTTCCAGGGGTATGGAGAGAGAGAGGGAGTATGGTGCTGAGATAGAGGATCAGCCACAAAATTAAATGGTGGACAGGTTCAAGGGGCTGAATGGGCTGCTGCACCTATTTTCTATGTTTCTATATAAATGGATTCATCCATCTTTCTGTAGATTTGAAATCACTTCCATCTGTCTCAAAGAAAAGCTTTTTTATTTTAAAAAGTCCAACCAATATTTGGCAAAAGCACATCTTCATAACGGAAGATTTTAGTCAATTATGATTTTCAATCCTAACATTAATATCCTGCAATTTTTAGCTATTGTATGTTCATTGTGAATTATGCATTATTTTTAAGTTTACAATTCATTAGCTCTAAAGGCAAAGAATTGACTTCTTAGCCGGGCACTTGTAAGTTTTGAATCCCACCCTATCATTTGAAAGCACCTGTTCCTAGCTTGTTTTTGTGTGACAGGAGTAGCTATGCCACCAGCCAAGTGAAATATCTGCACAAGCACCTGTTGCCTGAGGAATCATGAGACATAGGGGAGGGAATAAAAACATTTGATGACATTGATACAGTTCTAGAGTGAAACACCCTGTAAAAAGCAAATGCATTGTATTCTGAACACTCTGGCCAGATTTGGGAAGTAAATGATATCTGATTAAATTCTTGAAATATTTATAGGAGGAGCAGACAGATTGTTTTCATTAATGTTGTGAAAATATTTTGCCAGTGAAATATTAAATGGTGAGCACGACTGTTGCTACTTATAGATTGGAGAAAGTATGCTTCGTCACCACATTCCCTTGACAATGGATGACCTGGAATGAACTACCCTTCTCCTAGGATCAAACACTGAATCCAGCACACTGTCTGCTTGTGTTCCTTAGTTATAGTCTCTTGGGTTTAATAATTTGCTTTTTAATTTTATACCAATTGTTTTATGAAACTCTCTTTTGTATTATGACTTTTTATACTCCTCCTCCAGAAGGCACTCTTGTTTTGTATTCCATAGCCATCTTAAATTATTCTCTTGTATTTTGTACAAAAGTCTATTATTCACACATGAGCCTCGGCAGCTGATGGGAGGCGGTTTGGCTACTGTAGGAAATCTTGGTTGGCAGCAATCTGGTCCTCATCCAGCAGGAGCTCTTCTATGAGAAGTTTGAGGATTCACTGCCATTGGGGAGCCAGTATAAGTAACTTAATAATTTTGATAAATGTAGTATGTACTAATTATGCAACTACAGATATTGTGACTGAACTGAAGGTTACTGAATGGCATGATAAATTTGAAATCTGTCCTTTAACCTGTGACCCAAGTTGAAGCCAGCCACAGTCTTGTGTGGAATTAGATTGAGTATAGACTGCATAATCTCCATTTTGTTCCCCAGTAGAGGCAAGGTAAAAGAATTGGCCATAACTTTGTGCAAGCACAACTGCAATGGTGAGAATCATATATTGCAAGTTTCTACTCTGCAACTGGCCGTCCTATATACCTGAGCAAGGACTGAGATTGTAGGGCTGCAAACAATTTAAATTAGTAAATGTTCACCCAAAAATATCACTTTTTTTTTAAAGAAAATGCCCCCAAGTGGTTACATGGTACCAAAGAAGAAAACAAACAGCAACAGGAGGAGGGAATTGGTGGGGAATCCAGAAGTTTTGTTTTGAGCTGGTTCTTAAAAGTGGAAAGGGAAGTAGAATGCTGTAGGGGGGAACCCATAGTTTAATGCTGTGATGGTAACGGGCTTTTCTACAAGTGGTAGAATGCAGGGTAGGGGGGAATGATATGGAGGCTGAAATATGAAGAGTAATGGTTTTGAGAGTGGTTTTAAAGCCTGAAAAGGTGAATATGGAGTCTTGCTGCAAAGAGGTGAGGATTGAGGTTAAATTTAAGTTTTGGAACATAGAGCCACTGTGGTCATTGAGAGATAATGATTTGAGGCTTCTTCACATGGGACGTGGCATAAACAACTTGGTAAGCTTCCTTGTTTTCCTATTTCAATGATCTGAAACTTATAGCATAAAACCATCTACATTGCATTCAAGTCATTGCTCCTGTTTGCTAATAGTTGAGGAAGGTCATTCCATTTGAGAATCTGCTGTCCATATCCTAACTTTCACCCACTTTGTCCTACATTGGTTCTCAATTGTAGCCTTTTTCTAGAATACCCATCCTTATTTTCCATTGCCTTAATTTTGATTTCGTTTTACTCCTGTGAAGCATGTTGAGATGCTTTACTATGTTAACATAGAATTGCTGTGGCAGAGTAGGGTTTTCAGTGCATTTCTGCAAATATAGATTTTTTTTTTAAACCTAGAAGAGTCAGATCAGATAAGAGCTGTGCAATGCTGTCATTTTGTTGATGGAGAAATAACATTTCAATATGTTTTCCTATTCCAAGAAGGGAGAATCTTTCAAAATGGAAAACTTCAGATTTCATATCTATAAATAATCCCCTGTCTTTACAAATGCTATCTTTAAAATATCAGGTGAACTGCCTTATTTTGCAAGCTTTGCAGTGTAATTGCCATTTTTACTGAAATGCACATCCATGGAAGCAAATGTTTGTTACAGCTTGAATTCTGCTAGCCACAAAGGAGCACCACTCGCATTTTACCTCGCTGAAGTTGCAACGGAGTTGCATGGGTTTCCTCTACTTTTCATCTTTTCAAGCTTGACATCCTCTAAAGGGGAATGAAACAAGCAACCCAATTGAGTCCGAACCAGGAAGCATAGAGCGTGAAATATAAATTCCCATTTAAATGTACAGAAAGTGAAACACACAAAGAAATAAAGATTAAGTGAAGGGCGATAAGCGAGTGATGAAAAATGTAAATTTTCAACACTAAATTTCAGTTGAGGACTGCGATTCCACACTTGGAAAAAATTAATTTGTCAAAGCCAGGGAAATTGCTCAGTAATTGTCACATTATGCAGTTTTAAAAGCTGGTTTTCCTGCCACTTTTAGTGCAGAACTAGGTGGGTGGGCACACGCAGCAATTCATACTGTTGCAGTTCTTTCAACGCTGCTTCTATCATTGAGGACTGCAAGCCTACCCTGTTGAACAAGTGTCTTTGACAGCTGCTTTCAGATTTCTGCAATTAACTGTTCCTATGAATAGAAATTAACCCCCCCCCCCCTCCCCCCAATAGCAGTGAGGACTGATAGTCTGACTGTTATTAATGCAAAAGCTGAGACACAATTGTTGATCATAATTTTAAGTAAAATGCTGGTACAACAAAGTAGCTATGTAGCAACAGCACTGAAGAAAGTGTCATGTGTACACTTCATCCATGTTGGACTCCTAATTAGTTACTTGCATATTAAATAATGCTTGACCTTTAACACAAACTTTTCTTTATATACAGCATGTGAATTCTGAACAGTCTGATTTTCCTGAACCTGGACTGGAGCCTTCTGTAGGAGTAGAGGAACCTCCTCGTATAGCTGCTAGTACTGATAACATTTCCAGTTCGACTACCTCCGAGAACTCCTCATTCTTGCAGAATAGGCAAGTGTCCTACTCTAAATTACCATGTGTTTACTAAGAATGCAGGACTGGCTGCAGTGAGACTGTTAACAACTGTTGGACATAGATGTAACATTAGATACTATAGTAGATATGGCCTAGTCAGAACTGTTTAAATGTGATATAGATCGCAAATCAGCTAGCCATTTGGGAGTTAGATAACCGGAGATTTGGATGTATAAGTTTAAAAATAAAAAGCTTTATGTAATTTATATTTCATATTTGTTGTCAAATTTTAATCAATGACCTGGCTTGACTTCCATTTGATCACTTTTTCTGTTTAAAATTTGAATATCCAACTTAGTGTAAAGTTTCCTCTAAATAGCCTAAAGAATTATCATGTGATCAGAGAACTAACATTTTTGATGTTTCTTGGCAAAGTACGATTTGTGAAGTACGACAGTATGATATAACGATTAAGGCTATGAGAAGCAATCAGAATGAAAGCAAATCTCTACCTTTTGTGATGTTATTTAAAAAAATATTTTGGTGTACTGTGTGATTAATCAAACTGGCGAGGTTAATAAAGGCAGCTTACCTGTGAGAACAAAGATGAAAGGTAAAGGTGTTGAATTCATGCATTTGTAATAACACGTTATGGTGAGCTTGGATTTAAAATTTGCATCATGAGAGAAGTAAATGCATGGCTTTTCAGCTGTTAAATTTCCAAGGGGCGTTTGAAAATGACCTGACCAGGAACTTTTACAACTTGCACAATGGTTCCATAAGTAAACGGGGGGGGGGGGGGGGGGGGGGGGGTCGGAAGGGAAGGGAAGGTAAGGTATGTTGAATTTTATTGACCCGCAAGTGGAGGCAATAGAAAAACATGGAAGATGCTCGTATTTAGAAAAGTTGAGTTCAAAGGGGTGTTTGAGGGCAATGGTATTTGAGATGAAAGGGGATAAAGATATTTAAGGAAAAATGTTTGGTTGCGTTGAGGTCGGTATTGAGGGCGATGTGAATTTGAAGCAGCTACCCAGTCAAGGGAGGAAGTATTTGTTTTTAGAAAAGCAGCATGTTTCTGAACCTTTCTTTTGGATTTTCCCCATCACAAGTGGGAATGTTGGAGGAGTTATCTGGCATAACTTAAGTGACAGCAGTTCTTTGTCTTGGATGATATTACTAGATTTAGTAGTGAAACATCTGTAAGGGAGTTAGTTATGTGTTTTGACCAAGTGGGTTTTTGGGGGATTGCTCTGCAAGACTGTTTGTGTAACTTTAATCTTAATGTGCTTAACATTTTTTTCTGTGGATAAATATTTTAATTTTTAAAATCCTAAAGGTGTTCCTGGAGGTTTCCTCCTTTTCCAAAGTGAGGGTAAAAAAAGATTTAAGATCAGATAGACTGATTTCCTTCTGGGATCTGACCTACTCATGAAAACATCAGCTGTGGTTGTAGCAACCCCTCAATTTTTTAAAACCGAGTTTGGTTTACATAGACGATACTAGTTTCATTGTCTTTGGTATAGCTTTGTATTTGCATTATATATAGTTTGTTTTACGTTTCCAATTTAGAATAGTCGAGACAGGTTGGAGGAAAGCTCCTTTTCAGTGAAACAATGTTAAACAGTATCATTATTTCTTTCCCTTAGTGCAATAGAAAATTCCAGTGATGATATTCCCGTATTAAGCTATGAGCAGTCAAAAGCTGACTGTGATGCTGGAGGGAAAACTGAGGCTATTCCTCAAAGCAAGCCCCCCTCCTATGTTAGCATACCTGAAGGGTGAGTATCAAACGGGCCTCTGTTTTCTCTGCTGTGATGGATCTGCATTGCTTTCATGCTCTGCTTGCTTCTCATTATTATTATAAGCACAAGTTCACTGTTGCAAAACAGAAAAATAATTTGGCTAGAATATTGTTTGGCATGCAGTATGTTGCATTTAGAGAGCTTTCTTTTACTTTTAGTCCTCCAGAGAAACCTAGTGATGGTAGGAAGACCTCTTCGAATGGCAAAGGAAGCACACCTAAGCCTGAGATTTCTGAAATTCCAAAGACAATCTTGCCTGAAGTTGACGAACAGAAGCCAGCAATAGAGGAGAGAACATTGAATGCATCACAGGACTTGCTGAACGAAGAACTGGCAGAGGTAAGTACTAGTGCAGTCTGACAAATTCGTGATTTTTTTGTTGTTGTTTTAACGCTTGCCCATTTCCCAGTCTTTGAGTCTGCTCAAATTTTTCACCAAGTGTTCTTTGCTGTATTAATTGGAAAATATTGTTGTCTATTTTTGCAATAGTTGTGTTCAGTATCCTTGTTTTCTTTGTTTTAAAAAATAACGTAGAGCAACTACAAAGTATTCAGGACTTTTAATGGCAGCTTTCTTTTAGAAAACTGTACCCAGAGCTCAATGAAATTGCTTCAGGGCAGCCTGTTATACTTTGGTTGCATTGGAAAAGTGAGCAAAACAGTCAATGCTGGCAATTATGTCCTACCTTCAACAGTAAAGAAATTACAAAAATAAATTAATGAAGCATGAGTAAAATTGGGTTCTAAATTAAAATATTTGACTGAAGAGAGTTGCAATGTTGTGTTTTGACTTGGAGAGAGTCTGTGACATAGTCAACTTGGTTAATTAATCTGTGAGCAAACATTATCGAAAAATATGATTTGCGTTTTCAACTTCTAGGAAACAAAGAAGTGAGGGTCGAGTTTCTGCTTTAGTGGTTCCAGTGCGAACACAGACAAACATTTCAACCTTTTTGAGAAGTGTTCACCTCTGGTCCATTCAGCTTTTTTGCATGTCAGTGACTACACAATCTGCTGTGAGCCAGTACAATCAAGAATAATTTTAAAACCTCTTTCAAGAAACAGAATTGCCTTTTTAAATTAAAATTTTTTTCCTGGTAACTTGATAAAGTTTGGTTATATAGATGAAAATGGGTTTATTACACATCGCATTTAAATCCGTTTGACACCAGCAAGTAACTATTTTAAATGACTGAAAACGGCGTAAAGATCTACTAAACCTATTTTCTAGTCGGGTTGAGTGTAATAGTGAGTTTCTTCATAAATGTAAAATTATTTGAAACTTTCTTGTTTTGGAGGTTTTGCAAACCAGTGCAATGAGCAGAAATTCCCAATGGTGATGATTCACCCTGGAAGAGTGGCAAGTTTTGTTGATGGGACCTACTTCTGTCCAGTGTTATCGAAGCTAGCTCATTTTGCAAAAACCTGAGTTGCTCTAAGTAGAATTTGTGCTTGGAGTTCCTTCCACGTTTGGTACTGGTTACACCGATGTCAAAGGAATTATGGTGAATAAACAAAATAGTACAATAAGTCAGAATCTTCAGCTCCTGATGCTTTTGTTATGTTTAGGACATAACATTCTGATTTTCAAGTCCAAATTCAATTCCACCCCCACACACCAGTAAAAAGGAGTAAGTGAATGTAGGGAAATGATCCAATTCAAACTCATTTGACATGGAGTAATACTGTAAAACTAGCTGTTTGCCACTTCAACTTTTTTTTAAAATTACTGTCTTTAATTATCACTGCTTCATGCTATATTCAAGTTAGGTACATTTTTAATTGACAAGGGTGTAGTGGTCTCTATGTGCATGTACACAAGGGGTTCTAATCAGTAGCACCACATGATCACTCGAGGGCCGGACCAACAGGGGTATAAAAGGCAATCACATTGAGTCTCTCTCTTTTGGGTGCACTGTGACCAGGGCAATAGCAGACTAGTTCAGATGGTGAGTGGTGTTGCGTATAGTTACTGTAGTTCAATCTTCTTAACCTTATCACTAGCATCAAAGTTAAAGTAAAGAACTCATGAAATTATTGTTATAGTTACTCAATCAATCTTTTGTTACTGGACGAGTTCGAGTCTTCACCGAAATTCAGAAGACCTCATCATTAACCAAGGATTGAGTAACACATGTTACCTACCACGCATGTAACAAAGCAAAGGGGTTATGAGAGTCGAATAGGAAAGTGGAGTTAAGCTGCAATCTGATCACCCATGATCTTGAATGGTGCAGTAGACTCGAGGATGTCTAGCCCACTCCTAATTCTTGTGTTTTTCTGTATTTCCCCCACCCCAATGTTTGTTGATGGGAGGCAGATCAATGTTGTAAATTGAGCGTATTTTGTTTTCACCAATTTAGGAATTTTTGAATAAACATTACAAAATGCTGCTTTGGCACATGAATTAAGATTTTGAGGCTGGAATAAAGAATTGTAGGTAACCTTGCGAGAAAGTGTGGTTAAATGCTAAATGCCACTTAATCATCCTACATGGCCAACAGCGTTTAGCATTCTTGTCTTTGCAGTAGTAAATCATTTATCAATGCCAAGTATTAACAACAAGGCTGCATTAAGGTATCTAAGACCAGAGGCAGAGGTTCAAGGTGAGGAATAAGTGGTTTAGAGGGGATCTGAGGAAACCTTTCTTTCACCCAGAGGGTGGTGGAAATACGGAATGTGCTGCCTGAGGGTGGTGGAGGCAAGTGCTCTCGCAACATTTAAGAAGGATATGGACAAGCACTTGGCATAGTATGCTCTGGACCAAATGCTGGTAGTATAGATTGGTATTTGATGCTCAGCTTAGACATGATGGCCAAAGAGTCTGTTTCTGCTCTGTATGACTCTATGAATTAACTAAATAATTTTGTTTGGGTGATGTAGGATACTGAAGTTTCAAGAGCGGTAGATGCTGGCGACTCTTCTGTGATTCCATCCAAGG
The DNA here is from genome assembly GCF_047496885.1 of Scyliorhinus torazame. Lineage (NCBI taxonomy): Eukaryota > Metazoa > Chordata > Chondrichthyes > Carcharhiniformes > Scyliorhinidae > Scyliorhinus > Scyliorhinus torazame. Next base: position 137,507,603 of record NC_092713.1, read on the forward strand.
ATTCGGGCGACATTCCCTCATTCGACGAATGGAAAAAGAAAGTTATGGAAGAAGAGAAAGAGAAAAGTAAGCTTGGAAATGTGTTGGTCATTAAGAAATTTGTTTCTGTGATTACCTGAGGAAATAGAAACCTTATGCACAAGACAGTTTCTGAAGTTCCATCTATCTAGTTCCATTGCTGAATCACTTGCCCAAATATCTACCTGATTCTGTTATTTTTCCCCCATAATATGTACTTCAGTTGCGCTCCCAATGCAGTTGATTCTATATTTCCACCACTCTATGTAAAGTAGTTTCTGTACACCTCCTTATCCAACTCTCTTCTCCAGCTTGTTTAACATAGTTTCCCAAATGGTTTAAGTCTTGATTTTGTTTGCAGATTCTAGAACGTTTAAAGATAGGACACTAGTTTGAATTATTATTCTGTTCTCATAAATGGTATTTTAATGGTAGACTTAATTTGTTGAGTCACTGGGACTCCTTGTCAATTATGGAAATTAAAAGATCATTGAACAGGAACAAGCAAATTAAAAGTTGAGAACTTGGGTTAGGACTAATCCAAGCACAGTTTTTGGTAATGTAAATGACTTTCTTTCAGGCCAATCATTGCATACTTCTAGTGGTGCCCTCCATTCTACTAAAAAGCTCCAGAAAAACTTCAATAATTATGCCTCTGTAGAGTGTGGAGCCAAAATTCTGGCTGCAAATCCGGAAGCAAAGGTATATTTTCCTTCAAGAGTTGTTGCAGTTTTATTAAAATGATGAACATGCTTGCTATACATTTGTGTATTGTATACTGCATTTGTTGTGTCAGATTAGTGTGTTTCTGATTCTGTCTAAGACTAAAAGTATAGATCTCCCTGCATGGCACTGCTCTGACAGGTTCTTAACAGCTTAAATTTGTATTGCCATTTATAATTTGAATGACTCCTGAAGTATTTCCCATATAAGAATAACAGCATGTGTTGAGTAATAAAAGGGACTTGAAAGGGTAACCAAAACCTGTCTGAACACACGACTCTCTAAAGGAGAGAGAGGTGGAGAACTTTTAGGAGAAAATTTGATAGCAGGATCTTTGCTGCTAAAGGTCCCAGTGGGGCGGGGGTGTGAGTGCTCGGGTTGCTGGGAACAGATTTGAGGGGAATATAGGTCTGGTGGAAACTGCAGAAGCAGGATGGGATAAAAAGAGGTACAATTTAAAGGTGAGGTTTTTACATTCAACAGATAAGAGTGAGCCAATGTCCGTCAGCGAGGGCTAGGGTGATGGTGGCACAGTGGTTAGCACTGTTGCTCTCTGCCAGGGATTCGGGTTCAATTCTGACTGGGTGACTGTAGTGTTTGCTCATTCTCCCCATGCCTGCATGGATTTCCTCTGGGTGCTCTGGTTTTCTCCCACAGTCCAAGGATGTACAAGTTAGGTGGATTGGCCATGCTAAATTGCTCCTTGTGTCCAAAAGGTTGTGGTGATATACATCACTGTGTACACAAAGGGTTAATGTACATACACTACACCTAGCTGGACACTAGAGGGAACACCAGAGACATGACACACAGGCAGTCAACCAATAGGTCAGTAAGATAGGACATGACCAATGGGCAGTCACGATACACACAGGTGACACTACCACAGGAGGGCATTACACCAACCCATATAAAAGGACACATCACACATGCTCAGCCTCTTTCCAGTGGAGACACTCAGTGAGTACAGACCCAGGGTTGATTGAACATCACACCCACCACGTGGATTGTAGCAGACTGGTGTCAGTCCGAGTAGCGATAGAAGGATTAACAGTAGAGTCGAATCCAAATAGCAGAATTGTTAATAGTTTAATAAACGTGTTAAAGCTATCTCCAAGTCTGAACCTTCCTTTGTCAGAGTGCACATCAATGAAGCAGCTTATGTCAAGAGCATAACAAAACATGGTACCCAGGAGTGACTGTTAAATCCATATAGTTTCAACTCAGCGAACAGTGACAACCAGCAACAACACCGAGGCAAGATGATGTTCGGGATTCCGGTTCCACAGCAGTACCAAGGCAATGTCAGTGAAAACTGGCGTTGGTTCAGGCAGAGATTCGAGATCTACCTGGTAGCGTCCGACTTAGATGGCGTGGCGGATGCAGAGAAAATAAAGCTTCTACTTACCATCGCGGGTCCAGAAGCAGCTGAAATCTTCCAGACCTTCAAATACTCAAAGGGGCAAAACAAGGGCGATTTCCAGGCAGTCCTGGACAAATTCCAAGAATTCTGCGAGGAACATACAAGAAGAAAAGGTAAAAGAGGCGGCAAAACTCACCACGAGGTAGGCTTGCAGCAACGAACGGCAGTTGTGAATTGCAGCCATCTTGGGAAAGGTGCTGCACATGCGCAGTTGCGCGAAGGGCGCACAGAACGGGAAGGTCAGTTTGCGCGAGAAGCCGCGCATGCACAATTGTGAAAAAGGTCCCAAGTAAAGGAACAGCGATATGCGCATGCGCAATCGCTTCCTACGCTCTACGCCACAAGCGTCATGATGTTCGAGGGCCCGGACCACGCCCACTTAAAGGGGAAATGTCCCAGTACACGGGGGGAAAAAAATGTAAAGCCTCAAAACCAGATTCTTTCACCTGGAACGACAGCACAATGCCTGAAATTCGACCAGTAGCTGAAAGTAACCTCTGCAGAACCCTGCAACAAGCAGTTGGCACCGCCCAAAGAGATGATACAGTCCTTGAAGACTATGACTCCGACCTTGAATTCTTCTTTGGACATAGCGAGCCCAATGCCAGCTCCGACACAAAACGTGATGATATGGTCCTGGAAGACAACGACTCCGACGAACATTTCACCTTGATTGCTACCCCAGTACCAAATCCGAACCGCCACTAGATGTGTTGTACATTGACGACCCCGACAATGAGTTCTTCGGATTGGGGAATCTTCAGCCCAGCATATATGACATCCCGACTCGTGAGTGCAGGACTATGCTGCGGCCTGACGCCAAGAGACAGAGCGGTACAAGCCCACAGAGCGGCCTGCTGCCCCACAAGAGTATTCCACACACCACGAAGGGTCCAAGCCTCCACCGCGAGCTCGTGGACAGACTCCACATTAGAAGCAACGCAAGACTCCACAGCGCAGTCCTTGCGTGAACAAGAAGTGATTCGAGTGACGCAAGCCTCCACAGCGAGCTCGTGGACAGCCTCCACGATAGAAGCAATGCAAGACTCCAAAGTGCAGTCCTTGAATGAACAAGACCATGAGGGTCTAGCAACCTCCTCTGGGCAACCAGCAGCAGACAATGCAAGTCTGCCATGCTCAAGTGAACAACAGAAAGACTCTGACAGTCTGCCACGCTCAAGTGAATGACAAGAAGACATGGAGACTCTACCCACTGTATGTGAGACAAGTGATGACGGCATCCCACTTCCCAGACCAGATATGCAACGTGACAGGCCTCAGCTAGAATGCACAGAGGCACTCGACAATCGCAGTGAGACTACTGGTGACTCCGGTGACACCACGTTACTTCAAACTCATTTGCTCGAGCCTCTCCACAAGCAAATGCATTCCTGAATGTTTTGACCCTGGATGTGGAGCATCAAGAAACCTCAGAAGATGCAAGTGAACCTGCAGAGACGCCGGACGGGGAGCATCAAGAAACCAAAGCTGATTCGGGTGAACCAGAAAGGGCTCCAGATGGGGAGCATCGACAAGCCAAAGCTGATTCAAGTAAGTCGGACATGACTCCAGACAGGGAGCGCCGCAAACTCCGTGACTGCACGCTCAAGGAGACAGCAGATGCCACAAGCACGCTAACACGAGCAACTGTGTGAAGGACTCGTGATATCCACAGTGTGTGGTCCTTGAGTGCAGCAGACACGACGACAAACCCAACCAACACAACAACAACATCAAAAGCAATGGCAAGAAGTGTACCAAAGGCGGTAACGTCGACAAAAAGCACGACAAAAAGAACACCAATGGAACTATGACTGGTACAACTCTGCAAATGAGGGACACTGTTACTGCTCAGCTCAGTACAATGACATGCCATGGCAGGACGATGCATCTTACCAATTTACGTTTGCTGCACTACCAACAGGCAACCTGGCTATCAGGACAGATGCCATCAGGAATTACCACCAGAAGCATCGAAAGAAAAGAAAAAAGTCCAAATCCGACAACAAAGTGATTTGACCACTTCTTGGTTCCTTCAGCACCGGGACACTGATGGCGTTTACAATGCAATGTCACCATCAACATCACCAACTTACCAACCAAACAAGAAAGTCACTCGACCATAATAATTAATGAACTTTGGACTCCGGCATATGATTTGGACTTATTGTTTAATGATCACTGTTATCATAACTTGTACAGAGTATCACTTATCTACCTAGTTTGTTCAATTTTCTTTAACACTACAGAAAATATGTAACACAAAAAAGGGGGGGATGTGGTGATATCCATCACTAAGCACACAAAGGATTAATGTACATACACTACACCTAGCTAGACACTAGAGGGAACACCAGAGACATGACACACAGGCAGTCAACCAATAGGTCAGTAAGATAGGACACGACCAATGGGCAGTCACGATACACACCGAGGTGATACTACCACAGGAGGGCATTACACCAACCCATATAAAAGGACACATCACACACGCTCAGCCTCTTTCCAGTGGAGACGCTCAGTGAGTACAGACACAGGGTTGATTAAATATCACACCCACCACGTGGATTGTAGCAGACTGGTTCGTCAGTCTGAGTAGCTGTAACAGGATTAACAGTAGAGTTGAATCCAAGTAGGAGAATTGTTAATAGTTTAATAAACATGTTAAAGCTATCTCCAAGTCTGAACCTTCCTTTGTCAGCGTGCACATCAAGGAAGCGGCTTATGCTATGTCAAGAGCATAACAAAAGAAAGGTTAGGTGGGGTTACTGGGTTGCGGGTTAGCTTGGGTACGTGGGCCTAGGTAAGGTGCTCTTGGATGGTGCAAACTCGATGAACCGAATGGCCTCCTGCACTGTAGCGATTCTATGATGGCAAAGCAGAACTTGGCAAGGTTTTGGCTAGGTTAGAATTAACGGAGGAGGGGGGCAGGGTTTGGCTAGGTTGGAATTTACGGAGGAAGGGTGATTAGCAAGTATATTTGCATTTATTGCCCCAGAGCTTGCTATGAAGTGAGGCTAATGGCGCTGGTAGTTATTTCTGGGTAAATGGTGTGATAATTTTAGGCAAGGGGCAAATGCATGGGTTATATATGAATATCACAAAGAGTTGTTCCCTGGAGTGGGCCATTAACCTGCTAAAACAGTTATTTGCCATCTGCCTTACCGATGTCTTGCAATTGCACCTTGAACTTTGGATGCCACTAAGTTGCTCTGTTTAAGCAACAGATATGAACAACATTTACCACACATTTCAGGCTGAGTGATTAGTGGGTTATGTACCATTTAGTGATTCATTAGTTTCTGTCAATCCGCCTATGGTAATAAAAGTGAACTGCAATGTTGCATGTTACTCCTTCAAAGTGAACTGCGGTGTTGCATGTTACTCCTTCAAAGTGAACTGCGGTGTTGCATGTTACTCCTTCAAAGTGAACTGCGGTGTTGCATGTTACTCCTTCAGGTTTTACGTTTTTCAGATTTTACTCCTTCAGGTTTTAAGTTTTTCAGATTTTTTAATAATGTCAGATTTTTAAAAATGTTATTGTTTGTCCCCCACGCCTCCTTCCTAGCATCGCTGCCCTCCTCCATCCTCCACCTCAGGCAATGCTGACCCCGTCTCCGGTGGCCTATAGTCACATCCCACAAACACAGAATTCAACCCGTTTAATTCGTCCTCTTGTGAAATCATTCCAACATTTATTTTTTTAGATGTTGTTGGTGAAGGAGATCCTAGTGGATATCCGGTTTACCGTCTCTGTCTGGTACAAGTCGTTTTCACATATGGCCCTCATTTGACTTGAATATAAGTATTCCAATTCCAAGTTAGTGAATTGAAGTTCCCAATTTTGACTCTGTAATATCCACGTCATGTTGATGGTATTCAGTAACATTATTCATAGAATTGACAGTGCATAAGGAGGCCATTAGGCCCATCGAGTCTGCATTGGCCCATGGAAAGAGCTCCCCACTTAAGCCCACACCTCCACCCTATCCCTGTAACCCCACCTAACCTTTGTGGACACCAAGGGCAATTTAGCATGGCCAATCCACCTAACCTGCTCATCTTTGGACTGGGAGGAAACCGGAGCACCCGGAGGAAACCCACGCAGATACAGGGAGAACGTGCAGACTCCGCACAGTGACCCAGACCGGGAATCGAATCTGGGACCCTGGAGCTGTGAAGCAACAACGCTACCCACTGCTACTGTGCCACCAGTAAATTATTGTTTTGTGTCCCGAGAGAGCACTATTATGAACTTTTCTGGGGGAAATTTTGGGTGAATGAGTAACAGGTGAAATGGATTTGAATTAGTGTTGACCCATTTTATCACCAATGTTTGGGCTCCATACTTTCACTGAGTAAGGCAATGAGGATAAAGGTGTAGGGAAATAAAACTTCACATTCATGCAGGATAAGATTCCCTTTCAAGGTTGGCAGTTAAGTTGTAGATTGAGGCAATGTTATTTGCTCTGCAATATAATGAGTACATTGGGATGTTTTACTATGTTAAACGTTCAGGGGTGCTTGAGGTGCAAAACTTCAAACCTCTGCATTCTCTTGGTGCTTTTTATTATTTTTGTTATAAGAATATCACTTTAGTAATAAGTCAATAACGAGCATTTGCACTTCTAAAAATGTTAACTGCTGATGGTGCTATTAAATTTTGCCTTGCAGAGCAATTCAGCAATTCTAATGGAAAATATGGACCTGTACATGTTAAACCCATGCAGCGCCAAAATTTGGTAAGTTCCAATTCTTGACACAAAGGAAACAATGTAACTAATTTATGAAAATACTATGCACTTCCAAATTCAATAATGCTGGTTTTTACAAATGTATTGTTCTAACTTTTGACATGGGTCATGCACAGTTGCAGATGAACAAAAAACCCCAAAGATTGGCTCAGTTTTTATTTTAAAGTTTTTAATTGCAGCTGAATATGACGTTCTCCTCCACAGGTTTGTAATAGAGTTATGTGAACCAATCCAAGTCAGACAGCTTGACATTGCAAACTTTGAGTTATTTTCGTCTACACCAAAGGACTTTCTAGTTTCCATCAGTGACAGGTATGTTTTATTTTTAAGTTGGAGATAGTTGTGCACAAACTTTGAATTATGTAATGATCAGTGCAACACAGCTGTTGACCTCCAAGATAGCATACATCAGTTTAACTCCTGGGTTAATACGATTTGACTTGTGTCCATTTGTATGCCAACATATAATATGCAGCAGATCTGCTAATCATTTTACCTCCACAAATTGAACTTTACCGTTGCTATTTTCTTTTCAGCTATGGTTAATACTTAATTTTAAATCTTTTTTGTACTTGTGTCTATGTTTATGTGTAGGTATCCCACCAATAAATGGGTTAAACTAGGAACATTCCATGCCCTGGATGAGAGAACTGTGCAAAGCTTTCCTTTAGATGAGCAAATGTATGCCAAGTATGTCAAGGTAAGAACTGCATTTGTCAAAATGGAGGGGAAAATGTGAATTGCATTTCATTAGCGCTTGAAAGTCTACTCTGGCTTCAATTGTTAGAATGTTGTTTGGTCGTAAATATTTTGTTTCATGAATTTCTGGCAGTATTGTGACCTCTATCTGCCAGGTGTGCAAATGTGTCCATATTATTAAGTTTTGCTGTAATGTTCTCACTGTAGGATCCTGTCTATAATCCTGAATGTTGCACGTTATGGTTGTGTTCATTGCTATACCATGTGCAACCAGTTCCTGGCATATAAGCCTTGTGCACCCAAAAGGAACCCCCATACAAGTATACCCGTGAATGGTTTTGACTAAGTCCAGGAATACTTGGTTTAAAAAGAAGAATCTTAGCAGCTGGCCTTGGAGGAATCTGGCAAGTTTACGTTGCTGTTGAAACCTCTGTATTGGGAACTTGCAGTGCAAGCATTCCTCTGGAAAGGCAATGTAAAAAGCAGCTTGTATTTCATTCTATGTTGCAGTAATGCTCAGTCCTTATTCTCTTCCTCAGTCATTTACATTAGTGCCTAACGGTTAACGTTTTCAAGTAATTTTAATGCAAAATTATCCAAAATTACTGCTCGCTCTCCGTTCCTGACTCTGTTGGAGAGATTTGGTCACATCAGGCAAGTCACAGTTCTGAAAGTGGCCAGTGAAGATTGATTGAAATTATAGGTTAAATCTAGCAAGCACAACGCATGGAAATTTATAAATTGAACCTTTTCACTGGAGGCTGTTGAAGCTAAAATTTCAAATGCTCAATGACCTATTTAAAAGTGCTTTTGAGCTGCAGTCCTACCACTAGAGGGAGCTCTGCAGCTACACATCACCATAGGTTGTTCATTAAAAGTATTAGAATTCTCAGACAGCAATTGTATATCAATCAAAACAACAGTAAGTTTTCCCCAAGATACTACATTATTATTGGATTGTTTTTAAAGCTAATCAGAGTTTTAAACGGGGACATCGGGCTATAATTCATGGCTTGATTAAAGATTAGTATATCATGAAGGCTTCATCTGTTTCGTTAAAATATGGAATATCGTATATTTTTTTAGAAGTCAAGCTCTGCTGTGATTGCATTTTTATAAAAGCAATCACAAATCAATTCATAATTTTTCATTGCTTTCTCTAAAGTGCACACTTCTCTGAGCATTTATGACGGTCTCTGCTGAACCGAAAGGCCTACCTTTGTCGGATTAGACTAGTATTTTGCTTGCTTTTCCCCCCCCCACTCCGTGAATGGGGCACTCCAGTATCATACACTGGTTTCCTTGTCAACTCGGCAAGGTTCCTTTGGTGAAGGGACAGGAGCTTTGAGTGTCAGTTGATTTGGATTTGCGATCTGCTGTCTGGGAGTCTCTATTGTGGATGTATTGGCTAAAGAGCTATCTTCCAGCATAAAGACCTCTATTATAACTGAAAGCTAATACTTTCAGGGACTATGCAGTTGCTTCGTAAATGACTGGAGATCTTTTGAAATTACTGAAACATAGTGCTGATTTAAGATCAATTGGCAATTATTATAGTATATGCAAAGCTGGTAATATTTTGTGAAGCTTTAAAATTGAGGTTTTTTTCACAAATCTTCAAAATATTTTAAAGAACTGATTCTAAATGTTTCAGTAATTTCACTGTGAATTAGGCTGTCTAGATTTCCAAGTATCTAGATTAGATTTTGCTGCATATTTTAACCTCTTTTGGGCCCTTCTTTAGAGCACAATACTTGGAGGAAGCTTTTTTGGGGGGAAATTTGAGAATAATCGTACTGCGTGAGCTTGTAGCATGTAGTGATCTATCTTGACTGTTACTACTCTTACTGACATCTTTTTCTCCCTTTCTCTTGCTTCAGATGTTCATCAAATACATAAAGGTTAGCATTATTAGAAGTTAATCACCGGATTGGGAAATTCCTTTTCGGAGGCACTGCAAGCATGCATGAAGTCCAGCATTGCATGTCTTTTATTAATAAGTAATGTGCATTGGCAAAACAAGCTTGCTCAAGTAAATGTCTCTTTCAATGCCAACTCAGCTGCAAGTGGAGGATTTTATATTTCTGCACTTAGTCACTGAATATTAATTTACTGTCTTAATACCCTCAGCACTACATGAAGTTTGATGAAAATCTAATAAATCTAATCTTTCAGTGAATTAATTAACCTCCCAGTCAGATTGAAACCTGCAAGTTACCACTAATATTCTCCATGTGGTGACTGGAGCTGTAACACAGAGCATTGTGTGCTTGGTGTGTGAAATACTGATTTGTGTTCAAACAACTAATACATTTCCAGCATTGCCAGAATGTGGAAGTTGATGCATGTTATTTCTGGGATTCCACTAAAACTCACGTTGCCAATTCAAAAACAAAAGATTTATGGCTTCACTTTAGTGTACAATTCAAGACTCTGTTTTTTAAAAAAAAAACTTCAGGTGAAGTGAAAATGGTCACAGTTTCAGAGTGTCAGGCAGTTCCTGCCTGTCTCGATGACTGCCCCAACCTGCTGGCCTTGCAGTAAAAATGAATGATGAGTAGCTTCGCCTCTACTTTGGCAATTTATCATCAGGTGCATCAGTAAAATCCTGAATTGTCACACAGCTGATTCAATTTTAAGCCTTTTTAAAAAAAAAAAACCCAGATTATTTTATTCATTGTTTGCACACTGAAACAAACCAATCTTATTAACTTGTGTTTTAAGTACCATGTGTAGCTGAATACTGGGGCATCATTTCAGCACTTACTGGATTTTCGTCAAACTTGAGTCTCTTAAGGTCATCAGCTTTTAAATTCCTTTTTTAAAAAAACGTTCTGCGAGCTAGTTATATATCTGGTTACACTTTACTAATATTCAAGAAAGTCATCTGCAACCATATAGCTTCAATTTTTCTATGCTCTTGCCAAATTTTGCTTCAGTAATTTTCTTTTTAAAGGAACCATGTGAACAAATTGAACATGTTTAATTACATGAGCCATATGATAAATGAACTCATTAGGCTGCATTCCCTTAAAAAGCAGTGTGTGGAATCTTACCATTTCTGAAATGCCATGCAAAAGAAAAACTGAATTATGTGAAGCTTATATGAATTGTTTCGAATTATGATCTGATTTCAAATATATACAAAACTTTCAGTGATTGTTAATTGGTTGAAAGTTATTTTAGTGATGTAAATCAATCCTATAGTTTGAATCTCGCAATTGCATAATTCCTCATCATTGCTCATTAAATCCATGTCTTACAGCTTCCAATGAATTGATTTTGATTTATTTTGAATGTTTCTTTTGTTGAATTTACATGTAGTGGATGTTTGAGATCAATAACTAAGGTCTTTGTGGCCCATAGACAGATATGAATTTCTAAATTTTTCTCCATTTCTCAGCAGTTGTGGATTTCCTTGTTGCTTGACTTCTTTAGTAAATATGCAAAGAAATATTACTGTCTTTTCTGAGTGAAAACCTTCAGTGTGATAAAATTACACTCGCCAGGGGATACTTTTTCATGATTAAATGAGAGAATCCCTTTACACATGCTTATAAGATTGCAAGTTGTAAGACTGGTTCATTACAAATGCTTACCTCCTGCAATTGTTTCCTACATCTTGTTTTTCACAAGTCGCACTTGAAAGGCTACATGTTTAACGTTTTCCTGTTTTACAATCTAATTCCATATACTTTCTGTTCTTATTTCTTAATTGTTTTTGTGAATAATTTCACCCACATTTTCCTCCTAACTCGTAGTTGGTTTGTTGGTCTATGTTAATTCAGTACTTGCCTTTTTGTAGGTGGAATTAGTATCGCACTTTGGGTCAGAACACTTTTGTCCCCTTAGCCTCATAAGGTAAGATTCTAGTTGAGATTCACTGACTGTATGTACCAGTGTTAAGGTTAAAAGAAAATAAGGGTGGCACGGTGGCGCAGTGGGTAGCACTGCTCCCTCAACGCTGAGGATTCGGGTTCGATCCCGGCCCCAGGTCACTGTCGTTGTGGAGTTTGCACATTCTCCCCGTGTCTGTGTCGGTCTCTCTCAACCCAAAAGAAGTTCAGGGTAGCTTAATTGGCCACGCTAAATTACCCCTTAATTGGAAAAATTTTCACTCTTCACTTTTATTGTTGGCGGTTGCCAAATAGAAGGCATGTTCTTTAAGAAATATAAAACTTTATTAAAATGCAGTATTTTTGTTTGCATGGGACTAGCTTGGTAATTTCTTTGTTTGAAAAAAAAATCTAGTTACAATGCATAGTTTGTCTGCAGCAAAATCAAAGAAACAAAGCATGTTCCAGCCAAGAATGTTGAGAGCTTTCCAAACTGTTAGTCTTGAAGGATGGCTCTAAGACGCTTGATCAAAATAATTGAGTTAACTATGAAAAACCAAGAAAGCCAAGCTGACTTGATTTGCAGTCGGGTGCCCTGCAGGTTATCCAAGGCATATTATTACCTCGGTCTCCAGATTAGGATAGAATTGTTGGGTATAAATTGCCCTTGAGAATCATAGAGGAGAAAAAAGTTATAAATGTAACAACCCACAGTTTAATTTAAATTTTATTTGGGTTAATGTCCACTCAATTTATGGAAGTTGGGCTAACCGTGCTTTCTTGCAACTTGTTCTTGCTTCCTTGAAAGTAAAGAAGAGAGAAAACAATACCTCCCAGCAGGCCAACCATTGAATCCCAAGCCCACATGACTGATCAATGCACTTTAAAAGAAGGAAGGGTGGCTGAGTATCAGATATTCTGTAATCCTTTTTGCAATAGAAATAATGGCGAACAATTTTGTGCAGGGTGTTTGGCACCAGCATGGTGGAGGAATATGAAGAAATTGCTGAATCGCAGTACAATGCAGAGCGCCTAGAATACCTTGATGAAGATTATGGTATGAGCTTTTTCATGGTTTTTATCTCCTTGGTGAATTTCTGTTGGTCACTTGAGTAAGGTGGTGTCAAGGGAAAGCTTTTTGCAGGCTGAAATTGCAATACATAGCTTTTTCCTCGTATTCTCCATAACCTGAAACAATCCCACTGTTGTGAGCTGCTTTACCTAAAGGTCTGGTTAAGGACCACTAAAACGTTTATCATTTCAATTTGCCTGCCATGTCTGCTAAGCACTATGTGAGCTTGCGTAGACTAGCCAGTGGTAGTGTTGTACTGAGAATTTATAAGTTAGATGGGCATGAAATAGTTTGAGCCTCTCTGTGAAATAAAACAGATGGCTAGACTTGCCACTGTTTAATCTTGTATGTATTCTGAACTTGTAAATAGTTGAAGACACTTGATCAATTCCACATGGAGACATTTCATTCTGAAATTATTTCTTTATTGTGGAAAATCTTCAGTTTGAGTAGGCATGCAAGGATTACATAGAGATACATAGAACACATACAGCACAGAAATGGTCCATATGGTCCAACTAATTTTTGCTGGTGCACATACTCCACAAGTCTCTTCCCATTCTATATCCCTGTTCACAGCTGTATTTCTAATTTTAAAAGCATCTAAGCTATTGCTACCATCTAACGATTAGTGAATTCTCCACAATTATGCATTGCATTATATATGTCTCCGTAAAATGGTATTGAATTTTGAAGTCTTCTCTAACTAGATGCATTCATTAAATGTTCTGTGTAAGTGAAATGATTTGGGTATTTTGTGGCTGATTTGAACACTTGCTGTTCCTATCATGGCCAGCAATTCAAGTATTGCAACTGTTAAAATCTTTAAATCCAGCAAAAGAAGTTGTCACCGTCTGAAGAAGCATGCTAAAATTATTGAAAATTTAACATTTTGGGGGGAATTGGATGGGAAGTGCAAGGAAACTGTACTTGATGAAAAGTGATGTTAGGCAGCAGCAGGGCATACCCATGGTAATTAAAATAAGAACGTCTGATTTCCATTCCTATCTTGCTATTTTTATTTAGATTTTCTTCATCCATTTCCCTCTGCCCCCTCCCCTCTCCAAGATTTACCAACTTTGGTTAGTAGGACACAGCATAACTGAAGACAGACATCTACTTGGTTGGAGAGGGTAAATTTGTGATTTGTTTTATTTTTGATTCGACACAGATACAAATATCACATTATTTTCCTAAACTCTCAGCTGCATGTCAAGTGCATTAGGCAATTAAAGAAGGCAGCAAAATCTTGATGAGTATCAGCATGCTGTTGGAATGAGTTGATGCGGTACAGCTTGATCTAAAATCAGAGTTCTCAATTTCAGTGGTATAGGAAGTGCCGAGGGATACCTGCCTGCTTATTATACCACCTTTAGCACAGGGCTAAATCGCTGGCTTTGAAAGCAGACCAAGGCAGGCCAGCAGCACGGTTCAATTCCCGTAACAGCATCCCCATACAGGCGCCGGAATGTGGCGACTAGGGGCTTTTCACAGTAACTTCATTTGAAGCCTACTTGTGACAATAAGCGATTTTCATTTAAATGAACATTCACTCAATTCAAACCTGACAGAGTAGGACAATCCCATAATTTACTATCATAGACATTAAGCAGCTTGATTTGTGTTGTATGATTTCAGCCAACAGTTGGGGAACGTTGTATCATTTCAAGAAAGAATAAATTTTCATTTATATATGTTTTTGTAACCAAATCATTCCAAAGCACTTAACAGACAATTAAGTCACTGTTGAAATGTAGTGAAGCATAGCAACTGATTTGCACAGAACCAGAACCCACAAATAGTAATGAGGTAATGGTTAGATTTTGGTTCAGGGTTAAATGTTGTCCAGAGCAGAGGGGTTTCGCATGATCTTCTGCATACATCTGAAAGAAACTGGAGTGTTAATTTAATGTCTCGTTTGAAAGACTACCTGCAACAGTACAGTACTGATGGAGTGTTGCATTGAAATGTCAGTCAAGACTTTCCTCTTCTCTGGGGTGACTCCGAATTGAGAGTGCTACCAATGGCACAATTTAGTTGAGATGCGGACATGTGGCATTGAATTTTATTCTTCAGTTACTGCCTGAAGAACCCATGTCGGCTTGGCAGTCCCTAATAACCTTAAATTGTAATGTGTTGGTCACTTTGTTGACAGAATTAAATAATTATTTGTTTATAGTAGCAAAGGAAAGAAATGTGCGTTGTCTGCCAGACTACAGTGATTTTCTGTAAGCACATGATGAGCTTAGTGGACAAATAGGTACGGAAAGTGAGCTTTTTATTTGCTTTTATGTTACATTTGAAGTGTGATGTCTCGTACCTTCGTTCAAATGAATTCCGGTGTATAAAGTTATAATGATGCAAGCTTTCTTTTTTTTTTAATAAAAAACACTTAATCTGGGCTGTTGTTCTGCTTGAGTGCATTGTTTTAATTTTCAATAAAGCACCACACACCCAATTTCCTTTTTGTTTCGACTTTTGAAAATACATATTCCTAGAAATTTAGTATTTTTTTCCTTGCGTCCATTCCCGTATCATTTCCTAAATAACACTGTCTTTGTATGGTAAGGCACCGTTGCGTAATAGTTGTCTTGCTCAGTCAAGGCACATTTTCAAAATTCTCTATTTAAACTACAAATCCAAGCATGCAGGGAAAAGGGCCTTGCTTAGTGGAAATGTACATCATTAATAAAGATAAAGCTAAATAGCTGGCTTTTAAAGCAGACCAAGGCAGGCCAGCAGCATGGGTTCAATTGCCATACCAGCCTCCCCGAACAGGCGCTGGAATGTGGCGACCAGGGGCTTTTCACAGTAACTTCATTTGAAGCCTACTAGCTCATAAGCTCAATAAAACAGTCTTTTAATAGATCAAATGTGCGTGTGTAACATTTTCCTGTTTGAGTTTTTGGTCATTATAGACATGTTTTGATGTTTAGCCCTATCGAAAAGAGAACCAAATATTTATTATGATTCAAACTGTACTCGTATCTACTGTGTAATCGTATCTGTCAAATTGGTGACGAGGCTGTTCTTTGAGTGGTTAAAATGTGATGATAAATGCTTTATCCTTCCACACTGGCTCCAAAATGTAGGACAGTGGATTAAATCTTAAATTAGCATTGAGAAGGATGCAAACAATTGTTTTGTAATTGGATCTAGTCTTATCATCTTTACGTTTAGGGCTGGTTTAGCTCAGTTGGCTGGACAGCTGGTTTGTGATGCAGAGCGATGCTAACAGCGTGGGTTCAATTCCCATATCGGTTGAGGTTATTCATGAAGGCCCTGCCTTCTCAATCTTGCCCCTTGCCTGAGGTGTGGTGATCCTCAGGTTAAATCACCACCTGTCAGCTCTCCTTCTCAAAGGGAAAAGCAACCAATGGTCATCTCGGACTATGATGACTTTCCTTTTACTTTTACAAAGGTTATAGAGACGAGGCAATACCTTTAATACTCATTTAACTATAATAGGGATATTAATTAAAACAAAATTAGAACTCAAATTAGTAATAGTCACATTTGCATTTGGTGACAGAGTTCCAATGACCTGGAATGTTAACCATTTCTCTCCACAGGTGCTGAGTGTTTCCAACATTTTCTGCTTATTTCACATTTCCAGAACCTGCAATATTTTGCTGCATGTAGTCATGGCCGAGCGGTTAAGGCGATGGACTAGAAATCCATTGGGGTTTCCCCGCGCAGGTTTGAATCCTGCTAACTACATTTCTGGGCAGCACAGTGGGTAGCACTGTTGCTTCACAGCTCCATGGTCCCAGGTTTGATTCCCGGTTTGGGTCACTGTCTGTGCGGAATTTGCACATTCTCCCCATGTCTGCGTGGGGTTTCCTCCGGGTGCTCTGGTTTCCTCCCACAGTCCAAAGATGTGCTGTTGGGTAATTTGGACATTCTGAATTCTCCCTGTGTACCCGAACAGGCACCAGAATGTGGCAACTAGGGGCTTTTCACAGTAACCTCATTGCAGTGCTAATGTATGCCTACTTGTGACAATAAATACTATTATTATTTTGTCTGCCAGAGTAGCCTGCGGGTTGCTTTGTCCACTTAGCCCACGGCACCCATGCATGCAGAGTCCATTATTTTTAAGTGGCTAATGATATGGTAGCACAAGTGGATAGCACAAGGGGCAACAGGGTAGCACAAGTGAATAGCATTGTGGCTTCACAGCGCCAGGGTCCCAGGTTCGATTCCCTGCTGGGTTCACTGTCAGTGCGGAGTCCGCACGTTCTCGCCGTGTCTGCGTGGCTTTCCTCCGGGAGCTCCGGTTTCCTCCCACGGTCCAAAGACGTGCTGGTTGGGTGGATTGGCCATGATAAATTGCCCTTAGTGACCAAAAAGGTTAGGAGGGGTTATTGGGTTATGGGGATAGGTGGAAGTGAGGGCTTAAGTGGGTTGGTGCAAACTGGATGGGCCGAATGGCCTCCTTCTGCACTATGATACACTGGGAAATTGGAGAAGGCAGTAGATTAAATAATGTGCTTTGCAAGTGGCCACTTACTGATGGGATTTTGGTATAGTAGGAAAATTAGTTTATTTAAACAGTAACTTGATCTTGATTCAAAAAGAACTGCATCTTTCATTTTGTTTCCTGTTAGTGCTTGGATTTTGGCAGTGTGAGATTGCACTGTTTTTCAGAGGTTCTGAATTGAGTAGGCTTGATAAAAGCAAAACTACTTTAAGCGTTTGTTTCTGGAAGTGCAGAATGGCTTTATGTGTACTGCATTGTTTTTACTGTGTGGAGATCTTAACCAAAAATCCTGACGCAATTTTTGACAGCAGCTTTCCTCCACTTTAGCAGCTTATGCACTCAATGCTATCTGATGTTTGCATGTAGCTGTTGTGAAAATGTTTGTATTGTCATTGCTATCAAACAGATTTCCCACTGGATTATGGTACTCGAGAAGAAAAATCTTCAAAAAATCTTCTGGGTTCAGCCACAAGTGAGTTTTTGATACATTTTTAATTCCCCATTTTGACCTTTCAGACAGTAAAGGACGAATTTCAAAAATGTTAACTGCAAATCTGTTACCTTAACTTCAGGCCTTGAAGATACTCTTTTCCTTTTCTCCTCCACCCAGCCTAAAATTACAAATTCCTTCCTCCATATGTACTCACGCTTTAGATGATCACTTTGCTCAGTCTTCCACTTTCATGTACGTTTACTGTGTTATATGATTGGAAACTGGGTGGTGAATATAATGTCTGACCAGTGCAAAATTTGTTTCCCATTTCTCTTTCCAGGACTTGGTAATTTTCTAGAGGAGTGTGTGGGGAAAAATTGCATTTTTATAGAGAATAAAGGGGGAGAGAAGGGGCTGCTTCTGCTTCATCTGGGTTATCCATTCCATGTAACTGGCCTTGCCATTTGGTTCAAAATTTATTGTGTGTGGCCAGTTTTGCATAATGGATCTAATTGAGAGATGCTCGAGTGCTCTCGGAAGTAATATTAGGCCATAAGCACTGGAAAGAAAATATGCTCTGTCTGGGTCCAAGTAATTTTTGAGATCATCCTCGAGTCCGCATCGTTATAAAGCGCAATACTGCTCCTTATTCGAGGGTCCGGTATCAAATTATTACCATTAAAACACAAGCCATGATTTTCAAACGCTTATTAATCTATTGCTCTTCTAGAAGGAACGATTTATTTTAGGAAGCCAATGCTATGTGTATATTTACCACATCAAACTTCACCACTAACCAGATATTGAATGACTTTAAATACTCTGTTAAATTGTCATAAACTAAGTTCCTTATGAAAGTAAATGTTTGGAGCTATTTAAATTCTAATTGATGAGACATTTGCAGGACCTGAAGTATTACATCAATAATGCAATATTGCCTTTTGAATTTTAACCAAACTTGTCAGATAATTCCTGTTGGTTTTAAATTATATTGCTGAGAACATGTTTAAAGAATTTTTATTTGAACACTGAAAGGAGGGTGTATACATCAGTATTTTATGTAGCAACCTCTACGAGCTTTGTTTTAATTAATTTATGAATCCAGAGCAAAAAAAACATTCTTTTTATGGTTCATGGATGTTACCACAACATTGGTCAAAGGCGCATCAAAAATCTATTCAATATCATGTTATTGTTTGTACTTCAAATAAACGAAGATGGAGTCCTGCTTCATATCTTTCTTTTAAAAGTTTATATTTAAATTCACATAACCATCGAATTGGCCTCTTACTTGTTTTTGTTCTTCAAAGTTTCTATCAAAACTGTTTAGAGAAATATGATCCGAAACGGGTTGGTTTCATTAATGCCTGACAAACTGGCACTACCTAAACGTATTTGTGATTTGTAACCTGCAAGATTATTTATTTATTTTGTCCGAATTGAATTTCACATACCATAGTTTGGAAATATCAATAACATCACATCAATAATAATGGGTGGGGTTACGGGGTTATGGGGCTAGGGTGGCGGTGTTGACCTTGGGTAGGGTGCTCTTTCCAAGAGCCGGTGCAGACTCGATGGGCCGAATGGCCTCCTTCTGCACTGTAAATTCTATGATCTATGATCTATGATCACACCTGCACCTTTGCTGAAAGTAATTTTTTTGGCTCAGCAAGTTTATCCATAAACAACACACTGCAAAAATCAGTTTTAAACTGGTTCTGCTGAGTTAGCTGATGCCAGCTGGGACCCTGGTGAGGATATTAGAATTGTTCATAGCACCCTGTTAAGTAATGGGTTAAGAGACATTGCAATTAGTTGTCTCATTTATGTTAAGTATCCATTAATTGACACATGTAAAGGGGCTTCAGGTGGCCTCTGGGAGGTGGTGTGTTATTAAGAGTTTTGTGCAGAGGCTGTGGAAGTGAAATAAATGATGTTTGGTGAAAAGGAACAAGAACTTTAGACTCTTCATTTCACAGCAACTAAAACGCCTAACAATGGTAGCAGGGGATGGTTGCTGTGCAAATGGGAAGGTTTGAAAGATACAACTTTTCCTGATCAAACCAAAGAGTGAGCGAGAAGGAAAAAAAAAAATACATGGCTGAACCCAGGATAAAGATGGCTGGATATGACTATCCTCCCTTATTTTCTGAAAGGGAATCGTACGACCAATGGAGAAGTGCAGTAGTTATGTGAACTAAAGTAACTGCTTTGGGAAAGGGAGAACAAGGTATGGCATTGGCTCTTTCTCTACCATATGGCAGTAAAATCCAAAACAAAGTGCTTTCTGAGGTGGAATTGGAAGAGTTAGACTCAGAAGAAGGTCTGGAGACTTTATTACATTATATGGATAAGATTTATAAGAAAGATGACTTGTTAAGTGCGTATGAAGCATGGTCGGATTTTGATAAGTTCCGGAAAATGGAGGATATCTCCATGGAAGACGATATAATGGAATTTGGCAGACTATATAAAAGGCTGAAGAAACACAACCTGGAATTTCTACAGTCTGTGTTGGCCTTTAAATTACTTGACTGTGCTAGAGTGAGCAACATGGATAGGCTCCTGGTTTTGACAGGAGTTCAGTTTACTGATAAGGATACCTTATTCGAACAGATGACAAAAGCTTTACAAAAGTTTCTGGGGAAACATTCGATTCCGATGGCTCTGATGATCCAAATAGGTCAGCCTGCAATAAGACAGAATATGGAAGATACAATTTCGCCATCCTGTTAGTGTATGGCTATGAACGGGGCTCAAGACTATAGACTGAGACCGAGACAAGGAAATTATGAAGACAGAAACCCAGTTAGAACCTACAATAGGAAGATGAACCCTAGAAATGCACGGGGCATGATAAATCGATGTTTTCAATGTGACTCTCAGTAGCATTATGCTTTCAACTGTCCAACTCATTATGATAGTGTTTGAAGCGACACATGACATGGAAGAGTCAGAAGAGGAAAAAGATAGTGACCAGAAAGAAGGCATTGTCCTATTGGCAAGCAGTTTTACGCCAGTAATGAGGGTGTTGGTTGCAGAATCCTTCAACTGTGCTGTATTGGACAGTGGCTGCACATCTACTGTGTGTGGAATTGACGGGTTAAAATGTTACCTGGACTCTTTGAATGCTGAAAATCGTAACAAGGTTAAGGAATTTGAAAGTTCCACAAGTTTCAGGTTTGGGGATGATAATACCCTGAAGTCGCTGAAAAGAGTGGTGATCCCTTGCAATATTGCCGGAGTGAATAATTTCATTAGCACGGATGTTGTATCAAGTGAGATACCTTTGCTTCGGAGCAGACCGTCGATGAAGAAAGCACACATGAAACTGGATATGGGACTTCCGGGTGCGGCTATGCGGAGCTGAGCCGCACGATTCGGCAGCTCCCGCTACCACGGACTTTCAGGCTCACGAGAAGAGCCCCAACTGAACTTTTTTTGATATTAACCCGTGGGGAAGGTAAGAGGGAGGTCCCCCTCCAACTTTTATGAAACGGACTCGAAGTGTAACGGCCACAAAAGTGGCATTAGCGCAACGGGAAAAACCGGGGGAAAAAGACAAAATGGCGGCGGCCAGAGACAAAGTGGAGCTGCAGGAGTTGATCAAGCACTGCTTCGAGGAGCAGCGCGAGGAGATGCGTAAGGAAATGCTGGCGCCTATGCTTTCGGCAATCGAAGGACTAGGGATCACCCAGAAGGCCCACGAGGTTCAGATCCAGGAGGTACAAAAAGTGTTGGTCAGAACGAGGACGAGATCTCGGGCCTGGTGGCGAGAGTGGAGCAGAACGAGGCGCTACACAGGAGGTGGGCGGGCAGACTTGAAGACCTGGAGAACAGTTCGAGGAGAAAGAATCTGCGGATCCTGGGTCTCCCTGAAGGAGCAGAGGGGGCCGATGCCGGGGCATACGTGAGCACGATGCTCGGGGTGATGATGGGCAAGGAGGCCCCTTAGAGGCTGTTGGAGTTGGACGGGGCACACCAGGTGCTGGCGAGCAGGCCCCGGGCAAATGAGCCGCCAAGGGCGATGGTGGTGAGGTTCCACCGGTTCACGGACAGAGAGTGGGTCCTGAGATGGGCCAAGAAGGAGCGGAGCAGCAAGTGGGACAATGCAGAGATCCGAAGAGACCCGGACTGGAGCACGGAGGTTGCAAAGCGGAGAGCGGGTTTCAACCGGGCCAAAGCGGTGTTGCACCGGAAAGAAGTGAAATTCGGAATGCTGCAGCCAGCGCGACTGTGGGTCACATACAAGGGGCCAACACTACTACTTTGAAACGCCTGAAGAGGCGTGGACATTTATACAAACTGGAAAGTTGGACTCTAACTGAGGGTTTGTGAGGGTGGGGGGAATGTTTGATGTGTGATGGTTGTTGTATATAGGGGGTCAATCACAGTCACGCACAGGAAATGTTCCATGGGCTGGGGAAGAGAGACCGGAGCTGCGCCAGAGGGGGCGGAGCGGACTTTGGAAAGCGCGGGGTTTCTTGTTTTTCCCGCGTGCGGGAAGAAAGGTGGGAGGGGGAACTCCCACACGGGGAGGTCATTGGGATAGTGGGGGTAGCCGGGGTCAGCAGGTGTCAGATGATTTACGGGAGTGACATGGGGGGAGCAAAAAAGCTAGATGGGGGATCCAGCGGGGAGGGGGGAGGATGGAAGGGGGGGGGGGAAAAAGGGTTGCTGCTGCACTGGCCGAAAGGGAATGGGACATAGAAGAGGTGGTCGGGACGGGGGTCCCCCGTCTGGGAGACTGGAGGATGAGGGAGGCATGGACACGGGACTGGCCCAGAAAAGGAGATGGCTAGTCGGCAGGGGGCGGGGGGGGTGGGTGGTGAGAGCCCCTCCAATCCGGCTGATAACGTGGAACGTGAGGGGCCTGAATGGGCCGGTGAAGAGGGCTCGAGTGTTCGCGCACTTGAAGGGACTGAAGGCAGACGTGGTCATGCTCCAAGAGACACACCTGAAGGTGGCGGACCAGGTCAGGTTAAGAAAGGGTTGGGTAGGACAGATATTCCACTCTGGACTGGACGCGAAGAATAGAGGGGTGGCAATATTGGTGGGAAAACGGGTGTCATTTGAGGCCAAGACTATTGTAGTGGACAATGGAGGGTGATGTGTAATGGTGAGTGGTAGGTTGCAAGGGACACGGGTGGTGTTGGTAAACGTATACGCCCCGAACTGGGATGATGCAGGATTCATGAAGCGCATGTTGGGGCGCATTCCGGACCTGGAGATAGGAGGCCTGATAATGGGAGGGGACTTCAATACAGTGTTGGATCCAGCACTGGACCGCTCCAAATCAAGGACTGGAAAGAGGCCGGCGGCGGCCAAGGTGCTCGGGGGGGTTTATGGATCAGATGGGGGGAGTGGACCCATGGCGGCTTGCAAGGCCGCAGGCCAGGGAATTTTCTTTCTTCTCCCATGTACACGAAGCCTGCTCCCGGATAGATTTTTTTGTTCTGGGCAGGGCGCTCATCCCGATGGTGGAGGGACAGAGTATTCGGCCATAGCCGTTTCGGACCATGACCCGCACTGGGTGGAACTGGCGCTGGGAGAGGAGAGGGACCAACGCCCGCTGTGGCGGCTGGATGTGGGACTGCTGGCGGACGAGGTGGTGTGTGGGAAGGTGAGGGGGTGTATCGAAAGGTACTTGGAGGCCAATGACAACGGGGAGGTGCGGGTGGGGGTGGTATGGGAGGCGTTGAAGGCGGTGATCAGGGGAGAGCTAATCTCCATTAGGGCTCATAGGGAGAAGACAGAGGGCATGGAAAGGGAGAGGTTAGTGGGGGAGGTTTTGAGAGTGGACAGGAGATACGCAGAGGCCCCGGAGGAAAGATTACTTGGAAAGACGACTGCTCCAGACGGAGTTTGACCTGTTGACCACGGAAGGCGGAGGGGAGGCACAGTGGAGGAAAGCGCAGGGGGCGATCTAAGAGCATGGGGAAAAGGCTAGTCGGAAGGCTTACCAGTTCCGTAAGAGGATGGCAGCGAGGGAAATAGGGGGAGTCAAGGATGGAAGGGGAGCCACGGCACCGGGGCGCAATGGGAGCATCGGTATGGTCCCCGAATAGAGGTAACCACCGGTTTGTTCCGGGGAAGATGGACGGGGGGTTCCAGAGCTGGCATCGGGCGGGGATTAGAAGAATGGGGGACCTGTTCATTGACGGGACGTTTGCGAGCTTAGGGGCACTGGAGGAGAAGTTAGAGTTACCCCTGGGAAATGCCTTTAGATATATGCAGGTGAGGGCTTTTGTGAGGAGACAGGTGAGGGAATTCCCGTTGCTCCCGGCACAAGAAATTCATGACCGGGTGATCTCGGGTGCATGGGTCGGGGAGGGCAAGGTGTCGGCAATACACCAGGAGTTGAAAGAAGAGGGGGAAGCGCTGGTAGAAGAGTTGAAGGGTAAATGGGAGGAGGAGCTGGGGGAGGAGATAGAGGAAGGCCTGTGGGCTGATGCCCTGGGTAGGGTTAATTCCTCCTCCTCGTGTGCCAGGCTCAGCCTGATACAATTTAAGGTGGTTCACAGAGCTCACTTGACGGGGGCGAGGTTGAGCAGGTTCTTTGGGGTAGAGGACAGATGTGGAAGGTGCTCGGGGAGCCTGGCAAACCATGTCCATATGTTTTGGTCATGCCTGGCACTGGAGGGGTTCTGGAGAGGAGTGGCGGGAGCAATATCTCAGGTGGTGAAAGTCCGGGTCAAGCCAAGCTGGGGGCTAGCAATATTCGGAGTAGTGGACGAACCGGGAGTGCAGGAGGCGAAAGAGGCCGGTATTCTGGCCTTTGCGTCCCTAGTAGCCCAGCGAAGGATCTTGCTAATGTGGAAGGAGGTGAAACCCCCCAGCGTGGAGGCCTGGATAAACGATATGGCTGGGTTCATAAAGTTGGAGAGGATTAAGTTCGCCTTGAGAGGGTCTGCGCAGGGGTTCTACAGGCGGTGGCAACCGTTCCTAGACTATCTCGCGGAGCGTTAGAGGAAGGTCGGTCAGCAGCAACTTTGGGGGGGGGGGGGGGGTGGGGGTGGGGGTGGGGGGGTGGATGAGCAAGAGATAACATGAAGAGTCGGGGAAACTGGCATGTACGGGAGAGAGCCAGTGTACAAAGCTATATAAATATACTATTTTGCCATGTATATATCTTGCTCCGCGCGATTTCTTGTTTTTGTTGTTACAGGGGGGTGTTATTGTTTGTAAGGGAGAAAAACTGTTTAAAAACTTTAATAAATATATATTTTTTTTAAAAAGAAACTGGATATGGAACAGGATAAGGCAACAGTTTTTGGAAAGACGGTGGACTTACAATTTACAAAGTTGGGACCCGATTATAATCCATTACTGACGAATAATATTTCAAGTCGAGTGGTTAAGGATGTGTTAATGGCAGTTAAAATGGGACTTTAGCTGATAAAAAGCTTGTGGTATTAAAACTGCATAGTCAATTTGCACATCCGTCTCCTCGGAGGCTGAAAAATTTATTAAAGGATGCAGGGGTAAGGGATGATGACTATACTAAACTGATCGAACAGGATGTTGACCGCTGTGAAGTTTGTAGGAAGTACAGAAGGACACCAGCACGACCGATAGTAACCCTACCTTTGGCCAGGGATTTTAACGACATTGTGGCCATGGACCTTAAGATCTGGGATAAAGCAAATAATATATTTATTTTGCATTTTGTAGATTTAGCAACCAGATTTAGTCAATCAACAATTGTATGAAGTAAAGAGAAGAGAGTAATTCTGGATCAAATCGTGGAAAAGTGGATGGGGACAGGAATGGGTCCACCGGCAAAATTCCTTACGGACAATGGGGGAGAATTTGCTAATGATGAGTTTAGGGATATGTGTGAAAACATGAATATCAGAGTTATGAATACGGCTGCAGAAAGCCCATTTAGTAATGGTGTCTGTGAAAGAAATCATGCGGTCATCGATGACATGCTTCGGAAAATTTTGGCAGATCGACCAAATTGCAGGCTAAATTCAGCTTTAGCATGGGCAGTACATGCAAAGAATTCATTGCAGATGGTTGGGGGCTATAGTCCTTATCAATTAATGTTTGGTAGAAATCCTAAAATTCCGTCCATTTTGGATGACCAGCCTCCAGCTTGGGAGGGGGCTACAA
Organism: Scyliorhinus torazame; assembly: GCF_047496885.1. Taxonomy (NCBI): domain Eukaryota; kingdom Metazoa; phylum Chordata; class Chondrichthyes; order Carcharhiniformes; family Scyliorhinidae; genus Scyliorhinus; species Scyliorhinus torazame. The sequence goes on from NC_092713.1 coordinate 137,533,165, forward strand.
TTAGCTCTGGTTTTGCTGAACATTTAAATGCATTACATAACAGTAGAAAAGCTTTTTTTGGAAGCAGAAGTCTCTGAAAGAATTCGCAGAGCTTTAAGACATAACGTACGGCCATCCGATGCCGTTTTTCAGCAAGGAGACATGGTATACTACAAGAGAGACCATTCTAATGAATGGAAAGGCCCAGGGAAGATCATAGGCATGGATGGCAAAACTATTATTTTGCAACATGGTAATCAAACTGTTAGGGTACATTCATCAAGGATAATGGGTACAGATTACAAATTTTCAAATTTAGACAGAGCAGACAGACATGACTAGGAACCAGAGTCATCTGGTACGCAAGTGTTACAGAACTATGAGGACCAATTAACTGATATAGACCGGGTTTCTGTGGAGGAACACAACACTTCTGGTGAATTAAAACAGGCCATTTTTCCGAAAGGGCAACTGCCAAAAATTGGTACAAAAGTGACATACTTGCCTGAAGGGTGTAGTCCGTGGAAGGATGCAACTGTTATTAGTAGAGCAGGGAAGGCCACTGGAAAGTATAAACATTGGTTGAATGTACAGCATTCGGGGGAAGGAGTCAAGACAATGGATTGGGAAAACGAAGTTCCAAAATGGAGGGCACAGAAACGCAGTGCCAGTTCAGATAGTACATTGGATAGTGAACAGGTCCGCAGGACAAGGTCGAGAACTATTGAAAGGACATCCCACAGCAGAAGGGAAAGATCAAGCAGTAGCAGTACAGAACGAGATACCAGGCGAGAGAGGGGAGGTAGTTTGTCAAGATCTCGGAACATGAGTAAGACTATGAATACTAATAGGAGTAGAAGCCCACATGCACGTGAAATTTTGGTGGCTTCAAATAAATTAGATGAAAAAGTTATCAAAGATGCTAAGCAGCAAGAATTGCATAGTTGGAGTGAATTTGGGGTATACACGGAAGTACCGGATAGGGGATCAAGAGCTCTATCCCACAGATGGATTTGCACGGAAAAGGTTCTTCCGGATGGAACTTATAAGGCAAAGGCTAGGCTCGTGGCAAGGGGATTTGAAGAAAACTTAGAAGATCAGGATTTAAGGGTAGATTCACCAACAGCAGGAAAGGTTATTTTAAAGATCGTCTTGGCTCTATTAGCCACAAAGGCATGGGAATGCAAATCTATAGATATAAAAGCTGCCTTTTTGCAGGGGAATCAGCTCCAGAGAGGCATTTTCCTCCGTCCTCTTAAAGAAGCAGCTAACACAGAAGGGGTACTCTGGAAGTTGAACAAATGTGTATATGGATTAAATGATGCATCTAGAGTCTGGTATTTTTCGGTAAGGTCAGTTTTGTTAAAGTTAGGCTGTTGCCAGTTGAAAGCAGATCCGGTAATGTTTTACTGGCACTATAAAGGAAATCTTTCTGGCATTTTTATGATGCATGTCGATGATTTTTGTGGGGTGGGACTAGTGATTTTGAAGCTATTGTAATCTCTGGTTTGAGGAAAGAATTCCGGGTTGGAAGTCAGGCTTCCGGTGCATTTAAATATATTGGACTGGAAATTGGACAGACTAAGTTAGGGGCAAGATTACGTCGGCAATCTTATTTGGAAAGCATCAGCCCAATAGCAATTAGTCGTGGCAGAGTTTCACAAAAAGACGCAATGGTTTCAAAGATAGAAAAAGAGCAACTGCGAAGTTTAATTGGGCAACTGAACTGGTTAGGTAGACAGACTAGACCGGACGTGAGTTTTGATGTCTTAGAGTTGAGTATAAAAATGAATGATCCCAAAGTGGAAGACATAATAAGAGCAAATAAAGCGTTGGCCAAACTAAAAATGCAGGAGTGTGTTTTGAAGTTCACGGTTTTAGGTGACCTTAAGCACTTGAAACTCGTAGTTTATAGTGATGTGTCCTACGCAAATTCATGTGATGGGGTTTCAAGCGCAGGAGGTTTTATAATTTTCCTTTTGGGGAACAATGGTAAATGTTGCCCACTTGTGTGGGAAACAAAGAAAATAAGGAGAGTGGTAAAAAGCACTTTGGCTGCTGAGACGTTAAGCCTTGTAGAGGCGGTGGATATGGCTTTTTATAGAAGTATGATATTGACAGAAATTTTGGGATTAGGGGGTTTGGGTAATATACCTATTGTTCGTCACATTGACAATAAATCCCTGTGGGAAAATGTGCACTCTACAGAAAGTGTCAATGAAAAGAGGTTACGGATAGACATCGCAAGTTTGAACCAGATGTTGGTCAGAGGGGAAATAACAAAAATTAAATGGGTCGACAGGGGCTATCAACTGTCAGACTGTTTTACGAAAAGAGGGGCGAGTTCACAGAAACTTTTGGATATTGTTAGTGAAGGGTGCTTGTTTCTGTGACTTTTTTTTTCTTTCTCGTCCAAACCAAAAAAAGGGGGGGGGGGAACATGTGTGTTTTTGAGTTTCTTGAAATTTTGTTTTCACCTAATATTTTTTCTCCAAGGAAGGGGAGACTGTTAAGTAATGGGTTGAGACATTGCAATTAGTTGTCTCATTTATGTTAAGTATCCATTAATTGACACTGATATGTAAAGGGGCTTGAGGTGGCCTCTGGGAGGTGGTGTGTTTTGTGCAGAGGCTGTGGAAGTGAAATAAATGGTGTTTGGTGAAAAGGAGCAAGAACTTTAGACTCTTCATTAAACAGAAACTAAAACATCTAACACACACCCTGATTTAGAATTGGAAATTAACCATAGTTCCGACAGCTGATCACTACCACTATCACAAGTGTGGATCGAAGTAGTATCTGACTTGCCTTTCATGCTCCCTGTGACCACAGCACATTTGTTGCTTTTTGGTTCTGAACCTGGGCGAGGTAGCAGCATGATCCATGCCTGTGGAACTGGATCCCAACAAACGTTCAACATCTGCGGTAGAGCAGAGGAGCAAATTAGTAAGAAAATAGGGGGTGGAGTGGCATCCCTCAGGTAAAAAATGTTTGCAGTATTATTACTTTGTTATCTGCTGCTTAACAGCCTTGCTGGCATCACAGTTCAACTTGATATTCTATTGTGAAGTACAAATGTCTCTGCTTCCATTTCCTTGAAGTCAGTAGGTTAGCTTTCTCCTGTCAAGAAAATCTCTTGGTTTTTGCTGTGTTGCATGGTTCGCAGCTAAAACAGATCATTTTGCTTGAGCAGTCACGAAAGATAATGAGTAATGACAATAGCACTGACGTGACAGTGATGAGACCTGACCGAATTAATCAGTCAAAGTGCCTGCTCCATGTGGACTGCCCTGTGGAATGGTGGTCAGGGCATATGCAACACTATAAATATGAAAATCCTCATTGTGTGACAAATTCCGGAGAGAAATAAAGGCTTTTATTGTGTATTGAGCATGTGCATTCAGTAGACTGGTGCACATTTAACTATTTCCATACTTTCTGTGAAATTAGGGTTTTTTAATGGTGAACCTTCCAATAGCATCAACACCCGCAAGCTTTAGCCAAACCGGAGTAAGTTGGCTTTACTTCTGGATATCAAATTTCTTTCTTTTTTTTTAAAATAATATTTTATTGAAAATTTTTGGTCAACCAACACAGTACATTGTGCATCCTTTACACAACATTGTAACAATACAGATAATAATGACCTTTTTAAATTTAAACAAAAACAACAACAAATAAATAAATATTAAATAACAAAAAATAAAAACTAGCCCTAATTGGCAACTGCCTTGTCTCAGGCCACCCATCCCCCCCCCATCCCTCTCCCCCCCCCCCCCCCCCCCCTCTCTTCCCCCCCCCCCCCCCCCCCCCCCAAGTCCTGGGCCGCTGCTGCTGCCTTCTTTGTTCTCCCCCATCTATCTTTCCGCAAGATATTCGACGGACTGTTGCCACCGCCTAGTAAACCCTTGAGCCGACCCCCTTAGGACGAACTTAATCCGCTCTAACTATGAACCCCGCCATATCATTTATCCAGGTCTCCACCCCCGGGGGCTTGGCGTCTTTCCACATTAGCAGTATTCTGCGCCGGGCTACTAGGGACGCAAAGGCCAAAACATCGGCCTCTTTCGCCTCCTGCACCCCCGGCTCTTGTGCAACCCCAAATACAGCCAACCCCCAGCTTGGTTCGACCCGGACTCCTACTACTTTCGAAAGCACCTTTGTCACCCCCATCCAAAACCCCTGTAGTGCCGGGCATGACCAAAACATATGGGTATGATTCGCTGGGCTTCTCGAGCACCTCGCACACCTATCCTCCACCCCAAAAAATTTACTGAGCCGTGTTCCAGTCATATGTGCCCTGTGTAATACCTTAAACTGAATCAGGCTTAGCCTGGCGCACGAGGACGATGAGTTTACCCTGTTTAGGGCATCTGCCCACATCCCCTCCTCAATCTCCTCCCCTAGCTCTTCTTCCCATTTCCCTTTTAGTTCGTCCATCATAGTCTCCCCTTCGTCTCTCATTTCCCTATATATATCCGACACCTTACCGTCCCCCACCCATTTCTTTGAGATGACTCTGTCCTGCACCTCTTGTGTCGGGAGCTGCGGGAATTCCCTCACCTGTTGCCTCGCAAAAGCCCTCAATTGCATGTACCTGAATGCATTCCCTTGGGGCAACCCATATTTCTCGGTCAGCGCTCCCAGACTCGCAAACTTCCCATCCACAAATAGATCTTTCAATTGCGTTATACCTGCTCTTTGCCACATTCCATATCCCCCATCCATTCCCCCCGGGGCAAACCTATGGTTGTTTCTTATCGGGGACCCCCCCAGTGCTCCGGTCTTTCCCCTATGTCGTCTCCACTGTCCCCAAATCTTCAGTGTAGCTACCACCACCGGACTCGTGGTATAGTTCCTTGGTGCGAACGGCAATGGGGCTGTCACCATAGCCTGCAGGCTGGTCCCCCTACAGGACGCCCTCTCTAATCTCTTCCACGCCGCTCCTTCCTCCTCTCCCATCCACTTACTCACCATTGAAATATTAGCGGCCTAATAATACTCACTTAGGCTCGGTAGTGCCAGCCCCCCCCTATCCCTACTACGCTGTAAGAATCCCTTCCTCACTCTCGGAGTCTTCCCGGCCCAAACAAAACCCATGATACTCTTTTCTATCCTTTTGAAAAAAGCCTTCGTGATCACCACCGGGAGACACTGAAACACAAAAAGGAATCTCGGGAGGACCACCATCTTAACCGCCTGCACCCTCCCTGCCATTGACAATGCTACCATATCCCATCTCTTGAAATCTTCCTCCATCTGTTCCACCAACCGCGTCAAATTTAGCCTGTGCAATGTGCCCCAATTCTTAGCTATCTGGATCCCCAGGTAACGAAAGTCTCTTGTTACCTTCCTCAACGGTAGGTCTTCTATTTCTCTACTCTGCTCCCCTGGATGCACCACAAACAGCTCACTCTTCCCCATGTTCAATTTATACCCTGAAAACTCCCCAAGTATCCGCATTATTTCTGGCATCCCCTCCGCTGGATCCGCCACATATAGTAGCAGATCATCCGCATATAAAGATACCCGGTGTTCTTCTCCTCCCCTAAGTATTCCCCTCCATCCCTTGGAACCTCTCAGCGCTATCGCCAGGGGCTCAATTGCCAGTGCAAACAGTAATGGGGACAGAGGACATCCCTGCCTTGTCCCTCTATGGAGCCGAAAATATGCCGATCCCCGTCCATTCGTGACCACACTCGCCACTGGGGCCCTATACAACAGCTGCACCCATCTAACATACCCCTCTCCGAACCCAAATCTCCTCAACACCTCCCACAGATAATCCCACTCCACTCTATCAAATGCTTTCTTGGCATCCATCGCCACTACTATCTCCGTTTCACCCTCTGGTGGGGCCATCATCATTACCCCTAACAACCTCCGTATGTTCGTGTTCAGCTGTCTCCCCTTCACAAACCCAGTTTGGTCCTCATGAACCACCCCCGGGACACATTCCTCTATTCTCATTGCCATTACCTTGGCCAAGACCTTGGCATCTACATTGAGGAGGGAGATTGGTCTGTAGGACCCGCATTGTAGCGGATCCTTTTCCTTCTTTAAAATAAGCGATATCGTTGCTTCTGACATAGTCGGGGGCAGTTGTCCCCTTTCCTTTGCCTCGTTGAAGGTCCTCGTCAGTAGCGGGGCGAGCAAGTCCAAATATTTTCTGTAAAATTCAACTGGGAATCCGTCCGGTCCCGGGGCCTTTCCCGTCTGCATGTTCCTAATTCCTTTCACCACTTCCTCTACCGTGATCTGTGCTCCCAATCCCATCCTATCCTGCTCTTCCACCTTGGGAATTTCCAGCCGATCCAAAAACTCCATCATTCTCTCCCTCCCATCCGGGGGTTGAGCTTCATACAATTTTTTATAAAATGTCTTAAACACTTCATTCATCCCCGCTCCGTCTCTCCATCTTCGTCTCTCACCCCCCCTATTTCCCTCGCTGCTCCCCTTTTCCTCAATTGGTGTGCCAGCAATCTGCTCGCCTTCTCTCCATATTCATACTGTACACCCTGCGCCTTCCTCCATTGTGCCTCTGCAGTGCCTGTGGTCAGCAAGTCAAATTCCACATGCAGCCTTTGCCTTTCCCTATACAGTCCCTCCTCCGGTGCTTCCGCATACTGTCTGTCCACCCTCAAAAGTTCTTGCAACAACCGCTCCCGTTCCTTACTCTCCTGCTTCCCTTTATGTGTCCTTATTGATATCAGCTCCCCCCTAACCACCGCCTTCAACGCCTCCCAGACCACTCCCACCTGAACCTCCCCATTGTCATTGAGTTCCAAGTACTTTTCAATGCATCCCCTCACCCTTAAGCACACCCCCTCATCTGCCATTAGTCCCATGTCCATTCTCCAGGGTGGACGCCCTCTTGTTTCCTCCCCTATCTCCAAGTCTACCCAGTGTGGGGCATGATCCGAAATGGCTATAGCCGTATATTCCGTTCCCCTCACCCTCGGGATCAATGCCCTACCCAACACAAAAAAGTCTATGCGTGAATAGACTTTATGGACATAGGAGAAAAACGAGAACTCCTTACTCCTAGGTCTACTGAATCTCCACGGGTCCACCCCTTCCATCTGCTCCATAAAATCCTTGAGCACCTTGGCTGCTGCCGGCCTCCTACCAGTCCTGGACTTCGACCTATCCAGCCTTGGTTCCAACACCGTGTTAAAGTCTCCCCCCATTATCAGCTTTCCGGTCTCTAGGTCTGGGATGCGTCCTAGCATTCGCCTCATAAAATTGGCATCGTCCCAATTCGGGGCATACACGTTTACCAACATCACCATCTCTCCCTGTAATTTGCCACTCACCATCACTTATCTTCCCCCGTTATCCGCCACTATAGTCTTTGCCTCGAACATTACCCGCTTCCCCACTAATATAGCCACCCCCCTGTTTTTCGCATCCAGCCCCGAATGGAACACCTGCCCTACCCATCCTTTGCGCAACCTAACCTGATCTATCAGTTTCAGGTGCGTTTCCTGTAACATGACCACATCTGCTTTAAGTTTCTTAAGGTGTGCGAGTACTCGTGCCCTCTTTATCGGCCCGTTAAGCCCCCTCACGTTCCACGTGATCAGCCGAGTTGGGGGGCTTCCCACCCCCCCCCCCCCCCCCCCCCCTTGCCGGTTAGCCATCATCTTTTTCCAGCTTCTCGCCCAGTTCCCACGCGGCTGTATTTCTCCCAGACGGTGCCCCCCCGCCCATCCTTTCCCGTACCCACTCCCCCCTTTCCCCAGAAGCAGCAACCCAGTAATTCCCCCCTTCCCCCCCCCCCCCCCCCCCCGCTAGACCCCCCGCTAGCGTAATTACTCCCCCCATGTTGCTCCCAGAAGTCAGCAAACTCTGGCTGACCTCGGCTTCCCCCCGTGATCACGGCTCGCCCCGTGCGGCGCCCCCTCCTTCCTGCTTCTCTATTCCCGCCATAATTATCATAGCGCGGGAACCAAGCCCGCGCCTCTCCCTCGGCCCCGCCTCCCATGGCCAACGCCCTATCTCCTCTCCCTCCCCACCTCCCCCCATCACCACCTGTGGGAGAAAGAAAAGTTACCATACCGCAGGATTAATCAGACAATCCCTCTTCGCCCCCCCCCCCCCCCCCCCCCCCCCCACTCGTCCCACCACTTTGTCCAAACGTTCATTTTCGTAGTCCAATCATTCCAATTTTTCTTCTACAATAAAAGTCCACGCTTCATCCGCCGTCTCAAAGTAGTGGTGCCTCCCTTGATATGTGACCCACAGTCTTGCCGGTTGCAGCATTCCAAACTTTATCTTTTTTTTGTGAAGTACCGCTTTGGCCCGATTAAAGCTCGCCCTCCTTCTCGCCACCTCCGCACTCCAATCTTGATAGACGCGGATCACCGCGTTCTCCCATTTACTACACCGAGTTTTCTTCGCCCATCTAAGGACCATTTCTCTATCCTTAAAACGGAGAAATCTCACCACTATGGCTCTGGGAGCTTCTCCTGTTCTCGATCCTCGCACCATAACTCGGTATGCTCCCTCCACCTCCAACGGACCCGTCGGGGCCTCCACTCCCATTAACGAGTGCAGCATCGTGCTCACATATGCCCCGACGTCCGCCCCCTCCACACCTTCAGGAAGGCCAAGAATCCTCAAGTTGTTCCTCCTTGCGTTATTTTCCACTGCCTCCAACCTCTCCACAGATCGTTTCTGGTGTGCCTCCTGTATCTCCGACTTCACCACCAGGCCCTGTATGTCGTTTTCATTCTCTGCTGCTTTCGCCTTCATGACCCGAAGCTCCTGCTCCTGGGTCTTTTGTTCCTCTTTCAGCCCTTCAATCGCCTGTAATATCGGGGCCAACAACTCTTTCTTCATTTCCTTTTTTATCTCCTCCACGCAGCGTTTCAAAAACTCTTGTTGTTCAGGGCCCCATATGAAACTGCCACCTTCCGACGCCATCTTGGTTTCTGCTTGCCTTCCTTGCCGTTGTTCCAAAGGATCCGCTGCAATCCGGCCACTTTCCTCTCCTTTTTCCATCCGTGTCCAGGGGGAACACCCTTCTGGTTTACCGCACGGTGTTTTCAGCCGTTAAAATTGCCGTTGGGGCTCCTATCAAGAGCCCAAAAGTCCGTTTCACAGGGAGCTGCCGAAACGTGCGACTCAGCTGGTCATCGCCGCACCCGGAAGTCCATCAAATTTATTTCTAAAGATGGCTGTCTATTTTCAGATCCTGCATGTAATTGCAAATTTGACCTTTTAAAATATTTTGCTGAAAACCAACGTCAAAAATGCCTTCATTACATGTGGGGAGAAAAACATAGTCTGAGAGAAGAATTATATTCAAGCATGCTTGTATTTGCACAGAAGTTACACTTACAATTGCATCTGTTAAAGCTGTGGCACTTGCAAATTTTCTCCCTGCTCCAGGCATTTGGATTTGAATGCTTCCCTCATTTTGCTATGAATGTATTTTGGGGCAAGACCTTGTGCAGAAATGGATATATGGATAAAATAGCATTGTTTCTCATTTAAAGCTGATAGATTGCATGCCACAAGTTGTTTAACTGGGGGCTTTGGAACAACTCAGTTTAATTTTGTTAATGGGCTACTTTTGTTTTTAAGTAATTTCTCAATGATGTTGTTAAGTCACTGATGTTAGATGCACTATTGGCAATGAGTGCACTTGTTGTAAACATAAGTGTGTATGTATTAACAGTTGCTTTTGGAGAAGACAGACCTGATGGTGAGTTTATACCAGGAATTAATGGCCTTCATTCACTTTAGCTTTGTTTTATGATATTGATTGTAATCATTATCTCTTGATGTATTTGGTGTGTTTGATACTATCTTTGGGGTACTCTAAAATAATTAAAAACTTCTTTGTGGTTCATTTAAATTGTCTTTGCTTTAAAGGGAGTCGTGAAATACTACTACTTACAACTAATTTCAAGATTAAATCTAAACATAATGGCTTTTTTGGACGTTTCATTTCCAGTTCATTTTGCTTAGAAAATCCAACTAAAATCTTTAATTGTGCACCCCCGATATGTTTTATTAATCAGAAACACATAACAAAGATATATATACGCTTTCAAGTTACAAATGTTGTAAAAGATCCATTCTTTCAATGCCCTCTGGTCATCCGGTTGTACATTCCATATAAACATTTCTTTCCCCATTCTACTATATATGAAATCTAATCCTAAAGACTGAAACGTTAGCAAACCTCTGAGTGAACCTTTCTCAAACAGGCCTCCTTTCAATATAACTTTTCCTTTACAGATGCTATTCTGAATATGGTGAACATCGCTGCCAATATACTTGGGGCCAAGAACGAAGCTGAGGAAATGTCTCAAGCAGAAGGTAACCTGGCTTTTCAATCTCACATACATTTTCAAGAGAATTTTGTTTTAATTGTGGTTGCTAAATGTAAAATCCTGGTGTGTTTTGTGCACTGCAACAAATTAAATGTCAGCACTTCATACTTTACTTCGAACTTCATATTAGCCCATATTAGAGGCATTTATTTTCCCAAGATTTTTTAAAATTGGAAATTCAGAAAATACAATGGTGGAGGTGAAAAGAATACCTTTTGGGACAATCGCTTGGTGTTTTTAAGGTAATCTATTGAAGGATAGTTTGCTTGGATACTTATCTTTTATGGAGTAAAATTGGACCGGTGTTAAGTTGTAGTTGTCCCTTCACTCTCTTCTAGTGCCAACTCGAACATAAATCTGACACACAAAAAACATTACAATCCATGCCCCTTTTCACTTCCTTTTCTAGCTAATCATGACAGATGGAAAATCCCGAGACCAACAGGATTTTATTTCTTCTATCTGCATGCTAACTGTTCCTCTAAAATTTTAGATTCAAAATAATTTAATTGGCAATTGCTAGATTTCAATCCTGATGTGAAATACCTTATCAGGTATCGAAGGGGTTTAAAGAAATTAGCAACTTGCATTTTTTTAACAAGTGTTTTTATTTACATTTTTCAAGTTTTATACATAAACAATAAAATAATTAACAAACCCCTGTGTAACTGAAAATATCCCGAACTATCATTATTTGCACTGACACTGGCCGTAGCTGCCTTGTATGGCAGCTGCCAATTTGGGCTCTATCATACCATTCCAACACCAAAAACAAATGACCCCACCTTCTCAGCATCCAATGCAACAATAACGTCACGCTCTCTGCCCTCTGCTGGAAACAAAACTAGGTCTAAAAGCCGCCTCACATTCGATGACAACCACCGGCCCTTCACAAACCCCATCTGATCTTCCCTAAAAATCCGAGGGAGACACTCCTCCAGCCTTTGTTAAAGCTGTGGCACTTGCAAATTTTCTCCCTTCTCCAGGCATTTGGAATTGAATGCTTCCCTCATTTTGCTATGAATGTATTTTATAGCAAGAGTTTGAAGTATGCCACATGTGGTATGCCACACACTTCACCAGGTCCTTATCCTTCTTTAACAGAAGCGTAATGAACGCATGCAACGTTATCTCTGGAAGAGACCCCCACGCTAGTGATTCCTCAAACATTTCCACCAGTAACGGCACCAGTTGATCAGCAAGTGAGCCCATTCGGCCCCTGCGCCTTGCCCACCTGCATGTGCCCAATCGCTGTCCAGACCTCCTCCGCCCCCATTGGTTCCTCCAACCCTTCGCAGTACCCTTCCTCTACCTTGGGACACTCCAGAAATTCCTGCATATTCAACTCGTTCCCCGCGGCATTGACCTTTTAGAGGTTCTTGTAAAACACCTCAAAAACCCCATTGACATTTATCCGACGCCGAAAGAAGTCCCCTACCTGAAGTCTGAATCTGGACTATCTGCCTGCTGCCTCATCTGACTGGCCAGGAGGCAGCTGGCCTTCTCCCCATATTTGTATTTTACCCTCCTTGAACGCTGCAACTCTTATCAGTAGATAATAGATCAAATTGCTTCTGCAACTTCTTTCTACTAGCCAAAAGCTTAGTACTTTCCGTTCACTTCCAACATCTCTTCCACTAACCGTTGCCACTCTTCCCGTGCCTCCTTTCTACCTGCGCCTTGTGCAAGATTATCTCCCCTCTCACTACTGCCTTCAGGGCCTCCCACAGCACTGAGTGCCTCCCCTTTCTTGTTGAACTCCACATACTCATCACTCTGGCTATCTTCATGCAAAATTCTAAGTCTGCTAACAGCTCCACGCCGGCCGTTGGGCCGGCCCCACCACAAGACCATATCAACCAGATATCATCCAAATCTCCAAATCACTATTGCGAATATTCCGCTTTCCTCGGCAGCAGAGACGTCCCCATCACAAAAAAGTTGATGCGTGAGTACCGGAGAGTTAAAAAGAGAATTCCCTGCCCCCAAGGGTTCAAAAACTGTCACTGGTCTACTCCACCCATCTCCTTTGATCGCTGCCAGTACCTTTGCTACCCCGAAACCTTTCAGCTTGGACCAATCCAAATTGAGGTTCAGAACACAATTCAAATCGTCCCCCCCAAAAAAGAATCAGCTGGTGTGTGTGTCCATGTCTGGTATGGCTGCCAGCATCCTCCTCATAAACTCTACATTGCCCCAGTTTGGAGCGTATGCGCTCGCCAAAACGACCAACTTGCCTTTCTTCGTCCCTGTAACTATGGCATAGCTGCCACTCTGGTCCTCTACCACCGTCCCCATCTGGAACCAAACTCTTTTTTTTTTTTCATTAGCATTGCCACATTTCTCTCTCCACCCCCCCCCCCCCCCCCACCCCCAACTCACCCAACCCTGGCCAGTGAGGCCAGCTGATCGCTACATCGCGACAGTGTCTCCTCCACACTTTTTCCACCTTATGGAGCTTAACCTGATCCTTCACCCACAGGTGGATCTCCTGCAAAAGCACCAAATTGGCCCTCAAACTCTTCAAATTAGAGAACACTCGCTCGCTTCACTCGGCCTCCCAACCCCCGCACATTCCATGTAACCAATCAAACCGGGGATCTCCAGCTCCAAAACCAAGCCAGCTATTTCTACCATGAGTGAATTTCCTCTCCATCTGCCACAACCCTAAAACCAGAGCCCAGCCAAGATGGCAGTCAGCCCCACCCTCCTGATGGGACAAAGAACAACCCCCAGTCACTGTAAGCACTCTACACCCCCGTCCCAGAAACCCTCCACCTACTTCCCCTCAACCCAACACCTCTCTCCCATTCCCCCCGCCCCCTTTCAAAACCTGTCTAAACAGGTCCAGCAAGCTACAACCCCATGTTTCCAATCGCTAGCCAACCTCAGCCTGCTAGCGAAGTAGCCCCCCCCCCAGGCCCCACGTCACACACACAAATAATCCAAAAAAAGAAAGAAACTAAAAATTCATACCACTGCACCCAATAGCTCCCCCTCCCTCCAACCACATAGTCCCTCTAAATCACACATGCCCACCAAACCGAGAAAACACACAATCAAAAGAAAAAGCCCCATACAAACCACATGAATTTCAATTAACAACAAATCTGTACATAAGAAAAAGAGAAACGGGGAAGGGAGACGGGAGACTGGGAGGGGAGACAAATCACACACCTTTACAACAGACGTCCCCATACAAACCTGTCCCAACCACCAGCGAAGTCTTTTCCTAACCCACTCAGTTCAGTCCAAGCACTTGTGCCTTAATGTAATCCTCTGCTGTCTCAAAGAAATGGTCCTTGGCATTGTGCGTAACCCTCAGCCTTGTTGGGTACACCACACCACTCTTTAAAGAACGCTGACTTTGCCTTATTAAAGGCCGCCTGCCTCCTTGGCAATTTTGCCACGACATCTTGGTATGTTCGAATACTGCTGCCTCCCCACCGAACCTCCCGATTCTCCTTGGCCTTATTCAGAACCCTCTCCTTCATCTGATATCAGTGAAAACATGCTATCGCTACTCGTTGTGGCTCTTTCGCACAGTGACCGGTGAGCCTGACCAAGCTCGTTGTCCGGAGACCTGATCCCTCTCCTCTCTTTCCCCCCCCCCCCCCCCCCTCCCCCCAAAAATCAACTTCATAAACCTCGAAATCACTCTGCCTCTGGGCCTCCACCCTCTCAAGTAACCCCACAATTTTGAGGTTCTGCCGCCTCTCCCTGTTCTCCGGGTCCTCAACTGTCGCTCTCAGTCCCTTGTTCCTGTACTCCACCCACTGCAGCTTTGCATCCAGTGAGGCCAGCTGATCGCTACATTGCGACAGTGTCTCCTCCACCCCTTTTCCACCTTGCCATGCTCCCGCACTCTCTCCCGAAGTCTTCCCCCAAGCCTCCTTTATCAAATGCATCATCCACCAACGTTTTTTTGAGTGTCTCCATCATTTTTCTTCCTTGCCTCTCCATGCTTGCCGAATTGTCTTTCAAATTCGGCAGCTGGTATCTCTGTCAGCGTGTCCACTACAATAGGTGTGGCCCCACCCAACGAGCTTGCCTTCACCATCTTCAATCCAGCAGAATGCTGCCGCACCTTGCTCGGTTCCTCAGAAGGGCAACTGCTCACGCCGTTTTATCCCTTTTGACATCTTCACACAAGGTTTTCAAGTGGGATGAATTTGTCCACCAATTACCCCAGGAACCAGGTGAAAAGAACCAAAAGCCAAGCACTCTAGTAGGAATGACCTTGCGTGCGACCTCCTACATGTCGCCACCTGAGGTCCCGCCAGCTTGCATTTATGAAGTCTTTTGTGTGTTAGCTTGATTTATATTCAGTGAATTACTTTTGAAATACAGCAATGAGTGCTCACCCAAGTCCTATAACCAATAAAGGAGGTAAATCACTAAGCTGTTGTAGTGTTGCCGGAAAGAATAATCTTAGCTCAGACACTTTGTTTCCTCTACAAATTGTGACTTCACTTAATAAAAATTTAAAAAATCAGCTGAATGGGCAGACACGGCCACAGTTTAATCGCTCATCTAAAATACAGCACATTGTATACTGTAACTTTCCCGCCATACTGCATTGAACCTTCAGCCTGGATTACATGTTCCAGTTCTGAAGTGGGCTTTGAATTGCAATCTCTGCTATTGAACCAAACTGATTTTTCTTGTCTGAATCTGCCCTTACACCAAACTTTGAAGGTTGAATGCATTGCCTAAGTTATAACACTGCTAAATAATTCTCTGCATTAAAATAAAAAGTTGGAATGCTTATATTTTTCAGTCAATGGAAGTGAGAGACCTGAGAATGAAACTGCAAAATTGGACATTCCTGCTCCTGTGCTGGGTCCTAGTCCTCCCTCTTCACTGACAGAGTGAGTAGTTATGAGCATTTTAACACTTAAAAGTTGCTCCAAATTAAAATGTGGTGAAATTTAATTCTCATGGAGGTAGTTCTTTATTGCCTCAAGCATTTAGTTAACACTGCTATGTGATCCGGTAACTGGCCACAGACTTTGAACAAATAGTTTTTAAGGTCTGGAATGGGTGTAAATTAAATACCAGTTTAAATTATAGCAATAATAATACTGGGTTTGACAACATGAAGGGTATCAAACCATCCAAACCTCCATGCTCATTAATCATAAGGGAAGTTAGTAGCTACTTTTTCTAATAAAAGTTTAATTTGCACAGCGTATCAAACACCTAGTAACAGTGAAAATGGGATTTTGAGAGCATATGAAAAGAGTAATTTTGGAAAATTTTACCTGTGGCACAAATTCCAATGACAGGGTGGTGGTTGTAAATAAGAAATAAATAAAACCAAGATTGCTTGAAGGAAGATTGAATGTTCATGTGTACTGTATAAATATTTTGAATTTACCTACATCAAATTGGCAAGAGCAGTGCAACCTTGTATGGATTAGGTCAAATAACCTGATTAGAATAGTATGATCCAGCATAGTAGGAGACCATTCGGCCATTGTGTCTACACTGGCTCTTACTAGTCAATTAATCCCACTCTCCTTCCCTATATCCCTGCATATTTTTGTTCCGTTTTGTTTCTCCACTCCTTCTAGAAGTTAGTGAATCTGCTTCTGTTGCGGGAGCTTCACCGGTAGTTATTCAACTACAGAGTTCTTCATTCCACAACTGACTGGACGGCACTTGGAGAGTTTCAGCTCATGAACCTGTTTATTCAAGCTGTAGCAGGGACACTAAGCTATCGATAGGTGGCTGGCTAGCTCCCCGAGCACAGAAAATACAGGTCACTTATACTTGTCTCTTTTATCGTCAGTAATTAAATTGGACTAATCAAAAGAATACATTAGAATTACGTAATGCATTAGAATTACGTAATGCATTAGATAGGAGTATAATCACCAATCATAACCAAGGCATGTACATAATATAATATCGCCAAGCACGTAGATGTCTGTACTTATCTATTCAACACTAGACATGCATAAGATTACAAGTATTAATTATCTGTGGTGTCCCTTATTCCCATCCTATTGTCCTGTGATTGTACGGTGCACAGCTGTATGATCAATTGAATGTTGTGTGCAAGCTGTGAGACTATAATCTTTGCCGCAATTTTAAAAGGTCCTTATGATTTATCTGTTGTGGCAACAGCCTTCTGATGCTTGCTTGTCCTGTCTCTGGGAATTCAATCTCCAATTATGACCAGCAGCAGCCCATGTGAATGCTTAGCTTTTATTTTAAACCTGTAAAGGTTTTGTGCAGAAACTTGTATGATTTGATTTATTAACCCTTTCAGCTTCCACCGCCCTTTCAGGCTGTGCATTCCACATCAATGTAATCTGCTTCTTTTTATTTCTCATGTTGACGCTGGTTCTTTTGCTATTTAACTTAAATCTATGTTCTTTGACTACTGACCCTTCCACTGCAAACAGTTTCTCCTTAATTACTCCCCTGCGAATGTGCAGAACGCACTTTAAAGCTATTGCTGAGGATGACGCAAGTGAAGTGAAACGTAAATCTTTCTTTTTTTAAATTCATTTATGGGATGCAGGCTTCTCGGGTTAGACCAGCATTTATTGCCGATCCCTAATTGCTCTTGAGAAGCTGGTGGTGAGCTGCCTTTCTGAACTGCTGCCGTCTGAGGTGCAGATACACCACAGTGCTGTTAGGGAGAGAGAGTTCCAGGATTTTGACCCAGCGATAGTAAAGGAACAGTAATCTCATTTGAAGTCCGGATGGTGAGTGGCTTGGTGGGAAACTTCTGGTGGTCATGTTCCCATGTGTCTGCTGCCCTTATCCTTCTAGATGTGAGTAGTTGTGGATTTGGAAGGTAGCTGCCTAAGGAGCCTTGGTGAGTTCCTGCAGCCCATCTTGTAGATGTATACACTGCTACCACTGTCTGAATGTTTGTGTGGAAACGGTGCTCTCAAGTGGACTGTTTTGTCCTGGATGGTGTTGAGCTTCTTCAGTGTTGTTGGAGCTGCACTCATCCAGGCAAGTGGAGAGTATTCCATCACACCCTTGACTTGTGCCTTGTATGGGTAAGTAGAGCTCTAAGCAGTAGGCATTATTAGAAGAGTGGATAGCACGGTGGGTTAGTGAATTGTTCTTTCATCTTAGACTGGTGAGACAAACGTTACAGCCCTACTGACCACAATAATAATAATAAAAATTGCTTATTGTCGCAAGTAGGCTTCAATGAAGTTATTGTGAAAAGCCCTAGTCGCCGCATTCCGGCGCTTGTTCGGGGAGGCCGGTATGGGAATTGAACCCGTGCTGCTGGTCTTGTTCTGCATTACAAGCCAGCTGTTTAGCCCACTGTGCTAAACCAGCCCTTGCGAGGACTGCATAGGTTGATTATCCTGAAGTGATGGACAGCCTGACATGTAAATGTTGCACTACAGAGTGGGGCATCATATGGAGGTTGGGGTTGAAGCCATTTTGTTCATACAATGTGGAGTTTTTATTTTGCACATGGACCACACAATACCTGAAGGTCCTTGATTGTTAAAATTGTTTGCTGTAACAATTAATGAATTGTGAAATTTAATTGATACTCTGTCTTCATCTTTAGGCCAGACTTGGTTGTTGATCGTTCCGTAACTGGGGAAGGTGGTGAACTGGAGCAAGAGCCTTCTGATTCAAGCACTCACAAAGAGAACTTAATTGTGCAGCTGGTACAAGATGAAGATGAGGAATTAGTGAATCGGCAGTCCACTGTCACTCTTCTAAAACCTGGAGATGATGACGAAGATTATAATAGAGGCAGTTGGTTTGAAACTGAAACACAGATGTACTGCAGTGAGCTGCCCGCTATTTCTTGTATTTCTAATTTCCCAGAGTATATTTATAAACGCTGCTTCCTTATTGTGGCCCTCCTACGGCAGCGCAGCCTGACACTCCTAGTTAATGAAAAAGTTCAACTAGTTCCTGACATCCACCAGCTTCTAAGTGGGCAGGAGGAAACTGTTTTGGTCAATGAAACTAAAGAAGTGATCAAGGATGAATTCAACAGCCTGTCAGCTGAAAAGGTGTCTAAAGTTAGCAGTGAAAACCAGTCCAGTACTGAGTTATCTGAGAATTTAACTAATCAGACAGACTCTATCGAGTTGGAACCCAGCCATCCTCCACCTGCTTCTCATTCTCCCGAAGTCAGTACATCTGATATAAAATATGACGTGAAATGTACTGCCATTCTTCAAAGTTCTGATGATGTTGTCACTGACACGTTAGCTGACCAGGTCCATCTTCATCCAGAGCTTACTGGGCCCATTCTGGAACAAGGTACTGAAACTAAACTGGAGACCACACAAAAGGAAACAACTGAAGTTCCAGAGGAAACTTTGCTTATATTAGAAACTGAATCCGCTAATGAGACGAGCTTGGATGTTTTACTAAATGGGTCTGTGAATGAAAACCAAGAAATTGCTCAAATACCAATAACACCAACAGTGCCCATTCAGACAGCTGATAGTATAGATGAGCAACCAGCAACTGAGATTCACAATGAAACTACTGGTGGGAAAAGGACCGTGGTAGAAACGGAAGTAGCTTTACTGCCCTCTGGTTCAGATATGTCTGTCTCATCAGCAGTAGAGACAAAAGATGAAGATCAAACTGCAGAAGATATCCTCCTGTCTGTTCCATCCTCAAATGGGCTAAATAGAACAGTTACTGATTTCTATGCAGAATTGCACAATGTTACTGACCTGGGATATACTAATGGGAATCAAGTGCATGGATCCAACCAAAAGGAATCTGTATTTATGCGGCTCAACAACCGTATCAAGGCATTAGAAATGAACATGTCCCTGAGCAGCCGGTATCTAGAAGAACTAAGTCAACGGTGTGTACAATAACCTGGAGTGCACCTTTTAAACATCTTTTCTTTTTGCTTGTGAAATGATGAGTCGCCCAATTTGTTTTAACCATTAATCTGTGCATATTTTATTGTTTTGTGGAGAAAAATCTAAATTACTTAACCGTGAAATCTGTACTTTGTAATAGTGCTGGTCAGTCAGCAAAGTGCATCACGAGCTTTTAAAAGACTTTCGTCAAGTGCAATTCTCCATATACTTAGCAATGTGATGAAGTGGTTGGGTTCTGCCAACCTCAAAATATGCCCTTACAGGTGTTACTATGAAGATCATAATAGGATCCATTTCATATGTCTTTGCAACAATATCTAGATGAGATCCAATATTTGGGACAAGCAATTGAAAAAGGGGTAGGACAACAACTTGGGAGGGGGTTGGGGGAGATGATAAAGCGAAGATTAGTAGGGCAACAGATGAAGAAGGAGGACAGGGCAGGAAGAGTGTGGTGGTGGGTGCAGCAAAACAAACTTGTTTGATTTCCTATGTCTTGATTTGTATCTGTTTCCGCTCTTTGTTTTTGGTAAGTCACAACTTTAGTGTCCATTTAGCTGGCACGGTTTTCATGTCTCCCTCTTATCGTTGCAGTGGGGGAAGTTGTGGCCATGAAATCTTTCCGAGGGCGGGGTTTAAGCCATACCTGTTTTGGGGTGACTTGGGGACGTTCAAAGGGAAATGGAGAGGTTACTGCATACTGGAAGAAAAGAAGGTGTCTATAGTAATATATGTTCTGTAGATGTCCTTGATATTCGTTCAGTGGGGTTTGGTCACTCTGTCCAGAGATGGTTGTCCTTTTGGCTCAACTCTGTTGAGATGAAACATGTCTGCTTCATGGTGGTGGGGACTCTGATATTTCATTGCCTTTCAGGCATGCAATGCTGCTGCTTCTCTGGTGAGGTGGGAGAGAGTGGATCAGATTTTCCACTCGCTTGTGCAGGTGGGGAATGCGTGTAGAATGATGGTTGACTTCTCTGGTCATGTTAGCTTGGTGACAAAGGAGGAATTATTGCCTGATTTCTTTCCAGTGGACGTTTCCACTCAGACCAGGAAGCGAGAGTCAAACTTCTGCTCTGTTGGGGGGTGAGATTGTTTAAATATGTCCAATGTCGTTACGGTAAACAGAACTTAATTTCTGCCCTGGGTGGGAAAGAAGGAATATTTTACTAACATCTGCTCTGAATGGGTGGTAGTTAGTAGTAATCAGCCTCCACTAGTCAGTTGGTGGGGCTGATCCATTATTTGCATCATATTTACGTTTTTGGTATTGCCCGATTTCCCAAGAAATGCATAATTGGGCTAGAGCAGTATTGTGCCTCATCTAAAGGTCTGCTTTTTTTTAATGAGTGGTGCTTGATTTGTGCGCAGTACATGGGTTAGATACTTTGCAGAGTTTTTACCTTCCCCAAATTTTGCCATTGTTTTCAAATTGTTTTGTGTAATGACTGAAAAATCAGGCCACAGACATCTCAAGAAAGGAGTCTGGCCACTTGATGGGAATGCACTTTGTGAACCAGTAATAATAATTATAATAATAATCTATAATATTTATTAGTGGCACAGTAGGCTTACATTAACACTGCAATAAGTTACTGTGAAAAGCCCCTAGTTGCCATACTCCGGCGCCTGTTCGGTTATACAGAGGGAGAATTCGGAATGTCCAATTCACCTAACAAGCATGTCTTTGGGGACTTGTGGGAGGAAACCAGAGCACCCGGAGGAAACTCACTTTTGTGACTAGTCTTTCAGCTGGATGTCACAGCATGTGTGCAAGGTGAAAGGTACATTGCTATAGCTGTGAGTCCAGAATTGCATCTTATGTCTGCTATGTTGTGGATTTCTAGACTGACATACAATTTCCCTTTTTGAACCTTGGGGACTGTCACAGCCATTTTCACAATGCAGCTGGGGCCCTGGTGTGTTTTACATTAATGCTCTTATGTGTGAGACACTTTTTGATCAGTGGTTTATTATTGTTAACAAAACTACGCAGAAGAGCATAATAGAAGCAGGAATAGACCATTTGGCCCCTCAGATTTGCAGTGCCATTTAATAAGATCATGGCTGATCTGATTGTGACTGTAATCCACTTTCCTGCCTGCTGCCACTTAATGCTCGACTTGCTTACAGATCAAAAATCTTACTTGCACTGGGCGGACTAATTTACGTGCACTGAATAGCGAGAAGGGAGACCTTGAGTTAATGGGATCTGACAAAACATTTGGCTCTATTTTTAATTACCTGTGTTTATTTGTGAGATTGAGAGCTTTTAAAGGTATTAGATTCCTGTTTCATAACCATTCAACTTCAGTTTCTATTTGTTGAGATTTATGAAGCTCTGTTTCGGTGCAAGATTTATAGTTACTTTTACTTACTTGCATTGAGTACAGTTGTATTCAAGGAATGAATGATTTTGCATGAAGGGTTCAGTAGGGCACATTAGATGTGGCACCATTGTATAAGTGCTGAAACTCAGCAGGTGTGGCAGTATCTGTGGGGAGAGAGAAATGGTTTTGAGTCCAATATGATTCTTCGGAACGGAAGAGCGGTAGAAATGTGGTGGGTTCCAGCTTGTCATGGAATGTTAGATGTTCCTTCAAGTGCAAAGTCTTTGGATTCATGAAACCATATGCTATTTTTTCATGTGTAATAGCTATTATTACAAGTCAATCTTGTCAGTGGTTAATCTTGTTTGGTGGAAGGTATAGAAATTCTGCAAATATATAAAGAATTCAATGTGTTTAAAAGTATCAGCAGCAACTTTAATTCTCTTTTTCCACCTCTAAACGCTCCCTCTTTCATACTTGCATTTTCCTGTTGCAGTATGCCCTGTATTTCATCCATCCACATCAATGCTTTTGAAATGTTCAAGGATTGAGGTGCCACTGGATGGGGCTCTACTTAATGCTCATCCCTACTGGCTCTGGGAGTATCTTTTTGGAGGTTTAAAAGAATCAGGAGGTGAGCCACATGTTGCAGAGTGCCCAGCTTTGGCCCTGCTCTGGGGCTATAGTGTTGTGACTCGTTAAGTTGAACTTCTGGTCAGTGGTAACCAAAGATGCTTGTGGGGATTTAGATGGTTACATTGAAAGCCAAAGGAATGAGGTTGGATTAATTCTTATTGGAGATGGCCATCACCTGGCATTTGTGTCCCATGCATGCACGTTGCTATTCATTAGACCAAGGCAATATATGCTTGGAAGTCCTTGTAATTCTTGCATGGGATGTCGGTGGTGCTGGCTAGGCCAGCATTTATTATCCTTCCCAATTGCTCTTGAGAAGATGGATATGAGCTGCTTTCTGGAATTGCTGCAGTCCATTAGGTGTAGGTATACCCACCGTGCTGTTGGGGAGGAAGTTCCAGAATTTTGACCAGGCGACAGTGAAGGGGCAGTGATAAGTTTCTAGGTCAGGATGGGGAGTGGTTTGTAGGGGAGCCTCCAGGTTGTGGTGTTCCCTTATGTCTGCTGCCCTTGTCCTTCTAGATGGTAGCGGTTATGGGTTTGTGAATTCCTCTGCAGTGTATCTTCTAGATGGTACACATTACTATCACTGCACGTCAGTGGTGGAGGGAGGTAATGAAGTGCACTGCTTTGTCCTGGATAGTGTTGAGCTTCTTGAGTGCTGTTGGAGAATACAACAGTCCTTACTCCTGACATGCACCTTGTAGATGATGGATAGGCTTTGGGGCATCCGGTGAGTTGCAAGCCGCAGGATTCCTAGTCTCTGACCGGCTCTTGTAGCCACAGTATTTATATGGCTAGCGCAGTTCAGTTTCTGGTCAATGGTAACCCCCCTGGATGTTGGTGGGAGATTTAGTGATGGTAATGCCATTGAACGTAAAGAGGAGGGCAGCACGGCGGCGCAGTGGTTAGCACTGCTGCCTCAAGATGCCGAGGTCCCAGGTTCGATCCCGGCTCTGGGTCACTGAGCATGTGGATTTTGCACATTCTCCCCGTGTTTGCATGGGTTTCGCCCCCACAACCTAAAGACGTGCAGAGTAGATGGATTGGCCATGCTAAATTGCCCCTTAATTGGAAAAAATGAATTGGGTACTCGAAATTTAAGAAAAAAAATGTAAAGAAGCGATGGTTAGATTTTCTCCTGTTGGAGATGGTCATTGCCTGGCATTTGTGTGGCGTGCATTTTACTTATCACTTGTCAAACCAACCTGAATATTGTCCAGGCTTCACTGTATTTGGACGTGGCCTGTTTCAGTACCTGAGGAGTCGCGAATGGTACTGAACTTTGGGCACTCATCAGTGAACAACCCCACTTCTAACTTTGTGATGGAGGGAAGGACATTGATGAAGCAGCTGAAGATGGTTGGGTCCAAGACATGACCCTGAGGAACTCTTGCAGTGAAGTCGTGGAACTGAGATGATTGACTTCCAATTACCAGACGATCTTCTGACTCCAACCAGCAGAGTTTCCCCCCGATTCCCATTGACTCCAGTTTTACTAGACCTCCTTGACGTCACACTTGGTCAAATGCTGCCTTGATGTCAAGGGCAGTGACTCTCCTCGCCTCTGGAGTGCAGTGTTTATCCATGTTTGAACCTAGGCTGCAATGAGATCTTAAATGTGAGCAGGCATAGGCTGCTTCATTGTTGGAGCAATTGTGAATGAACCTGAAAGCTTTGGAATTGTCAGCAAGTCCCCCACTCCCTGACCTCCATTTAGGGAATGTAATTGATTAAGTAGATGAAAATGGTTTGAGTTTGGGATGCTGCCTTGAATTCTTGGATGTGCCAGGCTGTGCTAATATTCTTTGAAACTGTGACCATTTTCTTACATTCCCTTGAGTTTGTTTATTAGCTAAATTTAGACGAAATTAGGTGTTTAAACTAATAAAGGATTTCAATAGGGTCAATAGAAACTATTTCCTCTGGTGGGGAAGCTAAAATAAGCAGACATAATCTTAAAACTAGAGCTAGCCCAATTTTGGTGAAATCAGGAAGTGTTTTTTCATAAAAGGTAGTAGAAATCTGGAGCAATCTCTCCCTGAAATGTTGTTGATTCTGGGTACATTGAAGCCTTCAAGACCGAGATTAATAGAGTTTGTTTGTTTGGGGTACCCAGGGATATGGCACAAACACCATTAAATGGAGATTCCGAATAGTGCAACAGGTTCAAGCTGGCCTTGCGTTGTTACTATGTTGGTATCAATTCAGCCTCCCAATGATTTTCCTCTTGCCCTCCATTAATTAGTTTTTCTAAGGCTCATTGTTGCTATTTTCAGCCAAAGGTTGCCACCACACATGAGGCTGATCCTCTTCCTTCCTTGGCATTTGGTCCATGATTTCATGTTTGTCTTGGCCAAGGCTGTGGTGAGGCATAGAGTGGAGTGATTCTACTGGAACCAGAAATAATCAATGGTGAGCCAGCTCGTGAAGCGTATAATCTATGATTTTTTTTTTCCCCCAAATCATTTAAGGGATGTGGGTGTTATTGGCTAGACCAACATTCATTGCCCATCCCTAATTGTCCTTGACAAATAGGGTGAGAGTTTACTTAAGCTTCTGTTGTCCCTGTGGTGCGGGTACACCCACAGTGCTGTTGGAGAGGGAGTTGCAGGATTTTGACTCCGCAACAGTGAAGCAACTGCGACTATATATTTAAATCAGGATGGTGTCCCAGGATGGTGAAGGGGAACTTCTGGGTGTTGATGTTCCCAGGTATCTGCTGCCATCGTCTTTTTAGATGGTAATAGTGGTTGGTTTGAAAGGTGTTGTTTAAGGAACTTTGGTGAGTTTCTGCAGTGCATCTTGACGATGACGCACACAGCTGCCACTGTTTTTCAGTGATCGTGCAATTGACCCCCTTTCTCTATCACTTGGCTGATTGGAGCATATGTGTTGAGGGTGGCAGTTGGTCAAGTTAGAGATGTGCTGTTACTTTGAGTGAGCCATAAACAAGGCAATGTCCACCTTGCCGAGTGGGTTTCAGCACCATAGCTGTGCTGATTGCTTGGCTGAATAGTGGCTAGTTCTGGTGTGCACTACAGCTATTTCCTCAGCCAATAGCCTTTTATGTCCAGTGCGGTTGACCACTCTGTCATGTGAAGTGAAACAAATTGGCTGGATGTGAATAGGTCATCTGTGTTGGTTGATGGATGAGTATTGGCCAGGACACTTGGAGAACTGCAGTGATCTTCCTTGAATAGTGATATGCCATATTTTGCATCCTGTCAGAGAGCAGATTGTATTTTAATTACTCATTCAAAAGCTAGCATCTCAAGTGCAATATTCTCTCAGTGCACTGCTGAAGTGCTGCCTTGGGCTGTGCTTGAATCATTACAGTGAGCATAAGCCCACAGCCTCTGTCTTGGAACCAAGAAAGGCACCAGTTACTGAGCTGAGGTTGACTTGGGGTTGTTTTCATTAACTTTTCCTTCAAATTATTGCATGAGTGATTCACCCCCATTCTTTCTTTTTAAATTATTTTTTATTAGAGTTTTTTTATTGGGGATCTCCCTCCCAGGTAACGGAATTTGGTCTGGGCCAGTCGTCTCTCTCTCTCTCTCTCTCCCTCTGTGTTTCTGGCTGTGTGTGTTTCTGGCTGTGTGTGTTTCTGGCCCGGTGTGTGTTTCTGGCCCGGTGTGTGTGTGTCTGGCCCGGTGTGTGTGTGTCTGGCCCGGTGTGTGTGTGTCTGGCCCGGTGTGTGTGTGTCTGGCCCGGTGTGTGTGTGTCTGGCCCGGTGTGTGTGTGTCTGGCCCGGTGTGTGTGTGTCTGGCCCGGTGTGTGTGTGTCTGGCCCGGTGTGTGTGTGTGTCTGTCCCGGTGTGTGTGTGTGTGTGTGTGTCTGTCCCTGTGTGTGTGTGTGTGTGTGTGTGTGTGTCTGTCCCGGTGTGTGTGTGTGTGTGTGTGTGTCTGTCCCGGTGTGTGTGTGTGTGTGTGTCTGTCCCGGTGTGTGTGTGTGTGTGTGTCTGTCCCGGTGTGTGTGTGTGTGTGTGTCTGTCCCGGTGTGTGTGTGTGTGTCCCGGTGTGTGTGTGTGTGTCCCGGTGTGTGTGTGTCTGTCCCGGTGTGTGTGTGTGTGTGTGTGTCTGTCCCGGTGTGTGTGTGTGTGTGTGTGTGTGTGTGTCTGTCCCTGTGTGTGTGTGTGTGTGTGTGTGTGTCTGTCCCGGTGTGTGTGTGTGTGTGTCTGTCCCGGTGTGTGTGTCTGTCCCGGTGTGTGTGTGTGTGTCTGTCCCTGTGTGTGTGTGTGTGTGTGTCTGTCCCTGTGTGTGTGTGTGTGTGTGTCTGTCCCGGTGTGTGTGTGTGTGTGTCTGTCCCGGTGTGTGTGTGTATGTGTCTGTCCCGGTGTGTGTGTGTATGTGTCTGTCCCGGTGTGTGTGTGTATGTGTCTGTCCCGGTGTGTGTGTGTATGTGTGTGTCTGTCCCGGTGTGTGTGTGTATGTGTGTGTCTGTCCCGGTGTGTGTGTATGTGTGTGTCTGTCCCGGTGTGTGTGTGTGTCTGTCTGTCCCGGTGTGTGTGTCTGTCCCGGTGTGTGTGTGTGTGTGTCTGTCCCGGTGTGTGTGTGTGTGTGTGTCTGTCCCGGTGTGTGTGTGTGTGTGTCTGTCCCGGTGTGTGTGTGTGTCTGTCTGTCCCGGTGTGTGTGTGTGTGTCTGTCCCGGTGTGTGTGTGTGTGTGTCTGTCCCGGTGTGTGTGTGTGTGTCTGTCCCGGTGTGTGTGTGTGTGTCTGTCCCGGTGTGTGTGTGTGTGTCTGTCCCGGTGTGTGTGTGTGTGTCTGTCCCGGTGTGTGTGTGTGTGTCTGTCCCGGTGTGTGTGTGTGTTTCGTGTCTGTCCCGGTGTGTGTGTGTGTGTTTCGTGTCTGTCCCTGTGTGTGTGTGTCTGTCCCGGTGTGTGTGTGTGTGTCTGTCCCTGTGTGTGTGTGTGTCTGTCCCGGTGTGTGTGTGTGTGTGTCTGTCTGTCCCGGTGTGTGTGTGTGTCTGTCCCGGTGTGTGTGTGTCTGTCCCGGTGTGTGTGTCTGTCCCGGTGTGTGTGTGTGTGTCTGTCCCAGTGTGTGTGTGTGTGTGTGTGTCTGTCCCGGTGTGTGTGTGTGTGTGTCTGTCCCTGTGTGTGTGTGTGTGTCTGTCCCGGTGTGTGTGTGTGTCTGTCTGTCCCGGTGTGTGTGTCTGTCCCTGTGTGTCTGTCTGTCCCGGTGTGTGTGTCTGTCCCTGTGTGTGTGTGTCTGTCCCTGTGTGTGTGTGTCTGTCCCGGTGTGTGTGTGTGTGTCTGTCCCGGTGTGTGTGTGTGTCTGTCCCTGTGTGTGTGTGTGTGTCTGTCCCTGTGTGTGTGTGTGTGTCTGTCCCTGTGTGTGTGTGTGTGTCTGTCCCTGTGTGTGTGTGTGTGTCTGTCCCTGTGTGTGTGTGTGTGTCTGTCCCTGTGTGTGTGTGTGTGTCTGTCCCTGTGTGTGTGTGTGTGTTTCGTGTCTGTCCCTGTGTGTGTGTGTGTTTCGTGTCTGTCCCGGTGTGTGTGTGTGTTTCGTGTCTGTCCCGGTGTGTGTGTGTGTTTCGTGTCTGTCCCGGTGTGTGTGTGTGTGTTTCGTGTCTGTCCCGGTGTGTGTGTGTGTGTGTGTGTCTATCCCGGTGTGTGTGTGTGTGTGTCTATCCCGGTGTGTGTGTGTGTGTGTGTCTGTCCCTGTGTGTGTGTGTGTCTGTCCCGGTGTGTGTCTGTCCCGGTGTGTGTGTGTGTGTCTGTCCCTGTGTGTGTGTGTCTGTCCCTGTGTGTGTCTGTCCCTGTGTGTGTGTGTGTGTCTGTCCCGGTGTGTGTGTCCCTGTGTGTGTGTGTCTGTCCTGGTGTGTGTGTGTCTGTCCCGGTGTGTGTGTCCCTGTGTGTGTGTGTCTGTCCTGGTGTGTGTGTGTCTGTCCCGGTGTGTGTGTGTGTGTCTGTCCCTGTGTGTGTGTGTGTGTCTGTCCCTGTGTGTGTGTGTCTGTCCCTGTGTGTGTGTGTCTGTCCCTGTGTGTGTGTCTGTCCCTGTGTGTGTGTCTGTCCCGGTGTGTGTGTGTCTGTCCCGGTGTGTGTGTGTCCCTGTCCCTGTGTGTGTGTGTGTGTCTGTCCCTGTGTGTGTGTGTGTGTGTGTCTGTCCCTGTGTGTGTGTGTGTGTCTGTCCCGGTGTGTGTGTCCCTGTGTGTGTGTGTGTGTCCCGGTGTGTGTGTGTCTGTCCTGGTGTGTGTGTGTCTGTCCCGGTGTGTGTGTGTGTGTGTGTCTGTCCCGGTGTGTGTGTGTGTGTGTCTGTCCCGGTGTGTGTGTGTGTGTGTCTGTCCCGGTGTGTGTGTCTGTCCCGGTGTGTGTGTGTGTGTCTGTCCCGGTGTGTGTGTGTGTGTGTCTGTCCCGGTGTGTGTGTGTGTGTCTGTCCCGGTATGTATGTGTGTGTGTGTCTGTCCCGGTGTGTGTGTGTTTCGTGTCTGTCCGTGTGTGTGTGTGTTTCGTGTCTGTCCGTGTGTGTGTCTGTCTGTGCCGGTGTGTCTGTATCTGTCTGTGTGTGTGTATCTGTCTGTGCCGGTGTGTCTGTCTGTCTGTGCCGGTGTGTCTGTTACTGTTTATCTGTGTGTTTCGTTTCTGTGTGTGTCTGTCTGTGTATGTGTCTGTCTGTGTGTGTGTCTGTCTGTGTGTGTCTGTCTGTGTGTCTGTGTCTCTCTGTGTGTGTGTCTGTCCCGGTGTGTCTGTATCTGTTTATCTGTGTGTGTTTCGTTTCTGTCTGTGTGTGTCTGTGTCTGTGTCTGTGTCTGTGTCTGTGTGTGTGTGTGTGTGTCTGTGTCTGTCTGTCCCGGTGTGTCTGTCTGTCCCGGTGTGTCTGTCTGTCCCGGTGTGTCTGTCTGTCCCGGTGTGTCTGTATCTGTTTATCTGTGTGTGTTTCGTTTCTGTCTGTGTGTGTCTGTCTGTGTGTGTCTGTGTGTCTGTCTGTCTGTGTGTCTGTCTGTCTGTGTGTCTGTCTGTCTGTGTGTCTGTCTGTGTGTCTGTCTGTGTGTCTGTCTGTCTGTGTCTGTGTGTCTGTGTGTCTGTGTGTCTGTGTGTCTGTCTGTGTGTCTGTCTGTGTGTCTGTCTGTGTGTCTGTCTGTGTGTGTCTGTGTCTGTGTGTCTGTCTGTCTGTGTGTGTGTGTGTGTCTGTGTGTCTGTGTGTCTGTGTGTGTCTGTGTGTGTCTGTGTGTGTGTGTGTGTGTGTGTGTCTGTGTGTGTGTCTCTCTCTCTCTCTCTCCCACTCCCACTCCCACTCCCACTCCCACTCCCTCTCTGTCTCTCTCTCTCTCCCACTCCGTCTCTGTCTCTCTCTCTCTCTCCCACTCCGTCTCTGTCTCTCTCTCTCTCCCACTCTGTCTCTGTCTCTCTCTCTCTCCCACTCTGTCTCTGTCTCTCTCTCTCTCCCACTCTGTCTCTGTCTCTCTCTCTCTCCCACTCTGTCTCTGTCTCTCTCTCTCCCACTCTCTCTGTCTCTCTCTCTCCCACTCTGTCTCTGTCTCTCTCTCTCCCACTCTGTCTCTGTCTCTCTCTCTCCCACTCTGTCTCTGTCTCTCTCTCTCCCACTCTGTCTCTGTCTCTCTCTCTCCCACTCTCTCTCTGTCTCTCTCTCTCCCACTCTCTCTCTGTCTCTCTCTCTCCCACTCTCTCTCTGTCTCTCTCTCTCCGCCTCTCTCTCTGTCTCTCTCTCTCCGCCTCTCTCTCTGTCTCTCTCTCTCCGCCTCTCTCTCTCCGCCTCTCTCTCTGTCTCTCTCTCTCCGCCTCTCTCTCTGTCTCTCTCTCTCCGCCTCTCTCTCTGTCTCTCTCTCTCCGCCTCTCTCTCTGTCTCTCTCTCTCCGCCTCTCTCTCTGTCTCTCTCTCTCCGCCTCTCTCTCTGTCTCTCTCTCTCCGCCTCTCTCTCTGTCTCTCTCTCTCCGCCTCTCTCTCTGTCTCTCTCTCTCCGCCTCTCTCTCTGTCTCTCTCTCTCCGCCTCTCTCTCTGTCTCTCTCTCTCCGCCTCTCTCTCTGTCTCTCTCTCTCCGCCTCTCTCTCTGTCTCTCTCTCTCCGCCTCTCTCTCTGTCTCTCTCTCTCCGCCTCTCTCTCTGTCTCTCTCTCTCCGCCTCTCTCTCTGTCTCTCTCTCTGTCTCTCTCTCTCCGCCTCTCTCTCTGTCTCTCTCTCTCCGCCTCTCTCTCTGTCTCTCTCTCTCCGCCTCTCTCTCTGTCTCTCTCTCTCCGCCTCTCTCTCTGTCTCTCTCTCTCTCCGCCTCTCTCTCTGTCTCTCTCTCTCTCCGCCTCTCTCTCTGTCTCTCTCTCTCTCTTTCCCCCCCCCCCCCCCCCCCCCCCCCCCAAAATGACGTTGCCTTGTCCAGTTGCCCATTATTCATGTGGACCTGGCAAAGCATTTGCCTGCAGGGTATCTTGCATCCAAGTCGAATTGTAGAATCCATAGCCTAATTAAGTATCTGCATAATGGTGAGCAAATCTATATGGTGGGCTGTTAACCGCAGCCCCATTTTGACGTGCATTGAGGTTAATTACAGCACCTGTGGCACCACCGTGGCTGAGGGGAGCTGATTTCAAATTTGGGATCAAACCTGGAGCCATACTGAATTATGATGCTACTTGCTGGGTACACTTGCAGACCCTTTGACGGAGCACTGTCAAATTTTTTTTACAATTAGTGGGACTATTTTGAAGGGTGGGGAGGATGAAATTCCTTCTGGCACTTTGCTAGTCATTCCAATCGCCAGTCAACGATTTCTTTAATCCAGTCCCATTTCATACACATGCACTTTACTTTCTGCCTTTTCAGTGTCTAATTCTCTGCTCCTCAGCCTTCTGCTGAACCTAAGAATGTTTTTTGGTGGCAGTTTTTGATTTTAGCATCAGATTCCGATCTTTTCTGAAAAGAAACTTCAGTATCTATTCCTCGGGCACAGTCTTTCTTGCACTAAAGTGATACTGAAGCTATTAATAACTAATTATTAGTTATTGGTGAACTGTAATGGGTATTAACTATTCAAATTTGTCCCTTTTCATTCATTTACAATTTTATTTTGGTTATTTGCATGACTGACTGACTGATTCTGTAAGCATCATACTGATCTACTCGTACTTTACAAGTGAGTAAGTGAAGGTCATTGTGTCACTGAGGATGCATACAATAAAGCAACATTTACTCGCAGGAACAGGCATAGGCCATTCATCTATTCGAGCCTGTTCCACCATTCAATATTATAATAGCTCTATCTCAACACCATACCCTGTGTCTCCCCATACACCATGCTAGAGTCTAGAAATCTAATTCCTTAAATATATTCAGTGGCTTGATCTCCACAGCCTTCTGTGGTGGAGAATTCCACAGGTTCACCACCCTCTGAGTGAAGACGTTTTTCCTCATCTCAGTCCTAAATGGCCTATCCTGAGACTGTGATCCCTTGTTCTGGAACCCCCAGCCAGAGGAAACAACACCCCTGTATCCAGTCTGTCCAGCCCTGTCAGCATTTTATATTTCAATTAGATCCCATTTCATTCCCCTCCATTCTAGTGAATACAGACCCCAGTTGACGCCATCTCTCATCGTACGACAATCCTGCAAACCCAGGAATGAGTCTAACGAAGTGGACAACTTCACATTTATCCACATTATACTGCATCTACCATGTATTTGCCTATCCACTCAACTTGTCAATATCACCTTGAAGCCTCTTAACATCCTTCTCACCACTCTCATTCCCACCACGTTTTGTGGTGTTAGCAAACTTGGAAATATCAAATTCTGCTGTTGTTTTCTTGAGAAATTATTATGTTTTGCTTTCCAGGTATCGCAAACAAATGGAAGAAATGCAGAAGGCATTTAACAAGACCATTATAAAACTACAGAATACTTCAAGAATAGCCGAGGAGAAGGTATTTTATAATACTTCCAAAGAAAGGTCCAGAAATCTCCTGATTTAGGATGTTAAGTACATTTGAATGTACTCCGCCTTATCAGGAAGATTTAAGTTGACTGAGACCAGCAGTGTAACTGCTGGCCTTACTGTGTTAGTTGTTTGTTCCCTCTTGTGCCATCTACTAATTCTGTTCACATGCCTCTTCACAACTGTCCTTTCCCTCGTGTCCTCAAGTCTGTCTGTCTTTTTCTTGCTGAATCTTATCTTTTTACTTCTGCTGTTCTTTGTGCCACCCCAGCTCAAACTCTCTCTCTCTCTCTCTTTCCGCCCCCCCACCCAGCCAAAAAAAATCAACATAAGCCAACTTTGAAAAAAATATTTCAAGAATGTGAAATTCTCAATCATGCTAGAGAAATTTGACATTACACAAATATAAAATTAGCTGAACTAGTGAGGGTGTTTAGCAATAATTATGAACTTTGTTCGCCGTTTTATATAAAAAAACAATTGCATCCCAATCACCAACATGTAAGTTGGTTTTTCACAACAAGACTAACAGCATAAAAGGTGGACATTCTTCTCAATTGGTGAGCTTTTCCTCTTGATTGCAGTATGGGGGAATGTCTTGATGCGTGTATCCTCTGGAGGGTCAGAGAATCACTTGCAGCGGTTTCTGAATTTTCAGGTTATGTGCATGTGCTGGCTTCAGAAATTACTTAGTTTCACTTGCGTAATGGTGAATAATTGTTTCACTATCAATACCACAGTGCTCTTGCCCTCTGGTATAGGGTTGCTGTAAGCCATCCTAATTCCTTAGCAAATGCAGGCTTTTTTGAAGCCATCCCAGTGTGTTTCCTGTTATCCAGTGGTTTGGTGATTCAATGTAATGATCAAATGTTACCTCTGGAATTTGCTGTTCGGTCGATTTCAGAATAAATTGAAACCATTCCTACTGCCCAGTTGACTTGTACCCAGATGGATCAAATAACTTTTAATGGATGAAGTTGTATTATCAGTGTTTGAGAATCATCTGCACTTTTAAAATAAATTGTGGGTTGAAGTAAGTGGGTCTCGTCTTTCCTCATTCCCAGGGGAGAAACTGTTAAAGACAATAACCCAGTTCAAAACATACAAAGTTCAATTGTAGAATTCTATAGCTTTGAAAAGGACCATTTTTAAATTTTTAAAGTAAGAGTTACAGTTGGAGCGTTTATGTCCCAGCGTTAATTTTATTGGCTTCCATTTCAGAAGTATTTTAATATTTTGGGCAGCAGTTTGTTTGCTGATTGTTCAGACTTCTTTCAATACAGGATCAGCGGCAAACTGAAGCAATTGGTTTACTTCAGGGAGAGCTTGCAAACATGACACAACTAGTCAGAAACCTATCTGAAACAGTGAAAAAACTGGACCATGAGGTAAATAATTTGTAAACTACTTAGTAATTGCTATTGTGAAATTATATGGAAACTTTCACATCATGATTTGAATATGAATGTTTTGAATAAAATTTCATTCCTTAACTGGATTCCTCCCTTGCTTCACAATGTGGCTCGAACAATATTAGTGCATAATGTCTCTCATTCCTTTTACTAAATTATGAATCCTGCTTCGTATATAGTGTGCAGGGAGAAGCTGTGCCTTGTCATGTCACGGAAATGAAAGCATATACTTGAGATGTTAAATTACATTTATTTCGGTATGACAAATTCAGGATAGCAAATGTTGCCGTTGCTTGAGCTAAATGAAGAAGCTTCTTTGTTCAGTAAATATTCATATACCGATAGTAATTTCAGCTTTTAACACCTCAAATGTGTTTCCTTCCAGGTTTCTGATCGTCAGAGCTACCTTGTGGTTTCCTTAGCTGTTTGTATCATTCTGGCTGTACTGCTCTGTGTGCAACGTTGCTGGAACAACCCTATGTCACAAGATGGTCACTCGCCTACAGTTCCCAAAAGCAATCACTACCCAAGCCCAAAAAGGTAATTGGATGTTTTCCTTTCTGTATGCTTGTAGTTTCAGACTTGAGTTGTACAAAATAACAGTTTTAAAAAGAGATGGATCTTTTTGCCTTCAGTACAAACCTGCAACCACACTCGTACCTTAAATGAGATTTCTGGAAAATACTCATACTTGGCCAAATACGACTAATTAATTTTAGGGTGCTGAACTAATGATTTTGCCAAATATGCCTAATTCTAGGGTGCTGACCCAATGATTTTAAGTGTTCCGTGTATGTGTTACACTTAGACATAGAATGCAAGATGGGAGTGGAATGCACCTTGCCACAACTTGGCTGATATCTGCATATACTAATCTCCCTTTTATTTCAATTGCCAGAGATACTTAAACTGTCTTCACAATCCTGTGTCTCACCCATACTGAAGTCTGCCATGTGCAAACACACAAATTGCACACCTGTGCAGTGTGTCAGCAAGAACTTGTTGTGCTAACATTACTGGTCAAGATAGTTATTTAAAGCAAGTTTTTGATTGTCACAAGTCCGAAAGCTACATATTTTTAAAACAAAACCTGTTGGTCCAAGAAGTTTTGAATAAAAAGGGATCAAGCCTGACTAACCTTTAGCAGTTTTATGCTGGTTTGCTTTAGTAAATATTCCACCCTCGTTCATGCAAACCAGTACTAGAATTTCTTTTGCGCGCAGTAATCACCAAACAGCTTCTGCAGTGGCTAAATTGAGCTTTCTTTAATCTTTCATAATCTTTATTGTCACAAGTAGGCTTACATTAAGACTGTAATGAAGTTACTGTGAAAAGCACCTAGTTTATAAAAAAAAAAAAAAATTTAGAGTACCCAATGCATTTTTTCCAATTAAGGGGCAATTTAGCGTGGCCAATCCACCTACCCTGCACACCTTTGGGTTGTGGGGGTGAAACCCAAGCAAACACGGGGAGAATGTGCAAACTCCACACAGACAGTGACCCAGAGCCGGGATCGAACCTGGGACTTGGGCGCCACTGTACCACCGTGCTGCCTGTGAAAAGCCCCTAGTTGCCACATTCTGGCACCTGTTCGGGTACACTGAAGGAGAATTCAGAATGTCCAAATGATCTAACAGCCCGTATTTCGGGACTTGTGAGAGGAAACCGGGGCACCCGGAGGAAACCCACGCAGACAATGAGGACATGCAGACTCCGCACAGAAGTGACCCAAGCCAGGAATCGAACCTCGAACCCTGGCGCTGTGAAGCAACAGTGCTTTCTGAGGCTGCCATTGAATTATGTCAGGGGGCAGTCTTCAATGGTGGGAGTCATTGGGGGCACCACAGCTACATTCCGGGTTTCCCACTAAGCCCCACTTTTTTGCCAATTTGCTGCACAATGGATATGGCCAGTGCTGAAACGATCAAGTGCCCAATGTTGGCATGGCAGATTGAAGGGGGTTGAAAAAAATGTACAAGAATAGGAGGGAAGATCTGTAACTTAAACTCCACAGCTAATTTTCCTGAGCCGCACACCAGTTTTGACTGAGAGCTCTCTGCTTCTCAAATGCTACTGTGAATCAACCTTTTGGAAAGTAGGAGGGAGTGTCTTTTAGTTATTCTGGTTTTCCTTCTCCCTTCTCTGGAATATCTGGCCTCTACTTGCCATATGTACCGCATGGGTTTGATCGTGAATTCAGCAGTGTGAAGAAAATAAAGCCACTCTGTATAGTGCATTAATACTTCACCCAATCATGAACTCAGCTCTTCATTAACCTCAAGTTTGAGCAAGAGGAAGGAGTTACAGGTGAAGTTTGACCAGTTGTCCACTGGGAAAGCGGTGCGCCAGTTGAGAAGGGTGTGAGGGGGGGGTGGTCTGTGAACATGGGGAGAAGGCAGGGAGTATGCTGACTGGCCAGCCCTGGAGGGAGGCGGCGGCGAGGGAGATAGTTCAGTATGAAATAAGATGGGGAAGCTCGTGGTGGCCCCGGAGCAGATTAATAAAGTAATCAAGGAGTTTTATAGGGATCTATATAAGTTGGAACCAGCGGGGGATAAGGGAGTTCCTGGACAGGTTGGAGTGTCTGTGGCAGAGTGAGGAGACTAGAGTAGGGTTGGAGGGGCCAGTGAGGTGAAGGAGGCGATTGGGAGGATGCAGGTGGGGAAGGCGGCAGGGCCCAATGGGTTCCCAGTTGAATTCTATAAGAGATTTAAGGACAAGTTGGTGCGGTTGATGGTAGCAATGTTTGAGGATGCGATAGGTAGGGGTGTCTTACCACAAACGATGGGGCAAGCTTCTATTTCGTTGCGGCTAAAAAAGGATAAGGACCCGGTGGAGTGTGGTTCGTACAGGCCCATATCTCTATTGAATGTAGAAGCCAAGATATTGGCAACGGTGTTGGTGTTAAGGTTGGAGGGATGCCTCCCAAAGATGATTGGGGAGGATCAGATGGGGTTTGTGAAGGGAAGGCAGTTGTTCTTGAACGTGAGGAGATTGTTGAATGTGGTCCTGTCTCTGGCGGAGGGAAAAGGGACAGTGGTGGTGGTGGTGGTGC
Organism: Scyliorhinus torazame; assembly: GCF_047496885.1. NCBI lineage: Eukaryota > Metazoa > Chordata > Chondrichthyes > Carcharhiniformes > Scyliorhinidae > Scyliorhinus > Scyliorhinus torazame. Next base: position 137,569,648 of record NC_092713.1, read on the forward strand.
TGGACGCAGAGAAGCCGTTCGATCGGGTAGAGTGGGATTACTGGCGGTATTGGAGAAATCTGGAATTGGGCTGAGGTTTGTGGTGTGGGTGTGGCTGTTGTATAAGGAGCCGATGGCTAGCGTTTGCACTAACAAAATGAACTTGGGGTATTTTGCACTGCACCGGGGTACGAGACAGGGGTGCCCTATTCATTCCATTTGGCAGCAACACACTTTAGGTACTTGGGGGTGCAGGTGCCCTAGGTTTGGGGAAGGCTCCAAAAATACTATTTAACTAGTTTGGTGGGGAGGATGAAGGCCAACTTGTCGAGATGGGACAACCTCCCTCTGTTGTTGATGGGCTGGGTGCAGGCAGTCAAAATAAATGTTTTGCCATGATTCTTGTTTTTATTTCCGTGCCTGCTGGTCTTTCTATCAAAGTTTTTCTTCAGAGGGGTGCACAAGTTGATCACCTTGTTCATTGTTGGAGAGAATGCTATCCGCAGGGGAGCTGGAGAGGGGGGTTGTTTCAGCAATATGGGAGGATTCTGGAAGAGGATAGGGTATCCATGGAGGGGATTAAGGCCAAGGGGGAGGAGGATGGGGGGCTGCTGGAAGAGGGACTGGTGTGAGGTGCTGCAGAGGGCGAATGCCTCGACTTTGTGTGTGAGGTTGGGGCTGATGCACGTTGGGGGCAGCAAGGTAACAGTGGTTAGTATAGTTGCTGCACAGCTCAGAGATCCCAGGTTCAATTCCTGGCTTGGGTTACTGTCACTGTGGACGCTGCATGTTGTCCCCGTGTCTGCATGGGTTTCCTCCGGGTGCTCATGTTTGCTCCCACAGTCCAAAGATGTGCAGGTTAGGTGGTTTGGCCATGCTAAATTGCCCTTAGTAACCAAAAAGGTTCGGCGGGGTTACGGGATTGGGGTGGAGGTGTGGGGTTAAGTGGGGTACTCGATTGGCCGAATGGCCTCCTGCACTGTAAATTCTGAGATTCTATGAAACAGCTGAAGGTAGTGTCCAGGGCGCAGCGAACAAAATCAAGGATGAGCCAGCTGCTCGAGGGTGTGGAGGATGCCTGTGAACCATCCGGGAGGGGCCCCATGAACCATGTCCATATGTTTTGGTCTTGCCTGAAGCTGAAAAGTTTTGGAGGACGGTATTTAGCACAATCTCGGGGTCTTGCATGTGCATGTGACGTCTGGTCCCCTTGAAGCTGTGTCGGGATGTTGGACCGGCCCGAGTTGCAGGCGGGAGCGAGGGTACATGTTTTAGCCTTCGCCTCATTGATTGCTCGTAGGCCGGTCTTGTTGGGTCGGGGTGGAGGTCAGCTTCTGCACCTTGTGCCTCGGCATGGCGGGGAGACCTACTGGAGCTTTTGCCCCTGGAGAAGGTGAGGTTGGAGCTGAGGGGGCAAAGGAGGGGTTCTACAATTTTGGGGGTTTGCACTTGCAGGAGTTGGTTACCGTTGACAGTTTGGGGGGGAAGGGAGAATCGGGGGTGGGGAGAGGGAGAAGTGGGGGGGTGAGGAGGAAAGGAGAAGTGGGGGAGGGGGCGGAGGAAGGGAGAAGTGGGGGGGGAGAGGGGAAGGGAGAAGTGGGGGGGGGGGAGAGGAAGGGAGAAGTGGGGGAGGAGAGAGGAAGGGAGAAGTGGGGGAGGAGAGAGGAAGGGAGAAGTGGGGGAGGAGAGAGGAGAGAGGAAGGGAGAAGTGGGGGAGGAGAGAGGAAGGGAGAAGTGGGGGAGGAGAGAGGAAGGGAGAAGTGGGGGAGGGGGGGGGAATGGCGAATTGGGGGGCGGGGAGGGGGTAGGGCAAAGTGGGGGAGGGGGTAGGGCAAAGTGGGGGAGGGGGTAGGGCAAAGTGGGGGAGGGGGTAGGGCAAAGTGGGGGAGGGAAAGTGGGGGAGGGGGGAAGGGCAAAGTGGGGGAGGGGGAAGGGCAAAGTGGGGGAGGGGGGAAGGGCAAAGTGGGGGAGGGGGGAAGGGCAAAGTGGGGGAGGGGGGAAGGGCAAAGTGGGGGAGGGGGAAGGGCAAAGTGGGGGAGGGGGAAGGGCAAAGTGGGGGAGGGGGAAGGGCAAAGTGGGGGAGGGGGAAGGGCAAAGTGGGGGAGGGGGAAGGGCAAAGTGGGGGAGGGGGAAGGGCAAAGTGGGGGAGGGGGAAGGGCAAAGTGGGGGAGGGGGAAGGGCAAAGTGGGGGAGGGGGAAGGGCAAAGTGGGGGAGGGGGAAGGGCAAAGTGGGGGAGGGGGAAGGGCAAAGTGGGGGAGGGGGAAGGGCAAAGTGGGGGAGGGGGAAGGGCAAAGTGGGGGAGGGGGAAGGGGCAAAGTGGGGGAGGGGGGAAGGGCAAAGTGGGGGAGGGGGAAGGGCAAAGTGGGGGAGGGGGGAAGGGCAAAGTGGGGGAGGGGGAAGGGCAAAGTGGGGGAGGGGGAAGGGCAAAGTGGGGGAGGGGGAAGGGCAAAGTGGGGGAGGGGGAAGGGCAAAGTGGGGGAGGGGGAAGGGCAAAGTGGGGGAGGGGGGAAGGGCAAAGTGGGGGAGGGGGAAGGGCAAAAGTGGGGGAGGGGGAAGGGCAAAGTGGGGGAGGGGGAAGGGCAAAGTGGGGGAGGGGGAAGGGCAAAGTGGGGGAGGGGGAAGGGCAAAGTGGGGGAGGGGGAAGGGCAAAGTGGGGGAGGGGGGAAGGGCAAAGTGGGGGAGGGGGAAGGGCAAAGTGGGGGAGGGGGAAGGGCAAAGTGGGGGAGGGGGAAGGGCAAAGTGGGGGAGGGGGAAGGGCAAAGTGGGGGAGGGGGAAGGGCAAAGTGGGGGAGGGGGAAGGGCAAAGTGGGGGAGGGGGTAGGGCAAAGTGGGGGAGGGGGTAGGGCAAAGTGGGGGAGGGGGTAGGGCAAAGTGGGGGAGGGGGGTAGGGCAAAGTGGGGGAGGGGGGGTAGGGCAAAGTGGGGGAGGGGGGGTAGGGCAAAGTGGGGGAGGGGGGGAAGGGCAAAGTGGGGGAGGGGGGAAGGGCAAAGTGGGGGAGGGGGGGAAGGGCAAAGTGGGGGAGGGGGGAAGGGCAAAGTGGGGGAGGGGGGAAGGGCAAAGTGGGGGAGGGGGGGAAGGGCAAAGTGGGGGAGGGGGGAAGGGCAAAGTGGGGGAGGGGGGAAGGGCAAAGTGGGGGAGGGGGGAAGGGCAAAGTGGGGGAGGGGGGAAGGGCAAAGTGGGGGAGGGGGAAGGGCAAAGTGGGGGAGGGGGAAGGGCAAAGTGGGGGAGGGGGAAGGGCAAAGTGGGGGAGGGGGAAGGGCAAAGTGGGGGAGGGGGAAGGGCAAAGTGGGGGAGGGGGAAGGGCAAAGTGGGGGAGGGGGAAGGGCAAAGTGGGGGAGGGGGAAGGGCAAAGTGGGGGAGGGGGAAGGGCAAAGTGGGGGAGGGGGAAGGGCAAAGTGGGGGAGGGGGAAGGGCAAAGTGGGGGAGGGGGAAGGGCAAAGTGGGGGAGGGGGAAGGGCAAAGTGGGGGAGGGGGAGGACAAAGTGGGGGGGGGGGGAGGACAAAGTGGGGGAGGGGGGAGGGCAAAGTGGGGGAGGGGGGAGGGCAAAGTGGGGGAGGGGGGAGGGCAACGTGGGGGAGGGGGGAAGGGCAACGTGGGGGGGGGGGAAGGGCAAAGTGGGGGAGGGGGAAGGGCAAAGTGGGGGAGGGGGAAGTGGGGGAAGGGCGAAATGAGGGTGGGGTTCCTGAGTTTGGTGGGATTGTTCGTTTCTGGATGGTGAAAATTTGTTGAATAAAGATATTTTTTTTTAAACCTTAAGTTTGAGATCGGGGCAGATCTTTAACTATTCTTCTTGGTATATTTTGTTTTGAGGCTTATGTGCTAATTTATTTTTGGATGTTCTTCAAAGGGATACCACGTTAAAGGCTTTCTGTTCTGAATTTTGCACAATGTCTCCTCAATTTGTACTGTTATAAAACTAAATATTTGGCTAAAGCTCTTTTAATCTCGTATGCTATTTCAAGTCAAACAGATTAACAGTAGCCACAGTTACAATTTGTAACTTTATGTTGAGTAAAGGGATAAATAGGATGGTATTGGTATACATTGCATGCCACATTTTTTTCTTGAACCACATTTGCACCACAGTGGTTTGCATTACTGCATCACAGCGCCAGGGAACCTGGGTTTGATTCCAACCGTGGAGTTAGCACTTTCTCCCTTTGTCTGCATGGGCAAAGTTTCTAAAGTTTGTAATGAAATTATTCTTATTTTAATTAGCTACTTAGTACATGTATAAGTTGAACAGTATGTTTAAGATATAAGAAAATTTAGTGAAGGCAATCCTAATTTAACAGCTTTTCTTTTGTATAGGTGTTTTTCTTCGTATGATGACATGAATATTCGCAGACGAACTTCATTCCCCTTCGTTCGTTCAAAGTCTTTTCAGTTACCTACAACAGAAGGTGGATATCTAAACCGTTACCATTTAAGATCATTTTTAAGTTGCTTATACAAGTCTACACTGAATTTGAAACCTGAGCAGTACCTATATGAAATCTTCTGTTATAAAAATATTTGCACTGGCTTATTTCAATGTTTTTCTTCCCTCGTTATTTGTTAGCAGTTGGTAATCAAAAAGAGAAGAGTTCATCACCAGAGGAAAGGTTCAGGGGCCAGCGCAATAAATCAGTCAGTGGAAGAGCTATATCATCGGAAGGCAGTGCAGTTCGAGGCAACTCAGTGCGAGCAGAATCTTTTCTTTAACTATGTTTGCTGAATAAAAGTTGTACTTCAGTGATTTGACATCAGCAATATGTGAGAATTTTAGTACTAAGGACCATCATAAGCGTATGTGAGCTATTTTCCTGTTGCAGGTTTGCAGGCAATTTTTAAAATTCCTTTGCTTATAGTTCGTTGCACTTAGCTAATTTACCAAAATAATTTGCAATTCAGCATCCATTTTGGAATGAGTGAATATACGAGAGAGATCTCTGAATTACAAGCAAGACAGTCACAGGGTAGTACAGTGATTGTTAAGAGAACAGTAATCCAGAAGCTTAGACTAATAATCCAGAAAGTGATTGTTACGTGAACAATAATCCAGAAAGTGATTTCAAATCCCATGACAGTTTTATTTCTGGCTATTTTAATTGAATATCATAAAACCTAATTGCTTCACTAAGTCCCGAGAGGGAAAGAAACTTCCTACCCATACCTGATCACACCTCTGTGACTCCAATTTGGTTGACTATTAACTACCCACTGAAGTGACCTAGCAAAGCACTCGGTTGCTTCAAACAACTGCAAAGAGCATGGCCAATAGCAGTTCAATAATCAGCATGTCATCACCTCAGGAAAATGCCAGCACTTGTTAGTGACTCCGACATCATTGAGTGTAAATTATTTATTTTTTTACAGACTTGTTTATAATTAATTCTGTCTAACTCAAAAGTATAATTCCAAAAGATTCTTGTGGTATTGGGTTACTCAGCAATTTAAACTGCTCCGGTCTTAAATTTGTTTTACTTTTTGGGCCATTTGGTTGTAAGCATTGGAACATCTTTGCTTCCCTAACTCGTTTCCCTTTCTGCTTCCAAGAGAGGTGCTCAATTTAAAGTCCGAATGCTTAAAATGATGAGGAAGGAGGAAAGTGTAGATGACTTTTTTTCTTTCCCCTGCATCATAATCCCCAACCCTCCATTAATTCTTTTGAAATGAAATACACTATTAATAGACTTATTTAAATGTAACTGTACTCACCTAAAAAAAGAGATTTCTTGGGATTGTTCTGCCTTGTTGGGCATTTGGGTTGGATTTGTTCGAAGCAGGATGGAAGGTCGTTTCACTCTAATATTTTCTATCCAGAAAGGTGGAGAAGAAAACTGGTATTTGTGAAAATAGGGATGAACAGAAGGGGCTTCCTATAAGAGCAGCTGAATGCTTTTTACCCTCACTTTGTTTCGCAAGTCATTTGAATGAGTTTATTTTTCCAACAAGATCATATTTGTTGCATTATGTTCTCTTCAGGCAAGAGAAAACACATTAACTTTAATAGGCAGATTGCATATGTGCTATTTGCTCCCAAGTGTCTCCTTAGAAATGAGTTAGAAAATGTGAATCCTTGTTTTACCATGTCACAGGTTGCTAATATCACCAACTTCTATCTTTTTTAGTGGGTCCAGATGACTTGTATATTGTAGAACCACTAAAGTTTTTACAAGACAATAAAAAGGTACAGTGTTATTTACCTTAAAATATTTTTGTTGCCTCAAATTTTAACTGCAGCCTAGTTACTAACCAACCAATGCTTTAGCCAGACCAGCAGAAGAATTAGGTACCAAGATGCTTTCATTTCTCTGAGCTTACAAAATGTTTGAAATTTTATTTTTCTTTTAATAGAAAAAACGCAGCAGAACGAAAATCGAGAAGGTTCACACTATAAAACCCACAGAGTCTGTAATCCCAATGGTTAATGGAGGGATAAAACCTTGTAAACCTCTTTCAAATCCAAGTGACTTTTCCAGCACGGGTGTTGTATACAGTTCTTCTCACAAAGGTCCTCCATCTGAAGGGGGTTCAGAGACCTCATCACAATCTGAAGAATCTTATTTTTGCGGCATTTCAGCATGCACAAGCCTCTGCAATGGACAACAGCAAAAGACTAAAACTGAAAAGCGATCTTTGAAAAGGAAGAAGTCAAAGGTCACAGATCAAGGGAAGTTCATTAGTAACTTGATACAGACTAAATCGGGATCAATGCCAAGTTTGCATGACATAATAAAAGGAAACAAGGATATTACTGTGGGAGCATTTGGTGTCACAACAGTTTCGGGCCACGTGTGACTTGTCGATTTTGGATTGGAACTGCCTCTTCCTATTCTGCGTTTATGGTTTACAAGGTGCTTTCAGCCTTGCAACGCCTGAACTTCAAGCAACTAATCTACTGCTGCGAGGGTCTGTATTCAGGGTGGAGACGGTTGCCCTTTTTTAGCTGTCCCTCATGGGAAGCAGAATTCTGCAAGTCAGTTTTGAAAGGGTACATAAGACAAATCTCCCAGATCTTTTGCACGGAGATACAGTTGAATTAACTGGATTAAGAATCCATATAATTAATTGGTTACAGATGGAACAGGGATTAATGCATAATTTCTGCATCGAGCTGTATTCCTTGTTCTTGCATCTTTCCATATTTGTGCCTTTGTATATTTATAACGTAGCTGAAAGGTGGAGATTTTCGATCTCCAATTTACCTTGTGTTCATCTTTCCTTTTAATTATACAGAATTTGACAGTGTAACACTATAGTGCTGTAGAGATGGTCTGCACACAGTCAGATGGATATCAATTCCAAAAAGTCAAATGTTAATGGGAGAGGATTTCAATGAAATTATTTTTCTGAAAATCAATTTCAAATTCAGTTCATTGTAGGTGAGCCGACTACTTCTAAATTGGCTACAGATTTGTATGCATTTCACCTGGTACTTTCGCATCCTGGTAGTGTTTTTATTTCTGAGGCATATAGAAAGGTAATGTGTGAAAGTGAGATTTTTTTTTTGAATGTATATATTTGTGAACGAATGAGCTGAGTGTTCGAGGAGAGCATTCTTTAATGGCGAAACATACATGATGTCAAATCGTTAACTTATAGTTCAATGTGCACTTTCACTTTTTTTTTATTCTAGTGTCTTTTGCTGAATTGAAGTTTGTCATATCCTGTAACGTAACTAATTTAATACTGGATTTCATGTGTTCCATGCCCTGCCCCACCTCTACCCCCATCAAGTTTGCCTCTGGTGGCGGTAATCCTACCTGGCTGATTTGTACATTAGCCACTCAACACTTGAGGACCGTTTGTTATGGGCCTTCACGAGCGGGTCTAAAGTTAAATAACGTTATTTATATATGTTTTTAAAACTTGTCGTTTTGAGTGCTATGCACAACACTGTGGAACAGGAGCATAATGTGACTGCAGAGCTGTAGTACCATTAGAAAACTGTGAATTTCTAAATAAAACTGAACACTTTATTGTCTTTGCTCTGTTGAAATAAGTTGAATTTCCTTTTGCCCCCTTTTTTTATTAGATCCAGGAACTAATAAAAAGAATTAAACATTCGTATGCTTTTGTTATTATGCAATCAAACGAAAGGGTGGTCAGCGTTTCACAGATGATGCGTTTATTCTTGTCGTTATTAATGATGCAATTGCAATCACTTGTGCTTTTGCCCAAGTGACTGGACTTGTTTTGATGTACTCGTGCAGGGTTTCTCCAAACTGGGTTCTGCAAAACCCCAGGGTTCCACCGGATGCTTTCAGGGCTTCCATGGCAGGCCAGGCTGATGTACAAAATTTGGAAAATACTGCTTACCAGTCGGAGACTGGCTTCGGCAGAATCCAGCCTCTGACTGGACAAGTTGGAAACAGTACAAAATGCAAATTTCCAGATCTGCGCACGTGGACAGTGGAGTGAGCGGGAGAGAAAGTGGGCTTCTGTGCGGGGGGGGGGGGGGGGGGGGGGGGTGCCTCGAAGCAGGCATAAGAGGGTGGCAATGAGGAAAACAGGGTGAGGGTTGGGGTACAGGACAAACTGGAATCACCAGCAGGTGAGAGGGAGGGCTGGGGATTTGTGCGTGCGTGTGTGGCTTCGTGTGTAGCGATGTGAAACTATAAATACGCTCTCTCCCCTTTCTTAACCTTCTACTCCAAAGTTGCATTTCATTCCTCCTTGCTCTTTGTTTTGTTACTCTTCGTTCCTTTCAACTCTCACCCTAGCTAGTACGATCTCTTTTTCAAGTCTTCATGCCTGTCCACATGTGTATCTCTTTCCCTATTTTTTGAAGTCTTACATGGTCACCATACTGTTCTCTTGCTTCTTGCTGTCACTCCCCACCTGATCTGCACCCGCTCCATCAGTGTGTTCTTGCACTTCTCTACCACTCCCTAACTGTGTCTAGTTTCTGCTTCTATTTTTGTCATTCCACCTGTTTATTTGTTACTGTTGGCCAACTTCAGAGCAGTGTACCAATTTAAACACTGCATAATGACCAGACAGATTTTTAACTGAGTATTAGTTGCTGTAGAAGCTTGGCAATGTTCCATTTGGTAAAGCCACAAGGGAGACTCCTGTTTAAATAACTTCACTTTCAGTTGTTCTGATTTTCTAAAAAAGAAAGATGACAGTGCCTAAGTGTTGGATTTTGACCAATTTCATCTGATTTTATGCCTCTGCTGTTTGCACTCCCATTGCCCATCTTGGACATTGACCTTTAACAGCTGCTTGTAGGCAGAGCCCTCTGCGTGGTGGTTTGAAGCTTCATCACATTCAAAGTACTTCTATTGATCAAAGGACTACCTGATTAATTCTCCAGCAGAGCTCTCTTGCATATTAAATGCCTTTTAACCACATAGCTGTAACATTTCATTCCAGAATGATACCAATTTTTCAAGTTGTCTAGCTACACCACTTTGCTAGTTTTAAATTCCGAGAGACCACAATTCAGAGCAACCATTTCTGCGAATTTATCAGAACATTGCTAAAGTAAAAGCAGATTTACTGTGGGTGCTGAAATCTAAACAAAAACCAATACAGGACCACCTCTGGCCTGACAGCATCTGTGGAGAGAGAGAAGGGAGCTAAGTTTCAGGTCTGGGTGACTGTCAAAGCATTGTCAAGCAGATCATTGCTCCCCATTTGCAACGCTTTTTTGGTGACCTAGTTTTAATCACGATTTAGCTCAAAAGTAACTGCTGGATTATAATGCACAATGGTTATTTTTAGTTGATTCTTTGGAGCTATGTTTTGATTATCTGCCCTCCTATGAAATTTGCATCTTTAAGCCACCCCCGGATCTTTTCCATGTTCATAGTCCAATAACAAAATAACAGATTAGGCAGCGCTCCGCACCCTGAGTGCCTCCTGCTCTGCAAAAGCATCTTACAAATCACTGGGGTCTTGCTCACCTAAATAAAGGAAGATCATCTTATTAGCCTTAACAAAGAAAAATGTTGAGACACTGAAACAAAAATTTAAACCTCTGGAGCGTATTCATTTTTACTGTCTGAACCCCGCCTGCCAATGACGAGGCAAGTGAGCCCACCTTTTCAAGTCCGATTTGATTCCATTCACCAGGCTACCGAAATTCAGTCCATAAAGTGAGGCCCAATCGTGTGCCACTTAGATTCCCTAAAACGAAAACTTGACCTGGCCAAGCACAAAGGCAACAACCCCAAATCGGCTCCCCTTTCTGGGGAGTTCACTGGAAAGTATTCACTTTTGTCCTGAGACAACTTGTACCCAGTGAAGGAGCTAAAACTCCCAAGTAGTTTCATTATCTCCTCCACATTGGAGAGTGGATCTGTTATGTAAAGCAGCTGATCATCTGGATACAAGGATACCCTATGCTCTCTTTCTCCCTCCAGCCCATAGATTACCTCAACGCTAGGCCAGAGGCTCGATTGCAATGGCAAACAAAAGTGGGGACTGGGCAACCCTGCCTCATACCTGTATTCAACTGAAAGTAGCCTGAGCTCCGGGCATTAGTATGAAAACATGCAGTGAGGGCCCTGGACGGAAGACCAAGATATAAACTTAGGCCCAAAATGATCCTTCCAAGAATCTTGAACAGGTAGTGACACGCTACCCTATCAAACACCTTTTTAGTAGCCATTGAAATAATCACTTCTGGCTCAGGGACCTGATCATATTAAATAATCGACGCAAGTTGGCCGAAAAATGTCAGCCCTTAACCAAGCCAGTCTGTTCCTTCAAAATCACCCCTGGAAGACGAGGCTCCAATGCATTGCCAGCACCTTCATCTTTGGTGTTCAGTAACGAGGTGGGACAGTACGACCACACTCTTGTCGGATCCTCATTGTTCTTCAAAATCAATGAGTTCGATGTCTGTGGCGGTGTGGCCGGCAATATATGAAATGAAAATTGCTTATTGTCACAAGTAGGCTTCAAATGAAGTTACTGTGAAAAGCCCCTAGTCGCCACATTCCAATATACCCTGGGACATGGAATTGTTCAGCATATCTAACAACAATAGGGTCAGGTGACCTCCAAAAGTCTTTTACAATTCGATAGAGAAGGCGTCTGGACCCGAGCTTTACCCGACTGCATTAAACCAATACATTTGGTTTAATGCAGTGGCGAATGTCGTGCCCCTGTTCAAAAAAGGAGCTAGGGATAACCCTGGGAATTACAGGCCAGTTAGTCTTACTTCGGTGGTAGGCAAAGTAATGGAAAGGGTACTGAAGGATAGGATTTCTGAGCATCTGGAAAGATACTGCTTGATTAGGGATAGTCAGCACGGATTTGTGAGCGGTAGGTCTTGCCTTACAAATCTTATTGAATTCTTTGAGGAGGTGACCAAGCATGTGGATGAAGGTAAAGCATTGGATGTAGTGTACATGGATTTTAGTAAGGCATTTGATAAAGTTCCCCATGGTAGGCTTATGCAGAAAGTAAGGAGGCATGGGATAGTGGGAAATTTGGCCAGTTGGATAACGAACTGGCTAACCGATAGAAGTCAGAGAGTGGTGGTGGATGGCAAATATTCAGCCTGGATCCCAGTTACCAGTGGCGTACCGCAGGGATCAGTTCTGGGTCCTCTGCTGTTTGTGATTTTCATTAATGACTTGGATGAGGGAGTTGAAGGGTGGGTCAGTAAATTTGCAGACGATACGAAGATTGGTGGAGTTGTGGATAGTAAGGAAGGCTGTTGTCGGCTGCAAAGAGACATAGGATGCAGAGCTGGGCTGAGAAGTGGCAGATGGAGTTTAACCCTGAAAAGTGTGAGGTCCATTTTGGAAGGACAAATATGAATGCGGAATATAGGGTTAACGGTAGAGTTCTTGGCAATGTGGAGGAGCAGAGAGATCTTGGGGTCTATGTTCATACATCTTTGAAAGTTGCCACTCAAGTGGATAGAGCTGTGAAGAAGGCCTATGGTGTGCTCGCGTTCATTAACAGAGGGATTGAATTTAAGAGCCGTGAGGTGATGATGCAGCTGTACAAAACCTTGCTAAGGCCACATTTGGAGTACTGTGTACAGTTCTGGTCGCCTCATTTTAGGAAGGATGTGGAAGCTCTGGAAAAGGTGCAAAGAAGATTTACCAGGATGTTGCCTGGAATGGAGAGTAGGTCTTACGAGGAAAGGTTGAGGGTGCTAGGCCTTTTCTCATTAGAGCGGAGAAGGATGAGGGGCGACTTGATAGAGGTTTATAAGATGATCAGGGGAATAGATAGACAGTCAGAGACTTTTTCCCCGGGTGGAACACACCATTACAAGGGGACATAAATTTAAGGTGAAAGGTGGAAGATATAGGAGGGATATCAGAGGTAGGTTCTTTACCCAGAGAGTAGTGGGGGCATGGAATGCACTGCCTGTGGAAGTAGTTGAGTCGGAAACATTAGGGACCTTCAAGCAGCTATTGGATAGGTACATGGATGACGGTAAAATGATATAGTGTAGATTTATTTGTTCTTAAGGGCAGCATGGTAGCATTGTGGATAGCACAATTGCTTCACAGCTCCATGGTCCCAGGTTCGATTCCGGCTTGGGTCATTGTCTGTGCGGAGTCTGCACGTCCTCCCCGTGTCTGCGTGGGTTTCCTCCGGGTGCTCCGGTTTCCTCCCACAGTCCAAAGATGTGCGGGTTAGGTGAATTGGCCAATGATAAATTGCCCTTAAAGTCCAAATTGCCCTTGGTGTTGGGTGGAGGTGTTGAGTTTGGGTATGGTGCTCTTTCCAAGAGCCGGTGCAGACTCGATGGGCCGAATGGCCTCCTTCTGCACTGTAAATTCAATGATAATCTATGATTAATCTAGGACAAAGGTTCGGCACAACATCGTGGGCCGAAGGGCCTGTTCTGTGCTGTATTTTCTATGTTCTATGTTCTATATTTCATGATCTCTTCCAGGTTCAATGGGGAGGCCAACTTCTCCTCTTCTGCTCCACCACTGCGATGGACAGGCCATTCAAAAGTTCCATCATGGGCAACCTTTCCACAATTTATTGAGGCTTCGGTAAAAGGGCTCGAGCAGCATGGACCTTCACTGGGGACGAGACCAACTCGGCACTCAAGTCCCTCCCGAGAGGCAGCCTGCCACCTTAGCTGGTGCACCAACTACTGACTGGCCCTTCTCTGCATATTCATCAAAGGTCCCCCTCGAGCTTCACAGCTGGTGCACCGCCTTGCCTGACGAGCAGCTCAAATTCCATCAGCAATGTCTTCCTACTTGCCAACAACTCTGGCGTGGGGTCAAGTGAGTACTGGCAGTCCACCCCAAGGATGGAGTCCAACAACCGCTGACTCTCTACCTTTCACTCTTCTTGCATGCCTTGGGGAGGGGAGGGCAGAGGGGCCCAGCTCCAACATCAAATCCACCAAATGTGGAGCATGCTCCGAAATGATTTGCTGAATATCCCACCCTCTTTACCCCAGTGAGAAGAGACCTAACCACGACAAAAAATCAACCCTCCGAGTGTAGGAATCAGACTTGGGACTTGGGTCCTGATCGATCCAGTCGAGGGTCCAAAGATCCCCCGCCCCTTTAACCGGTGAAAATTATACCTTTTATCAATCAAAACCACAGCCCCACCCCCACGCAACGATCAAAGCCCGAATGGAATACCTGCACCACTCAACTCCTCCTTGTCTGGTCCTTAATCCGCAAATGGGTCTCCTGCAAATACATCACATCAGCATTCGAACTCTTAAGGTGAGAAAACACTCTGGATCTCTTCATTGGGCTGTTCAACCCCATTATATTCCAGTGATTAGCCAGACAGGGAGCCATCTAATTCACCCAACCCACCCCCCGCTCCCCCAAATCTAAAGTCAGACATTCCCATCATGTGGGGTGACCCAGCAACTACCCAGAGTGCGCCGATACCGGGCCCACCCATGATAGCCGCCAACCCCCCCCCCCCCCCCCAGGGAACTAACCCCCTTCCCGTCCGCCTCCCACCACTACCCCACCCAAATAAACCAGTAAATAGCAAGTTAAATAAATAACTAACACCAAACTGCCCCCCACCATATCCAACTTTAATTGCCAAAGAAAACAAAACAATACCCATCCCATAAATGTACAGAAAAAAAACAAATACAAACTCCAATGCCCAGAAACATCCAGCCCCCCTCCTCCAACAGCAAATCCCAAAAGTCACATGCCCTCTCCCCGAAAACCCTTGTTGCTAACTTGCTGTTGTTTCTTAATTTGGCTCTGTTTAATTACGTTTGCTCAAGAGTCACCAGGTATCTTTCGACACCGCCACAAGGTTCAAAACCGAATACTGATCAAAGACTCGATACACCAGTTAGTAAGTTCAAAAGCAATGCTCATTTATTTACACACAGTCAAATCTACTCATGCATAAAACTCTACAACCTAAACTACCACTATTACTAAAGCCTATACTTAGCTTTGGGTGCCCACTCAGTCAGAGGAACAATGGCCGTTGCTCGGTTCTGAGGCTGCTGGGTTGAACTGTTTACAGGATAGCAACTAGGAGCGTCTATCTCATCGTGTGCGTTGACTTGGAACTTACTTGGTCTGGGGCAGCTTTGGCGGGTCTCTCCTCGCTGAGAGCCAAGGCCAGGAGAGCAATTCTCTCTTGGCGAATCCTTTTTATACCCAAAAGGGCTTTGCACGCTTTTGGGCGGGCCTTGAACTTGGCCCCAATTAATTGGGCCATTTCCCAATCGTTCCTATCGATTTTCCTCCAATAAAGGGGTGGGTTCCCTGGTTGCTGGGCGTGTCCTCGGTGGCCGTTGGTCTGCTTTGTTTTAGTCTCCTATGGCGCTCGGATGGCTGTCTTAGCATTGTTTACCTAAATGTTGCCTTTTGTTCCTGGGGATGGCTCATTCGTTTGTAGGTGGTTCTGCAGTACCGGTCCTGTCTAAGAGCTACAGCTCCAAGCAACAGACAGATCTTGCTCCTGCTTGCTTTTTCGGTATTGTCCAATTTTCCCTGCATTCTTTGCAAGTGTCCATTTTGTAATCGGGACGTGGCCATCCCAGATGGCTACACCCTCTCTGCAGAGATCTCACAATAAATACAATTTACAGTTAGCCTGACCCCAGCCCATGTTTCAGACGCATCTACCTCCTCCGGTGTATTGAAGTAATAGACTTTCAAATCATAAGGCACTCGGAGGCATCCAAATCAAACATTGTTCCGATAGAACGCGGCCCTGGACTTGTTGAATGCAGTACGCCTCTTAGCCAGTTCCGCTCCCATATCCTGAGGCCCGATCCAGCACAGGAGGGGGATGTCATTCTATGCTCCCCACCATCTTCCTGAACATTTGCGGCATGTATTCCATTGGATTCAGACCTTCCAGACCCTCTGGCAGCCCAACGATTCTAAAGTTCTGAGTTCGGGAGCGATTTCCCCAGAGTGTCCACCTTGGCCCCTCAGTACCTTATTATCCCCGATCATCCTTACCATGTCTGCTTCCACGGTGACGATCTGGTCACTCTGCCTCGAGAGAGCCACCTCCACATTCTATATCACTGTGCCTTGCGCCTTTACCCTCTGTTCTGCTTTTGCCAAAACCGTGTGAATGGGGCCAGGGCCCCTTCGATTGCTTTGTCCAAGTTCGCAGAGACGACCGTATCAACTTGAGCTCCACCTACAACATGCCTGTGACCACCTCTGCTGTCAGCGGAGTGGCCAATGGCGCAGCAGGAGATTCCGCCATTTTCTCACCGGACAAGGCTCGAGAGACTTCGAGTCTGACCATGATTCTTTACTTGTCTGCTGCGTGGTTTTGTACTTTATGGGCATTCCTTTTACGAGGGAACCCCTCGTATTTGGGGTGGCAGAGGAGCCGGGAGTGCAGGAGGCGAAAGAGGCTGGAATTCTGGCCTTTGCGTCCCTGGTAGCCCGGCGGAGGATTCTCCTTCAGTGGAAAGATACAAGGCCCCCAAGTGTGGAATCCTGGATCAGCGATATGGCAGGGTTCATTAAATTGGAGAGGGTGAAATTTGCCTTGAGAGGGTCGGTACAAGGGTTCTTTAGGCGGTGGCAACCGTTCTTAGACTTTCTGGCAGAATGATAGACATTGGTCAATGGCAGCAGCAGCTCCGGGGGGGGGGGGGGGGGGTTTACTTTATTTTTGTTTATGTTATTTACACTGGAAGGATCGGAGGGGGTGTATACACCTGTTGTCTTAAGTCGGGGTGTTAATGTTAATTTATTATTTATGTACAGGGGGGAGGGGTTTGGGGGTTGCTTTTTTAGATTGTGTTTTGTACTTAACCCTGTTGGGTTCTTTTTTCTTTCTCATTTTGTTATTGATATTTTATGAAAACCTTTAATAATAAAAATTATTTTTTTTAAAAAAAGGATAGCTTAAAGATTACGTAGTGTTGTATTCTTTGGGGGTTGTATTTGAATTAACGGTTGCTGAGACTTCCGGGTGCGGCGATGACCAGCTGAGTCGCACGTTTCGGCAGCTCCCTGTGAAACGGACTTTTGGGCTCTTGATAGGAGCCCCAACGGCAATTTTGACGGCTAAAAACACTGTGCGGTAAACCAGAAGGGAATCCCCCCTGGATACGGATGGAAAAAGGAGGAGAGAGTGGCCAGATTGCAGTGGATCCTTTAGAACAGCGGCAAGGAAGGCAAGCAAAAACCAAGATGGCGTCGGAAGGTGGCAGTTTAACATGGGGCCCTGAACAACAAGAGTTCTTGAAATGCTGTGTGGAAGAGATCAAAAAGGAAATGAAGAAAGAGCTGTTGGCCCCGATACTACAGGCGATCGAAGGGCTAAAGGAGGAACAAAAGACCCAGGAGCGGGAGCTTCGGGTCGTGAAGGCAAAGGCAGCCGAGAATGAGGACGATATACAGGGCCTGGTGGTGAAGGCGGAGACGCAGGAGGCACATCAGAAACGATGTGTGGAAAGGTTGGAGGCACTGGAAAACAACGCAAGGAGGAACAACCTGAGGATTCTTGGTCTTCCTGAAGGTGTGGAGGGAGCGGACGTCGGGGCATATGTGAGCACGATGCTGCACTCGTTAATGGGAGCGGAGGCCCCGGCGGGTCCGTTGGAGGTGGAGGGAGCATACCGAGTGATGGCGCGAGGACCAAGAGCAGGAGAAATTCCCAGAGCCATAGTGGGGAGATTCCTCCGTTTTAAGGATAGAGAAATGGTCCTTAGATGGGCGAAGAAAACTCGGAGCAGTAAATGGGAGAACGCGGTGATCCGCGTTTATCAAGACTGGAGTGCGGAGGTGGCGAGAAGGAGGGCGAGCTTTAATCGGGCCAAGGCGGTGCTTCATAAAAAGAAGATAAAATTTGGAATGCTGCAACCGGCAAGACTGTGGGTCACATATCGAGGGAGGCACCACTACTTTGAGACGGCGGATGAAGCGTGGACTTTTATTGTGGAAGAAAAACTGGAATGAGCGGGTTATTAAAAAGAACGTTCGAACAAAGTGGTGGGGCGAATGTGGGGGGCAAAGAGGGGTTTTATGTACTAATCCTGCGATGTGGTAACTTTTCTCTCTCCCCCAGGTGGTGATGGGGGGAGGAGGGGAGGTGCAGGAGATGGGGCGTTGGCCATTGGGGGCGGGGCCAAGGGAGAAGCGCGGGCTTGGTTCCCGCGCTATGATAATCATGGCGGGAATAGAGAAGCAGGAAGGAGGGGGCGTCGCACGGTGCGAGCCGAGGTCACGGGGGGAAGCCGAGGTCAGCCAGAGTTTGCTGACTTCTGGGAGCAACATGGGGGGAGTAATTACGCAAGCGGGGGATCCAGCGGGGGGGGTGGGAGGGGGGAATTACTGGGTTGCTGCTGCTGGGGAGAGGGGGGAGCTGGTATGGGAGAGGATGGGCGGGGGGGCACCGCCTGGGGGAGATACAGCTGCGTGGGAACCGGGTGAGGAGCTGGAAAAAGGTGATGGCTAATCGACAAGGGGGGGGGGGGGGGGTAGGAAGCCCCCCAACTCGGCTGATCACGTGGAACGTGAGAGGGCTGAACGGGCCGATAAAGAGGGCACGGGTACTCGCACACCTTAAGAAACTTAAGGCAGATATGGTTATGTTACAGGAAACGCACCTGAAACTGATAGACCAGGTTAGGCTACGCAAAGGATGGGTGGGGCAGGTGTTCCATTCGGGGCTAGATGCGAAAAACAGGGGGGTGGCTATATTAGTGGGGAAGCGGGTAATGTTCGAGGCAAAGACTATAGTGGCGGATAACGGGGGCAGATACGTGATGGTGAGTGGCAAACTACAGGGGGAGACGGTGGTTTTGGTAAACGTCTATGCCCCGAACTGGGATGATGCCAATTTTATGAGGCGGATGCTAAGATGCATTCCGGACCTAGAGATGGGAAAGCTGATAATGGGGGGAGATTTTAATACGGTGTTGGAACCAGGGCTGGATAGGTCGAAGTCCAGGACTGGAAGGAGGCCGGCAGCAGCCAAGGTACTTAAAGATTTTATGGAGCAGATGGGAGGTGTAGACCCGTGGAGATTTAGCAGACCTAGGAGTAAGGAGTTCTCGTTTTTCTCCTATGTCCATAAAGTCTACTCGCGAATAGACTTTTTTGTGCTGGGTAGGGCATTGATCCCGAAGGTGAGGGGAACGGAGTATATGGCTATAGCCATTTCGGATCACACTCCACACTGGGTGGACTTGGAGATAGGGGAGGAAACAGGAGGGCGCCCACCCTGGAGAATGGACAGGGGACTAATGGCAGATGAGGGGGTGTGTCTAAGGGTGAGGGGGTGCATTGAAAAGTACTTGGAACTCAATGATAATGGGGAGGTCCAGGTGGGAGTGGTCTGGGAGACGTTGAAGGCGGTGGTTAGAGGGGAGCTGATATCAATAAGGGCACATAAAGGGAAGCAGGAGAGTAAGGAACGGGAGCGGTTGCTGCAAGAACCTTTTGAGGGTGGACAGACAATATGCGGAAGCACCGGAGGAGGGATTGTACAGGGAAAGGCAAAGGCTACATGTAGAATTTGACTTGCTGACTACAGGCACTGCAGAGGCACAATGGAGGAAGGCACAGGGTGTACAGTACGAATATGGGGAGAAGGCGAGCAGGTTGCTGGCACACCAATTGAGGAAAAGGGGAGCAGCGAGGGAAATAGGGGGAGTGAGGGATGAGGAAGGAGAGATGGAGCGGGGAGCGGAGAGAGTGAATGGAGTGTACAAGACATTTTATAAAAAATTATATGAAGCTCAACCCCCGGATGGGAGGGAGAGAATGATGGGCTTCTTGGATCGGCTGGAATTTCCCAAGGTGTAAGAGCAGGAAAGGGTGGGACTGGGAGCACAGATCGAGGTAGAAGAAGTGGTGAAAGGAATTAGGAGCATGCAGGCGGGAAAGGCCCCGGGACCGGATGGATTCCCAGTCGAATTCTATAGAAAATATGTGGACTTGCTCGCCCCGGTACTGACGAGGACCTTTAATGAGGCAAAGGAAAGGGGACAACTGCCCCCGACTATGTCTGAAGCAACGATATCGCTTCTCTTAAAGAAGGAAAAGGACCCGCTACAATGCGGGTCCTATAGACCTATTTCCCTCCTAAATGTAGATGCCAAGGTCCTGGCCAAGGTAATGGCAATGAGAATAGAGGAATGTGTCCCGGGGGTGGTCCACGAGGACCAAACTGGGTTTGTGAAGGGGAGACAGCTGAACACGAATATACGGAGGTTGTTAGGGGTAATGATGATGGCCCCACCAGAGGGAGAAACGGAGATAGTAGTGGCGATGGATGCCGAGAAAGCATTTGATAGAGTGGAGTGGGATTATTTGTGGGAGGTGTTGAGGAGATTTGGTTTTGGAGAGGGGTATGTTAGATGGGTGCAGCTGTTGTATAGGGCCCCAGTGGCGAGCGTGGTCATGAATGGACGGGGATCTGCATATTTTCGGCTCCATAGAGGGACAAGGCAGGGATGCCCTCTGTCCCCATTATTGTTTGCACTGGCGATTGAGCCCCTGGCGATAGCGTTGAGGGGTTCCAAGAAGTGGAGGGGAGTACTTAGGGGAGGAGAAGAGCACCGGGTATCTTTGTATGTGGACGATTTGCTACTATACGTGGCGGACCCGGCGGAGGGGATGCCAGAAATAATGCGGATACTTGGGGAGTTTGGGGATTTTTCAGGGTATAAATTGAACATGGGGAAAAGTGAGTTGTTTGTGGTGCATCCAAGGGAGCAGAGTAGAGAAATAGAGGACCTACCGTTGAGGAAGGTAACAAGGGACTTTCGTTACCTGGGGATCCAGATAGCTAAGAATTGGGGTACATTACATAGGTTAAATTTAACGCGGTTGGTGGAACAGATGGAGGAGGATTTCAAGAGATGGGATATGGTATCCCTGTCAATGGCAGGGAGGGTGCAGGCGGTTAAGATGGTGGTCCTCCCGAGATTCCTCTTTGTGTTTCAGTGCCTCCCGGTGGTGATCACGAAGGCTTTTTTTAAAAGGATTAAAAAGAGCATCATGGGTTTTGTGTGGGCCGGGAAGACCCCGAGAGTGAGGAAGGGATTCTTACAGCGTAGCAGGGATAGGGGGGGGCTGGCACTACCGAGCCTAAGTGAGTATTATTGGGCCGCTAATATTTCAATGGTGAGTAAGTGGATGGGAGAAGAGGAGGGAGTGGCGTGGAAGAGATTAGAGAGGGCGTCCTGTAGGGGGACTAGCCTACCGGCTATGGTGACAGCCCCATTGCCGTTCTCACCGAGGAACTACACCACAAGCCCGGTGGTGGTGGCTACACTGAAGATTTGGGGACAGTGGAGACGGCATAGGGGAAAGACTGGAGCCTTGGGGGGGTCCCCGATAAGAAACAACCATAGGTTTGCCCCGGGGGGAATGGATGGGGGCTATGGAATGTGGCAAAGAGCAGGAATAACGCAACTGAAAGATCTGTTTGTGGATGGGAAGTTCGCTAGTCTGGGAGCGCTGACCGAGAAATATGGGTTGCCCCAAGGGAATGCATTCAGGTATATGCAACTGAGGGCTTTTGCGAGGCAACAGGTGAGGGAATTCCCGCAGCTCCCGACACAAGAGGTGCAGGACAGAGTGATCTCAAAGACATGGGTGGTGGATGGTAAGGTGTCAGATATATATAGGGAAATGAGGGACGAAGGGGAGACTATGGTAGATGAACTAAAAGGGAAATGGGAAGAAGAGCTGGGGGAGGAGATCGAGGAGGGGCTGTGGGCAGATGCCCTAAGCAGGGTAAACTCGTCGTCCTCGTGTGCCAGGCTAAGCCTGATTCAGTTTAAGGTATTACACAGGGCGCATATGACTGGAGCACGGCTCAGTAAATTTTTGGGGGTGGAGGATAGGTGTGCGAGGTGCTCGAGAAGCCCAGCGAATCATACCCATATGTTTTGGTCATGCCCAGCACTACAGGGGTTTTGGATGGGGGTGACAAAGGTGCTTTCAAAAGTAGTAGGAGTCCGGGCCGAACCAAGCTGGGGGTTGGCTATATTTGGGGTTGCACAAGAGCCGGGAGTGCAGGAGGCGAGAGAGGCCGATGTTTTGGCCTTTGCGTCCCTAGTAGCCCGGCGCAGGATATTGCTAATGTGGAAAGAAGCCAAGCCCCCGGGGGTGGAGACCTGGATAAATGACATGGCGGGGTTTATAAAGCTAGAGCGGATTAAGTTCGTTCTAAGGGGGTCGGCTCAAGGGTTCACCAGGCGGTGGCAACCGTTCGTCGAATACCTCGCAGAAAGATAGACGGAATGGGAAAAAGAAGGCAGCAGCAGCAGCCCAGGATCGGGGGGGGGGGGGGGGGGGTGGGAGGAGGAACCAGAAGGACTCTCAGGGTTGTTAATATATACTGTATAGTATGTATAGGTCGTTGCTACAGATAATTATATATTGGACTGTTAAATTATATTTTTGGAGAGTGTTACTTGTGACAAGGCAGTTGCCAATTAGGGCTAGTTTTCATTTTTGTTATTTATTATTTATTCATTTTTTGTTTATAAAATAGGTCATTGTTATTTGTGTTGTTATAATATTGTGTAAAGGATGCACAATGTACTGTGTTGGTTGACCAAAAATTTTCAATAAAATATTTAATTAAAAAAAAGAATTAACGGTTGCTAAGATGTTCACTGTATGTTTTAAAAAGGTTAACTTGAATTCATAGCATAAACATTGTTTTGCTTCAAAAAATGCTTTTCCATTTCTGCTGTACCACACCTGTAGAGTGGGCCGTGTGCTCCCCATACCACAATCTATTAAAAGTTGTGGGTCAGGTGAATTCCATGATACACTTTGGGGTTCTCTAAACCCTGGCCCATGACAGGCTGGTGCAGACTCGATGGACCGAATGGTCTATTTCTGCACTGTAAATTCTATGACCCACAGATGCTGCTTGGCCTGCTAAGTATTTCAAGCATTTTGTTTTTATTTCTGTAAACACAAGGCGCACAGAGCGTTTACAGGAGCTTCTTAAGCTAGTGAAGTGAAAAAACTATAGTTTTACAAATACACACTTCAGTAAATGGTGATTCCAATAGTGAAGAGCAGAGCTTCAACTGCATCTGCTTGCCGCTCTAGAACACAGGTATGGTAAGTACTGTAGCCTGTGTTCTCATACCCAGTCTATAAATATCAACTTCCAGCAGTTGCTGCCAAGTCTTAGCTCGAACATCAATTCTAAGTGCCGATGTAAAGTATGATATTGACAAAATATTTTGCAATGTAACTCAGCATGATGTATTAAATAACCAAATTCAGCACCATGTATTATAACTACACATCATTAACATTTCAATCCAGGACTGTATAGCAAAGTGGTGTATGGAGGCAGACACTTTGTTCAGAAAATCATCAGTGGAGGCTGAGTCTTCCCTCACTGTAACCACCTTCCACTGGTGCTACACATCTATCTGACAATTTGCTTGTGCATGATCTACAGGAACTCTGTGCGGATTCTCTCAGCCCGGGGCCGGGCCGGAGAATCGCCGTGACCGGCGCGAATCTCGCCACGCCGCCCCGACGCCGGGATGTGATTCTCCACAGAGCGGAGAATCGGCGCCGTTGGTGTCGGCGCGACACCAGCCGGGGGCCACTCTACGCCCCCCCCCCCCCCCCCCCGCCGATTCACTGCCCGGGATGGGCCAAGCGGCCGTACCAAAAAATCGGAGTCCCGCCGTTCTAACCTGGTCTTACCCGGCGGGACCTCGGTGTGGAAGGTTCCGGGGGTGGCCTGTGGGGGGGCGGCAGGGAGGGGGGGGGCTCTGACCCCAGGGGGGGCCTCCACGGTGGCCTGGCCTGCGATTGGGGCCCACGAATCGGCGGGCTGGCCTCTCGGGCTGGGGGCCTCCTTTCGTCTGCACTGGCCCTTGTAGCCCTTCGCCATGTTGCGTTGGGGCCGGCAGAGAGAAGGGAGCCACTGCGCATCCGCGCATTGGCGCAGGTGCCACTGCGCATGCGCGGACACCGCAGCGCCCAGTTGACGCAGGGATCGGCAGCTGGAGTGGAGTGGGTCGCTCCAGTGCCTTGCTGGCCCCCTGTAGGGGGCCAGAATTGCTGATCCTGAGGGCCTGTTGACACCGTTGAGAAACGTGACGGCGTCAACACATAGCCTCAGGATCAGAGAATCCCGCCCCCTTTGATCACATGCCTTGGAGTTCTGAATTATGAAGCAAGTTATGTTGACACCTTTATATGCTTCACCCCCTCTCATCACAAAGACACCAACTTACCAGTGCAACAAACAGGTCAGACAGCCTTTGTATTCTCCAGTCAGTATTTTGAAATGAACACTCAAGCTGTGCAAAAACATATGCCTGAGCTTGAGTCACCCATTACCATGTCCACAGGACTTAGATTATTGCTTGAGGTCTCATGTACAAGATCTTCAATCTACTCCACTAATGTCACAGAATCATTCGCAAAAGAAGTGCCCGAGTTCTTCCAGAATCATCCAGGTACAAATACCCAGAGGCCATCTCTTGCATTGGACAGGATGACACAGACAACCCATCCTCCTCCACAAAAAAAGACAGTTTCCACAATTGTTCATCTCTTCCATCTTGGAGGATATATATTTGGAGTGAACAGGCTAAATAACTAAATAACCCACAGCTTCTGAATTAATGTGGGCTGTATGAGGAACTAGTTTTAAAATAAAACTTCAGTAATTAATGATAACTTATGGCTTTAGCTTTAATGCATTCGAACAAACCAACATTTTGAAATAGTCATTACATGTGTCATAAATATTTGAGTTTGAAGTTTAGAACTATTTTGTGTGTTCCATACCCAAGTGGTACAAACTTAGTCATAAACAGTAAAATCTATTTTAAACAAGACAAAGTAATGAAGGCCTACCATATTTAACATCTGAAGTTGTGACTGAGCTCCCTGTGATATTTGTGGACAAAATTATCTTTCTATTTCCCCACCATAAGTTGACTTGGATGAGACCCAAATATCGCTGAATAAAATTAAGTGCATAAAATTCACCGTAGAGTTCTGGACTGTCTTCTTATTCATGGTTTGTTTCATACGCGTTTTTAGGATATTGGCACAATTAGTGTGAGGTTAGTTAAACAGAAGTATTAGTACATTGTTCAACATCTACAGCAATAAATGCTCACCTGTAATTACTGAAGTTTGGTTATTTTTCTATTTTAAAAGAATATGTTTTTGGCTTCACTGTTACCAATGAACAAGGTTTCACATAGTCTAGTCCACAATCTGCAAAATTTAAAATAAAATTATATTCAATAAACACTTCCTTCTGATCCAGTTACAGATGTTGCTTGCAATTAATACTATATCAGAGTGAAACTTCAGCTGATTTGAGATTTGGGAATGTTTTCCTGCACTTATTGCCAAACAGCATCAGGTGTAGTTTTTCCATCAAACAGTGAGTTAAAAGTGGAGTACACCCATTTCTTTTCAATTTAAATAGTTATTTGTATGCTTTATCTGGGAACCGAAAACGATGTGTTGAGGCAATGCTGCTCTGGTCCAACATAGGATGGCATAGAACGTCAGATGCTTAGGCAATGAAGAATTGACCAGCAATAGAACGATGGGGACCTTTTTCTGCATCATGGAAGTTCCGAGTTTGTTTTTGAGCTATCTTCCTCTGTTTAGTTATGTTGAAGTCAAATCTAGGACCTTTCTGAGCTGAGAGATTCATTAGTACATGGCATAATACCTCGTGTCCTGTGAGCTACTGAGGCATTACTCAAATAAGTCAGTAGGTGGTGCCAGTGCAATTGTAAATAAACAAATTGGAGGCTAATATTAATCACTTGTCCTCCTGTGGTGTAGCAAGCAATTATCTCCTTGTAAACAAAATGAGGTGAAAGAATTGAAACACGCAAGGTCCTGAGAGGTATTGGCAGGGTTGGCATGGAGAGGATGTTTCCTCCTGTGGCAGAATCTAGAACTAGGAGCCACAATTTAAATACACCAGTTAGTAAGTTTTAAACCAAAACACATTTATTATACACAGTCAATCACTACTCATTCATAAACTCTACTTACTAGACTATCTCTATTCTATAGGCCTATACTTAGCTTTGGACTGGCCCACCAGGTCAGGGAAACAAATGGCCTTTTGTTCGGGTTCTGAATCTGCATGCTTCAAAGCTGGTACGGACTAGTAGCTAGGAGCGCCTATCTCGTAGCGTGCGTTGACTGGAGACTTACTTGGTTGGTGCGGCAGCTGGGCAGTTCACTGTCAAGGGTTGGTTCACTCTGCTCAGCGACCCTGCCAAGAAGGACAAATTGAACTTGGGGACTCTACTTTATAGTCCCCAGGGGCTTCGCGCCTTCGGGGCGGACCCCGTATCTGGTTCCAAGTGATTGGACTACGTTCCGATCACTTAGATCTATTTCTCCAATACTGGAACCGTTCCCTGATCGCTGGGCGGTCCCTGAGTGTCCGTTGGCTTTCCTTTGTCTTGGCTCCTGCTGGCACCGAGGAGTCTGTCTTGGCCTTATTCACCTTAAATGTTTTAATTGTTCCCGGGGATCGCTCATTGGTATGCAGATGGCTGTGAGTTTCGGTGCTGTCTGAGTTTCTGCAAGTTTAATACACAGGAAACTTTGTACCTGCTAGTTTTTCCTGGCTTGACTGAATTTCCCTGCATTCTTTGCGGATCTCCATTTTAAGTTGGGAAGTGGCCAACCCAGGTGGCTACACCCCCTCCTTGTGATCCCTAACGTGAAGCGTGAAGGATCACATATCTGCATTGTCTTCACTCCCTGACCCAGTGAGCATGCTTCCATGGCCTCCACACTGACCATAACTATGTATGAAAAATTTTAACAGACAATTCTAAGTGGCGCTATGTCACAACAGGGGCATGCATTACAACATAAAAAAACGGTACCTCTAACTATCTTCCATAAACTACACTCACTTAAACATCCAATCATACTAACTTCCTAACAATACAAAAATAATAGCAGCATTCATATTTTCCTCTGGCTTGGCAGTCAAGCTCAGAGTTGTACAATCTCTCAGTTGTCTTTATTCACAAAATGATGCAAACGAATGTCCTTTATTGTAGATCAAGGGGTTCGGGGGCCTGGTGAAAACCGAAAATAGGGGATCTCATCCTGTATACCGGGGTGCGAGAGCAGTAGGCTCTCCTTCACCATTTTCTCATGCAGATAGTCTGCACGATGCTGCAGAATATCGTCAGTACTAAAAGGGATTCAATTACGTATGAAAGGGAGTACCATGTTATAAACCTATCACCCCATAATGGTGCGTTGTTACTTGTCACTGGGCTCTGGGTGCTTTGGGGAAGTGAATCATTGACGGGCGGAATCATTGACGGCCGGGGGGGGGTTGGGGTCATGGGGTTCGCGACTGCGTAACCGCATATACATAATAACGAAAAACACGTATGCCGTCGTCATTGTTCTCTTCTTTTTCTTTCTTCTCTTCATTTTTGTCTCTTCTCTTTTCCTGGAGCTTCTGGAATTCTGGGGATCAAGCATAGTTTCTGTTACCATCTTGTTTAATATCTTGTACGTTAACATGTCTGACTTTTAGTGCCAATTTCCCATTATAATTGGTCACCATGTGTGACTCCTCATTTTTTTTTTTAAAGCAAATATTTGGACAAGACACCTAAGAAAATACTGCCGTACTGCGAGCCGTCTCGCAGCCTGTGTCATTTACCACCCTAGTGTTTGAGGATGTAAATAGTATAGGGAAGCAAATTTAAGGTTGCCAAAACCAAACAAAAGAATTTTGAACGTAATCAAGCCAAAAATGGGGTGCGTATGGGCTGCGGCGGGTAAGATTTGGATGGAATCCCCGGGTAGGACGGTGATCAATGCCGTATGTGCTCTACCCGAGCGTAGCTGACCAGAGGGGGGTCCTCAGGCAGGGCAGAGACCAATGCCGTTTCTTCACTGCCTGAGCAACCGGCAAGAACGGGTAAGAATGTGGTTGTCGTGGGGGCTGCCTCTCGAGATTACCTTTGAATCAGGAGAGTAGTGTATGATTGTTGTCTGCTGACAGACTAGTTCCTCTGAACTATTGTCTGGGACAAACTTGTACTTTTACCAATTTTCTGTCGACAGACTAGTTCCTCTGATGCTGAGGACGTCGTGGATAGCACGTTTAGCGAGTTGGTCACACCGCAGGTGAAAGGTACTGAGGGAGATAGAAAATGGGTGACCAAAAGACAGAGCAAGAGTAGGAAGGCAGTGCAGGTGTCCTCTGCGGTCATCTCCCTGCAAAACAGATATACCGCTTTGGATACTGTTGAGGGAGATGGCTCACCAGGGGAAGGCAGCAGCAGCCAGGTTCATGGCACCGTGGCTGGCTCTGCTGCGCAGCTGGGCAGGAAGAAGAATGGCAGGGCTATAGTGATAGGGGACTCAATTGTAAGGGGAATAGACAGGCGGTTCTGCGGACGCAATCGAGACTCCAGGATGGTATGTTGCCTCCCTGGTGCAAGGGTCAAGGATGTCTCGGAGCGGCTGCAGGACATTCTGGGGGGGGGGGGGAGGGTGAACAGCCAGCTGTCGTGGTGCACATAGGCACCAACGATATAGGTAAAAAATGGGACGAGGTCCTGCAAGCTGAATTTAGGGAGCTAGGAGTTAAACTAAAAAGTAGGACCTCAAAGGTAGTAATCTCAAGATTGCTACCAGTGCCATGAGCTAGTCAGAGTAGGAATGTCAGGATAGAGAGGATGAATGCGTGGCTCGAGAGATGGTGCAAGAGGGAGGGATTCAAATTCATGGGACATTGGAACCGGTTCTGGGGGAGGTGGGACCAGTACAACCCGGACGGTCTGCACCTGGGCAGGACTGGAACCGATGTCCTGGGGGGTGGGTTGCTAGAGCTGTTGGGGAGAGTTTAAACTAATGTGGCAGGGGGATGGGAACCGATGCAGGAAGTTGGAAGGTAGTAAAACAGGGACAGAAATAAAAGGCAGTAAGGGGGAAAGTGTAAGGCAGAGAAGCCATAGTCAAAAATCAAAAAGGGCGACAGTACAAGGTACAGTGACTGAGGGGAGCTCAGTCAATAGGACCAGGAATACTAAAAGAAATAAAACGGGAAGTGAAAACATTAATGGTAAGCGACGTGGCAGGTTGTTCCATGAAGATATGGGTTTAACGACAAGGAAAATTAGGAGAAAGATTAAGAGGAAATATAACTTAGGAGAGGTTACTGATCGAGGTGTTAAGATTCAGAACAGAGGTAAAAAAGCCAACATAAGTGTACTTTACCTGAATGCTCGTAGTATTCGGAATAAGGTAAATGAGTTGATGGCGCAAATCATCGTGAATGACTATGATTACTGAAACATGGCTAAAGGATGGTCACAACTGGGAGTTAAATATCCGAGGGTATCAAACTTTTCGGAAGGACAGAGTGGATGGTAAGGGAGGTGGTGTAGCTCTGTTATTTAAGAATGACATCCGGGCAACAGTAAGGGATGACATCGGTGCTATGGAGGATAAGGTTGAATCCATTTGGGTGGAAATCAGGAATAGTAAGGCGAAAAAGTCACTGATAGGAGTAATCTATAGGCCACCAAATAGTAACATTATGATGGGGCAGGCAATAAACAAATAAATAACTGATGCATGTAGAAATGGTACAGCAGTTATCAGGGGGGTTTAAATCTACATGTCGATTGGTTTAACCAGGTCGGTCAAGGCAGCCTTGAGGAGCAGTTTATAGAATGTATCCGCGATAGTTTCCTAGAACAGTATGTAATGGAACCTACAAGGGAACACGCGGTCCTAGATCTGGTCCTGTGTAATGAGACAGGATTGATTCAGGATCTCATAGTTAGGGATCCTCTCGGAAGAAGCGATCACAATATGGTGGAATTTAAAGTACAGATGGTGGGCGAGAAGGTAAAATCAAGCACTAGTGTTTTGTGCTTAAACAAAGGAGATTACAATGGGATGAGAGAAGTACTAGCTAAGATGGACTGGGAGCAAAGACTTTATGGTGAAACAGCTGAGGAACAGTGGAGAACCTTCCAAGTGATTTTTTACAGTGCTCAGCAAAGGTTTATACCAACAAAAAGGAAGGACGGTAAAAAGAGGGACAATCGACCGTGGATATCTAAGGAAATAAGGGAGAGTATGAAATTGAAGGAAAAAACATACAAAGTAGCAAAGATCAGTGGGAGACTAGAGGACTGGGAAATCTTTAGGGGGCAACAGAAAGCTACTAAAAAAGCTATAAAGAAGAGTAAGATAGATTATGAGAGTAAACTTGCTCAGAGTATAAAAACAGATAGTAAATGTTTCTACAAATACATAAAACAAAAAAGAGTGACTAAGGTAAATATTGGTCCTTTAGAGGATGAGAGGGGAGATTTAATAATGGGAGATGAGGGAATGGCTGAGGAACTGAACAGGTTTTTTGGGTCGGTCTTCACAGTGGAAGACACAAATAACATGCCAGTGACTGATGGAAATGAGGCTATGGCAGGTGAGGACCTTGAGAGGATTGTTATCACCAAGTATGTAGTGATGGGCAAGCTAATGGGGCTAAAGGTAGACAAGTCTCCTGGACCTGATGGAATGCATCCCAGAGTGCTAAAAGAGATGGCTAGGGAAATTGCAAATGCACTAGTGATAATTTACCAAAATTCACTGGACTCTGGGGTGGTCCCGGCGGATTGGAAATTAGCAAACGTGACACCACTGTTTAAAAAAGGAGGTAGGCAGAAAGCGGGTAATTATAGGCCAGTGAGCGTAACTTCGGTAGTAGGGAAGATGCTGGAATCTATCATCAAGGAAGAAATAGTGAGGCATCTGGATGGAAATTGTCCCATTGGGCAGACGCAGCATGGGTTCATAAAGGGCAGGTCATGTCTAACTAATTTAGTGGAATTTTTTGAGGACATTAACAGTGCGGTAGATAACGGGGAGCCAATGGATGTGGTATATCTGGATTTCCAGAAAGCCTTTGACAAGGTGCCACACAAACGGTTGCTGCATAAGATAAAGATGCATGGCATTAAGGGGAAAGTAATAGCATGGATAGAGGATTGGTTGATTAATAGAAAGCAAAGAATGGGGATTAATGGGTGTTTCTCTGGTTGGCAATCAGTAGCTAGTGGTGTCCCTCAGGGATCAGTGTTGGGCCCACAACTGTTCACAATTTACATAGATGATTTGGTGCTCGGGACCAGGGGCAATGTGTCCAAGTTTGCAGATGACACTAAGATAAGTGGTAAAGCAAAAAGTGCAGAGGATACTGGAAGTCTGCAGAGGGATTTGGATAGGCTAAGTGAATGGGCTAGGGTCTGGCAGATGGAATACAATGTTGACAAATGTGAGGTTATCCATTTTGGTAGGAATAACAGCAAAAGGGATTATTATTTAAATGATAAAATATTAAAACATGCTGCTGTGCAGAGAGACCTGGGTGTGCTAGTGCATGAGTCGCAAAAAATTGGTTTACAGGTGATTAAGAATGAAAATGGAATTTTGTCCTTCATTGCTGGAGGGATGGAGTTTAAGACTAGGAAGGTTCTGCTGCAATTGTATAAGGTGTTAGTGAGGCCACACCTGGAGTATTGTGTTCAGTTTTGGTCTCCTTACTTGAGAAAGGACGTACTGGCACTGGAGGGTGTGCAGAGGAGATTCACTAGGTTAATCCCAGCGCTGAAGGGGTTGGATTACGAGGAGAGGTTGAGTAGACTGGGACTGTACTCGTTGGAATTTAGAAGGATGAGGGGGGATCTTGTAGAAACATATACGATTATGAAGGGAATAGACAGGATAGATGCGGGCAGGTTATTTCCACTGGCGGGTGAAAGCAGAACTAGGGGGCATAGCCTCAAAATAAGGGGAAGTAGATTTAGGACTGAGTTTAGGAGAAACTTCTTCACCCAAAGGCTTGTGAATCTATGGAATTCCTTGCCCAGTGAAGCAGTAGAGGCTCCTTCATTAAATGTTTTTAAGATAAAGATAGATAGTTTTTTGAAGAATAAAGGGATTAAGAGTTATGGTGTTCGGGCCGGAAAGTGGAGCTGAGTCCACAAATGATCAGCCATGATCTCATTGAATGGTGGAGCAGGCTCGAGGGGCCAGATGGCCTCCTCCTGCTCCTAGTTCTTATGTTCTTATGTTCTTATGAACTATTGTCTGGGACAAACTACACTTAACGATAACAAACATTGAACAAACATGCTGCAGGTTCCATCAGAGAGGATACCGTTTCTCCTAAGCGGTTCCTTTTTAAAACATCATCTGGACACCTCAATTATCAGTTGCAAACAGGGTCGCAAAGGGGTTCTCGTTTTGGGAGTCAGATTCAATGTCATGGGCTGGTTTAGCTCACTGGGCTAAATCGCTGGCTTTTAAAGCAGACCAAGGCAGGCCAGCAGCACTGTCCAATTCCAGTACCAGCCTCCCCGAACAGGCGGCGGAATGTGGCGACTAGGGGCTTTTCACAGTAACTTCATTGAAGCCTACTCGTGACAATAAGCGATTTTCATTTCATTTTTTCATTTTCAATGTCATCATCTTCTCCCGGATGCCATACTCGTGAATGGATTGGGGTATTCAAAGCTGCATGGTGTGACTTAGGGTCCATCTCGTCGTTTCGGACGAGCCTGTATGAATTGTCACGGTGCCAAATAGTTGTGTCTAATTCTGTGGGGACAGAGTCGGGGTCGTCATCGTAGGGCGGTGGTTTTTGGTGAGGTTTGTTAAGGAATTTGATCAGGAAGGGATCACTCGAATCGTGTTCAGATTCGCTGGGTGTGGGGCCTGTTGCATGGGGATAGTAGGGAGGCATGCTGTGGCTATTGTCTGTGTCACAGTCGCTGTCTCTGCTGTTGCTGTCTGTGGGCGTTCCGGGGCGGAGTCTAGAGTTTAGGGGTGGAGTCGAGGTCGAGTCCATGGATGGGGTGGGCATGTTGGGGGAGGGTAGGGATACGTTGGCTGTGGGCGTGGCGTGGTCTGCTGCGCGAGCATGACGTGGTGTGCGTGGTTAGACTGCGAGCCATATGCATTGAGCTGGTTAATATGGAACCACGCGAACTTCCCGTTGGGGTACTCCTAATTTTATAAACGGAGGGGCTTACTTTGTCTGCAATGGAATACGGACCCGAATACTTTGGTGACAGGAATGTGCTGGTGTTGTAAATGGAGAGCATGACCTGCTGTCCTACTTCAAACTCAGTCGCATGCACTGTCTTGTCGAAACAGGCCTTGCTCTGTTTCTTCCTGGTGCCTAATTTTACTGCGGCTGCTAGCTGAGCCGTTTTTACATTTTCAACCAATTGCTTGACTGCGTTCTCGTGTGTGAGGGCTGTCACTTCGGGGCTGGTCAAGTCAAGTCCTAATAAAAATTCTGTGCCTTTCATGGAGCGTCCGGTCATGAGAGTGTGTGGGGTGTATCCTGTGGATGCCGAAACAGTGTTACGTAAAAACATTAGTGCAAAAGGGAAGACTGAATCCCAAGTGGTGCTGTTTTGTTGGACCATTTTCCTGAGGGTTGCTTTTAGGGTCCGATTCATTCGCTCCACGATACCACTTGACTGGGGGTGGTATGCGATGTGGAACTTTTGGGTAATGCCAAATATCATGAGGACGTTCTGCATGACACATCCCGTAAAATGGGAACCTTGGTCGGATTCAATGCTGCGGGGGAATCCCCATCTCGTAAAGATGTGGTGGGTTAAAATCTTTGCGATAGTCTTTGCCGTGTTCATACTAGATGGGAATGCTTCTACCCATTTTGTAAACGTGTCTATCACATCTAACACATACTTGTAACCATTCCTGGAAGGGGACAATTGTCCTATAAAATCAATCTGGAGGTTAGTCCAGGGGCCATTAACGGGGCGGGTGTGGCTAAGCTGAGCTTTCTTTGCGTATCTGTCCGGATTGTTTTGGGCACAGATAAGGCAATTTTCCACATAGTGCGTGACGTCGTCTTTTAAATTCGGCCACCAACAGAGCTGCCTGAGGTGGGCTGTAGTGGGGTCAAGTCCCTGATGCCCATGACTATCATGGAACAAACAAATAAGCTGATTCCTGTCCTGTTCAGGAACCACATAAAGGGTGTCTTTTAGGACCACACCGTCATGTGTTGTTAGTGCATTTTTAAACCTATCGTATGGGGCTGGAAAGCTCCCTTTTAAAATCTCCCTGAGATTGCTGTCTTGCTTCTGGGCCTGCACTAAATCCTCGATATTGGTCTGTGAGACCTGGACTGCATTCACTGGGGTGCTTTCGGGGGGGTTCCAAAAATATCCATGTCTGGAACCTGTTTTAGCCAGTGCGTCGGCTTTTACATTTTCAGGTGGGGAGGAATGGTGGTAACTTCGGACTTTAATAATGCCAAATATCCTGTCCTGTGCTTTGCCCAAAATGTGCCGGAGCAATGGGGCTGAAGGGAGGGGTTTTCCGTCCACGGAAACAAATCCTCTTGTTTTTCACAGGGGTACGAATTCCGTGAGGCTGTTACAGACATAGAGGCTGTCCGAGTATATGTCTGCTGGGATGGGGAAGGAATCTGGGTTATCTATGATGTACGCAATGGCTGCTAGTTCTGCCGCCTGCGCGCCTAAGTGTCCTGGTAGTATTAAGGCGATTTCTTCTAGGGGGCGTCCCTGCGCGTCCTCGACATAGATGCCGCATCCTGTAATGCGCTTCCCATCTAATATAGTGGAAGAACCATCCACATATATTCTCAAGGATGCACACGTGTCTGTGTGCTGGGGGTTCTGGGGTGAACTACCTATCTTTTTGGGGGGCGTTTTCGCGATAAAGGTGCCTGTGTTGTGGTGCGGTAAGATGATTTCACATTCGTGGGGGGTGACTGGGTACTGAAGGTTGTCGGCTAGGAAAGTGTGGGTCTTGGCCCTTTTAACAGTGATGTCCCGTCCCTGCAAAAGAAGGGTCCATCTGGCTGCTCTGATCTGGCTTACTGTACCGTCCTTAAGTCGTCCGTCTAGTGAAAGTTGGGTGGGGGGGTGTTCCGTGAGGATTGTGATGGGGTTTAGTCCGGTGATGTATGAAAAGTATTGAACTGCCCAGAAAACTGCGAGCAGGTGCCTCTCACAGGCCGAAAATCCTTGCTCCACAGGATCTAAAACTCTGGAGGCGTAAGCCACGGGTCTTAACTGTTCGTGCCGTTCCTGGAGGAGCACGGCCGAAAGGGTACGCTCTGTGCTAGCTTTCTCGATAGCATAGGGGGAAAGCGGGTCTGCAATGAGTGCGCACTTTAAAACATCTACAGCATCCGTGTGCTGTGGAAGCCATTCCCAAGGGGCTCCTTTCTTTAGGAGGTCTGAGAGGGGTGCTGCTTTGGTGGCAAAACTGTCAATATGGTTTCGGCAGTAGCCAACGAGTCCTAAAAACGACCGGAGGGCTGAAACATTCTGGGGAAGGGGCAATTTGACAATCAAGTCAATTCTTTTATGCTCGATCTCGCATTTACCATGCGTGATAATCGTTCCCAAATATACCACTTTGTTTTCCAAAATTTGGGCCTTTTTGGGGTTTACTTTGCATCCAATTTGCTGTAGGAGTTCCAGGAGTTCGGACAGAAGCTCAATGCGCTCTGCCTTGGTGTCTGTCTGCAGTAATAGGTCGTCCACATACTGGACCAGACATTCGGGGCGAGAAAATTTCGATCAACCATTTGCCAGCTGTCGGTGGAAAATGGAGGGGGAGTTGGGGAATCCTTGTGGAAGGCATGTCCACGTGTACTGCTGACCTTTAAAAGTGAAGGCAAATTTGTACTGGCACGCTTTTGCCAATGGAATGGACTAGAATCCGTTACTAACGTCCAAAACCGTAAAATATCGTGAGTTGAGTTCCTGTTTGAGCATGGTCTCGGGACTTGTGGCTACCGTGGGGGCTGCTGCGGGGGTGACTTTGTTGAGTTCTCGGTAATCGATGGTCAGTCGCCATGATCCATCGGGCTTTCTCACTGGCCAAATCGGGGCATTATTAGTAGAGGCTACTGATCTAAGTACGCCTTGTTCTAATAAGCTATCAATAACCTTTGAGATTTCTCCCTCTGCCTCTTGGGGAAATCCATATTGCTTCTGGGGTCTGGGGTCAGGTCTTATTATTTGAACCAAACCAGCCATTTTGCCGCAGTCATGTTTATGACTTGCAAATGCGGTCCTGTTTTTCTGTAGAACGGCCCTAACCTGTTTGCCTGCACTAATCATGGTCGGGTCAAACCAAAAATCGCCGACTGCGCTAATCTTGTTTGGATACTCACCTACTGTGAGCGTTGCGGGACTCTTGCTGACTTTGTCATTTTCCAGACACATTGATTTACTGGGTCAAATGATAGGTTGTGGGAGTTCATGAAATCGATGCCCAAAATGTGTTCTGCTGTGTGGTCCAGATCGACCAAAACTAGGGGGTGTT
Organism: Scyliorhinus torazame; assembly: GCF_047496885.1. Classification (NCBI taxonomy): domain Eukaryota; kingdom Metazoa; phylum Chordata; class Chondrichthyes; order Carcharhiniformes; family Scyliorhinidae; genus Scyliorhinus; species Scyliorhinus torazame. The sequence continues at coordinate 137,605,415 of NC_092713.1, forward strand.
TTGTCATAATATTGCTAATTTGAATGGGTACAGGGACTGTGAAGTGTCCCTGTTGTGAGTGGCCTGTGAAGCCGCTGAGGGTGATTGTGGCTGTAGTGGGCCACGTGTCTTTTTGGAACATGGTGGAGGAATTAATTGTGGTGCGGGACCCTCCTGTGTCCCAGAGAAATTCGATGGGCTGTCCCCGTATTTTCACTGCAACGACTGGTCGGCCGGACCTATCCCAAAAGGTGTCACAGACCCAGGTGAGGAAGCCCGAACACCGTCCGTCTATTCCGTTCATGTCTGTCTGGTCTGAACGGGCGCTCACACTATGTATGGGCTTTGTCCTGTTATAATTCACAGTGCCTGCCTGTTGGCCTTTCTGTGGCTTTCATGGGGCATTGCACTCTCGTGCAAAGTGACCTAATTTTCCACAGTTGTAATACTCCTGTGGTTTCTGTGGGGGGCTGTTCCTGCCTTCGTTCCCCATGCGGGGTTCTGGTGTGCTTTAACTGCTTGGATATCTGCCTCTGCCTGCTGTTCTTCGGGTTTTGTAATTGCGGGTTTGTTTTGGACAGATTGCTCCCAGGTGCGGGACAATCTTTTTAAAACCCCCTTTTCGTTGTGCGCTTCTTCCGAGAGGTCATAATTGGTACAGGCTTTTTGTCCTGCCTCTGTGGCATGGGAGATAAGGGTGCAGGTCCATTTGGCCATGCTGTCTGGGGACAAATGGGCGCGGTCTAAGTTTCCAAAAACGGTTGTAAAATGGATCCGCAGGCGTCCAGCAAACGCTGTGGGGTGTTCTGTCTTCTTCTGCCTGCACTTATTCAGGCCTTCTACTGGGTCACCTCTGTTATAACCGATCGCGTCTAGGATCACAGTGTGCATCTCTACAAGGGTGCCTCCTCCTACATTCTGTGGGTCGGGAAGGGCTGCTACAACTGAAGGGTCTAAACTCAAAACTGTGAGCTTCACTTGCTCACGTTCATCCAGGTCGTACATGGTCGCCTGCTGCTTTACTCTAGCAAAGAAGTGGTGGGGGTCTGAGGTGGGGAGGAACGGTGTGATCTTCTCGCACACGTCCCATAATTGGGTCACAGTTAAGGGGGTGGTGTAAAGGAATTCTGCTTCTCTTTCTGATGTGACTGTGCGGTGGGTGGTTACTGGATTCATGAGTGCCTGATTTATCTGTTCTGGGGGGGTTGGGGTGCTTTTCTCTTTTGGAGCTTTCCTGGCGCACATGTTCCCTGAACATAACTATGCGCGGTTTCGTTTAGTTCTTGCCAATCAGGGCCGTCTTCCTCATCTAATTGGGATCCAAAGGTGCTCTGAAACCCATTTTGCACTGAAAGCAAAGACTGCAGTTCCGCAATCTGCTTCCGACATTTCACATGATCCACTGAGCTTTGTCTGTGCTCCGTGGTGGCAGCATGGAGTGCTCTTAACGCTGCTTTTAAATCACCACTGCCTTTGCAATACCTCTACCTGTTTCTCTGTCTCTTCTCTTACCAGGACCTAACGTTGCGTGTCCTGATAGGCCTTTTCATATTGAGTTTGGAAGCTGCTCAGATGCGCTAGACAAGACTGGAGTGTCCACTTGGCATCATCCATCTCTCCGTCCTTTGCTGCCAACTTCCTTCTCAAATCTATATTCTCTCTCTCGATCTCACTAACATCGACCTTGCTCATTCGATGTCTCTCTTCTATCTCTTTGCGGAGCGTCCGAACGACCTCCTCTGTGCCTCGCAATTGTGCCAGACAGGACACGATTGCCATCGGCTTGCAAGCTTTTCTCAAGCTTTTCTTATGGATCTCTCACAGGTTCTCCCACCAAGTATGTCCTCTACTCCCGGTTCCTGTTTCCTCATTATCACAGAATTCACTCCAAAGGGGCAATCCTTTCCCTTTGGGATATTGCCTGATCTCTTCTTCCCAGACGGGACACTGTCCTACTCTGCTGCTGGTCACTGCGACCTCGAATTCCTGGGGGTTCATGAGGCGTTCCATTGCCTTCATTACCATTTTCCCTATCTGAATGCTCTTTTAAATTTGGAACAAGGGGTGCAAAGGCGGTGCTGTAAACACGGGTACGGCGTTCGCTAGTTTCCGGAATACAAACTCCCGACAGTTTTTTTCAACAAAAATCTATCAGTTTTACCTTATAGCCCTGTTAGTTACGCATGCATTAACACGCTTCCGAATTATGAGGATTGATCAGAACTGCTTGAACACTTGTGGTTTTTCTGTCCCCAATTGGATTCTAATTCAAATTTTGGGTTCTCCCAGAGTGGTTAGGCCACTTCTAAGTCGGGTCCCGGCGGAATCACCACTAAATGTTGCTAACTTTTGGTTGGCTCTTAAATGTTGCCCGTTGTATCTTTGTTTAATTTGCTCTGTTTCTATAACCTTTGCTCTAGAGACGCCAGGTATCTTTATGATACCGCCACGAAGTTCAAGTTCAAGTACTGATCAATAACTCAATACACCAGTTAGTAAGTTTCAAACCAAAACACATTCATTATACACAGTCAATCACTACTCATGCATAAACTCTACTTACTAGACTATCTCTATTCTATAGGCCTATACTTAGCTTTGGACTGGCCCACCAGGTCAGGGAAACAAATGGCCTTTTGTTCAGGTTCTGAATCTGCTGGCTTCAAAGCTGGTATGGACTAGTAGCTAGGAGTGCCTATCTCGTAGCGTGCGTTGACTGGAGACTTACTTGGTTGGTGCGGCAGCTAGGCAAGTCACTGTCAAGGGTTGGTTCACGCAGCTCAGCGACCCTGCCAAGAAGGACGAATTGAACTTGGGGACTCTACTTTATAGTCCCCAGGGGCTTCGCGCCGTTCGGGGCGGACCCCGTATCTGGTTCCAAGTGATTGGACTACGTTCCGATCACTTAGATCTATTTCTCCAATACTGGAGCCGTTCCCTGATCGTTGGGCGGTCCCTGAGTGTCCGTTGGCTTTCCTTTGTCTTGGCTCCTGCTGGCGCCGAGGAGTCTGTCTTGGCCTTATTCACCTTAAATGTTTCAATTGTTCCCGGGGATCGCTCATTAATATGCAGATGGCTGTGAGTTTCGGTGCTGTCTGAGTTTCTGCAAGTTTAATACACAGGAAACTTTGCACCTGCTAGTTTTTCCTGGCTTGACTGAATTTCCCTGCATTCTTTGCGGATCTCCATTTTAAGTCGGGAAGTGGCCAACCCAGGTGGCTACAATGTCCTTTTGGCCACCCATTGTTTAGATGGTCTATGACTCTTTGTAATCTTGAATCCTTCTTGGTTTCTTCACGGATGAGGTTCAGTTTGACATCTGGAGCGAAATTCTCCATCCCGCCCCGCCACATTTCTGCCCCGGCCCGCCGGCGGGATGCTCCGTTACACCGGCCGGTCAATGGGGTTTCCCATTGTGGGGCAGCCCCACGCCGTCGGGAAACCCCCGGGCGCCGGCAAAACGGAGACTCCCGACGGTGGAGAATGACGCCCATGATGCAGACAAAGTTTCAGCTCGAAGTTGCACTTGAGCTTCTATGTGCTGTATAAATTCAGGTGGTTGCTCTTCTGAATTAACAGAACGTGATTATGCGTCAGCAATTATCAATTCCTTGCCTGGAGTATATATAAGTCGAAAGTCATATCTACGAAGCTTCATCAGGATTTGCTGTAAACTTGGTGCCATATCATTTAAATTCTTATGAATGATATGGACAAATGGTCTGTGGTCAGTTTCGACTGTAAAGGTGGGAAGACCATGAACATAATCATGAAACTTTAGAAAACCCGTCAGTAAACCCAAGTATTCTTTCTCTATTTGTGCATACCATTGTTCAGTTGGCAACATTGCTCTGGAAGCATAGGCAACTGGTAACCATAACAAATTGTCAGCTTTCTGTAACAGAACTGCTCCAATTCCACTGTGACTTGCATCCGTTGAGATTTTTGGTCCTCTGTCAGGGTCAAAGAACGAAAGATGAGGTGCAGTAGTCAGTTGAGGCTTTAAATCAAGCCATTCCTTTTGATGGGCAGCACGGTAGCACAGTGGTTAGCACTGTGGCTTCACAGCGCCAGGGTCCCAGGTTTGATTCCCTGCTGGGTCACTGTCTGTGCGAAGTCTGCACGTTCTCCCCGTGTCTGTGTGGGTTTCCGCCGGGCGCTCCGGTTTCCTCCCACAGTCCAAACACATGCAGGTTCGGTGGATTGGCCATGCTAAATTGCCCTTAGTGTTCAAAAGGTTTAGGAGGGGTTATTGGGTTAGGGGGATAGGGTGGAAGTGAGGGCTTAAATGGGTAGGTGCAGACTCGATGGGCCGAATGGCCTCTTTCTGCACTGTATGTTCTATGAGTGTCAGTCCATTCAAACGTGGTAGACTTTTTGATGAGATTTCTGAGCGCAGTAGTTCTGGACGAGAGGTTGGGAATGAACTTTCCTAGAAAATTCACAACAGCTAAAAATCTTAAAACGGCCTTTTTGTCCTCTGGAACTTTCATTCATTGAATGGCAGCAATCTTGTCGTTGTCAGGTCGCACACCATGTTCTGAAATCTGGTTTCCAAGGAACTTCAGAGTCGAGATACAAAACTACATTTAGTTCTGTTCAGTTTCAAACCAAATTTATGTACTCTTTGAAATACTTGTAACAATCTTGAATTGTGTTCTTCTCTTGTAAATGACCGCACAATTATATCATTCCCATACACTCGTACACCTTCAATACCTTCAGTCATCTGTTCCATCACTCAATGAAAAATCTCTGATGCTGAGATAATTCCAAATGGGATGCTGTTGAAACAGAACCTACCAAATGGTGTGTTGAATGTACACAACTTTCTGCTGGATTCATCCAACTGTATTTGCCAAAATCCTCTGGAGGCATCCAGTTTGGAATTCCTTTTAGCATTAGCCATCTCACTGGCGATTTCTTCTCTCTTGGGTATAGGGTAGTGCTCTCTCTTAATATTTTTATTAAGATCTTTAGGATGGATACATATCCTTAATTCCCCGGAAGGTTTTTACACATACCATGGAACTGACCCAGTCAGTTATTATGCCTAGATTTTGCATCCTAGCAAGTTCAAGTTTCAATCTCTCCCGAAGCGGTGCAGGAACTCTTCTCGGCGGGTGTACCACAGGTTTGGCATCTGGCTGTAATTGAATTTTATATCAGTAGAGACGAGTACCCATGCCTTCGAAGACATGCGGAAAACGATCCAGAATTCCTTGTATGTCGTCTTGAATAGATGCATGAGATTAACCCGCACTATAGATCCTCTGAATTAGGTATGGATCTTTACAGGCTTGCGCACCAAAGAGTGAAGATTTGTTTGAATCAACAATCTCAAATCTTAGCGATATAGCAGTGTTGTGATTGGTAACGAACAGATAGCAAGATCCGATTGAGGTGATGGCATTGCCATTGTAGTTGCGCAATTGACAAGTTGATTTCTTTATCTTTGGAGTTTGCTTCAGCTTTGAAAGATCAAGCCTATAGAGCAAATTTGCAGAAGCTCTAGTAGCAAGTTTAAAATTTATTTGAGAATTATTAACTTGAAGTACTGTGTTCCATTCCGTCTCTGTGTTGATAGAATGAACTACCTTATGAGGAGATGAGACTTCAGTGATTTCATCACACTTCTCAATGATGCCTATGAAGAATGAGTCTTCTAAAGAATAAGCATCAAGATCGTTGGAAATATTTTATTCTTGAAAATCTTCTTTGTTTGTGTCCACGCTTCTAATATTCATCTGCTTTGAATTTAAAGTCGAAGATTTAAATTTAAGAGTGGAACTGCATTGAGCAGCGAAGTGGTTGTGTTTGCCACATTGTGAGCAAATCTTTCCTTGTGCTGGCCATTTATTCTGAGGGTGGGTGTGTCCACACCAACCACACATCATGAAGTTGACGTCTTCACGTGCACAGCTTCCTCGCGCACGTGCAGATCGGTCTTCTTCCGTTTCGCATCTTTTTGCGAAGTGCGCATGTGTAGGCTTAGAAAGCATGTGCGCAAGATGGCTGCTGTCCAAAACGCGCATCTTTCTGAGCTGTGACACAGCCCTAACACATTCTACCTCGAGGTTGTTTTTGCACCCTTTTCTCACAGGAGTATTTCATGATACTGACTTTTGGATAATTGATGCATATGGCACATTTCGATTGCATTTTCAAGCTGGAGATCTTTCTGTCTCAGCAAACATTCCCTGAGCTTATCATTGATTATTCCAAATACAATTTGATCCCTGATCATTGAATCAGTTAAAACGGAGAAATTACACGTTTGAGCTAATAGTTTGAAATCAGTCACAAAGCAATCAATTGATTCCCCAATATTTTGCATTCTTCTTTTGAAGACAATATGCTCAAAAGCTTCATTTATCTGGATCTTGCAGTGAAGATCGAACTTTTCTATAACTACATCTTATCTTGATCCGCAGCAAATTGAAATGAGTTATACAGTTCTATGGCTTGAGGACCAGCCATTGTTAGAAACAGAGCTAATTTACAATCATTACTCACGTCATTTAAATCAGAAACTGACAGATACAATTGAAACTGCTGCTTGAACACTCGCCAGTTAACATAAATTTTACCGGTGATCCGGAGTTGTCGTGGAGAATGAGCTTTCTCCATCAGTCCTGGATTCTTCGATGTCCCGCAGTAACAGGTCTGTTCTTCAAAATTCGAGTTCTGTGTTAGTTTTTCTGACTAAATCCTTACTAAACTACCCAACTAGCTTCAGCAGTCACCTGGTACCATGTTATATTACCATTCATGGTAATATGTTGTGTTCTTTGTCTTTTCTTCCAGAATGACCGGATGTGTTGTTGATAAATAATCCACCAATCAAAAGATTGAAACAAAACTAATTTATTATAAAACTATTAATTAAATGAAGTCCGCACACTCTACTGAACTACAGTTAATAATTAAGTAATATTGATTCTGTCTAGCAGTATTCAATAATCTAAATAGTCACTAACTAAACATGATCTAACCTTGTGGTAAGGCTCTGTAATCTAATCTTCTCCTAATGCTGTCACCATGCTTTCTCCTTACATTACAACCAGAATTCCCTCAAGGTCTGACTTAAATACAGAGAAGTGGTGGTGCCCTCTAGTGTTTGATTTACACAGAGATGTAATAATTATCCCTTCACTAACCTGACTATATACATATCATTACAATGTTTCTCATACAATTGCCTTTAGGGTCACTGTGGATTTGATTTATGTACCATGTACTTGCTGATGCACTCCACTTTCCAAAGGTATATTGCAAAAAACAATACATTATTAAATGATGGTTATAGCTGTACAGGAGCAGAATTCCCTTAAATTTGGATGGGCTAATTGTGGGGAACCACCTGATTCCACTACCTTACTCACGCAGAGTGCTTTGGTGATTATGAGAACATGTTTTCATATTCAGGGTTTGGTGCATATCAAAAACTTGCAAGTTGTTGTTGCACCTCGGACTAATGTTACAGTAATTCCTTTGTGTATAATGTGTACCCCTACTATGGTGAGGAGGATTGCAGCAAAGTATCGAGCATCTTAAGATGAGTTGCGCTGTTCGCCCTGCTGCTGTAAAATCTCAAATCCTTGTTGGGCCTTAAATCTGAGCTCATCATTTATTCTAGCCATCCCCTGTGGTCTCTTTGCGAACAAAGGGGCCTGGTGGTGAAAGTTTGAAACCATGTCAATCTGTGGCTAGCTTCAACCAGGCAAATCTGCAGAAAGCTGTTGACTGAGCAGCTAATCTGCTGCACAGTAAAATCTGGAGAGGTAATCATGTCACTTGGAACTGAGAGACTTTCCAGGTGGCATTGTGAAGCCTTGTCGCAACAAACTCCAGGAGTGATAGGAAGCTTCCTCTGGCTTTGTAACAGCGAGCAACACCAGTTTAGTTCATTAAAATCCAGCAGTATCTTCGCACACAGTTGGGAACCTCCTATGCCTTGGCTCTACCAATCTAGATATTGGGACAGTGGAAACTTCTATGAGGAGAGTCTATTTTGGGTAAAGACAAATCCTCGCACTCTGTTTTAGACAAAAAATCAATTCGATTCTGTACATGTGGGCAGGTGATAGCAGTGATATTGTAACTGGACTAGTATCTAGGCCCAGGCCACCATACTTTTGGCACAGGTTCAAATCACACAACGGCAGCTGGTGCAATTTGAACGCCATTAATTAATAAATGCAATTAATTAAAAGTCTGGAATTGAAAGCTGGTCTCACTTTTGGTGAGCATGAAGCTATCATCGAATGTCTGAAAAAACATCTGATTCATTAAAATGTCCTTTTTGGGCAGGAAATCTGCCTTCCTTACCTGGTCTGGCCTACCTGCGACTCCAGACCAACATGAAAAAGAAATGGTAGCATTACCAACAGCAGCACACATCCCATGAAACAATTAAAAATAAATTTGACCACTTCCCTCCAACACCACACCAATTTATTTTTGGCATTTTATCATCATGTATTAAATTGATAAAACGGGTTGCTCTTTGTCTTCAAATTATGGAAATGGTTAGCAAGATAAGATCAGCACTAGATCAAGACTAGACCAGCAGCCTCCCTCCTAATCCGGAAAGATCAATCTATAACCATCTTTTGTGCAGTGCTCCAGAGATGAGACTGTTACATTCAACTGAAACACGGCATGTAATAACAATAATAATCTTTATCAGTGTCACAAGTAGGCATACATTAACACTGCAATGAAGGTAGCGTGAAAATCCCCTAGTCGCCACATTCCAGTGCCTGTTTGGGTACACAGAGGAAGAATTCAGAATATTCAATTCACCTAACAACACGTCTTTCGGGACTTGAGGGAGGAAACTTGGAGGAAGCCCACACAGACACAGGGAGAAGGTGCAGACTCCGCACATACAGTGACACAAGCTGGGAATTGAACCTGGGACCACTGTGCTACTGCATGTGGCGTTAATGCCGCATGTTCAATTTTGTGCTATCCCTAGGATTTTTGAGCATTTAAAAAAATATTAAAGTGTTTTAGCGCAGCTAGAGAAATGAATGCCCTCTAGTTTGCCTTGTTCCGCCGAGCATATAATCTATGCACGAGATCTGCTACAGATCTTTAGCCACAGCATTACTTCCTGTTTACATCTGAATCAAGAAGAAATGGAACAGACCTCTTGTGCTAAATCGCTGGCTTTGAAAGCAGACCAAGGCAGGCCAGCAGCACAGTTCGATTCCCGTACCAGCCTCCCCGAACAGGCACTGGAATGTGGCGACTAGGGGCTTTTCACAGTAACTTCATTTGAAGCCTGCTTGTGACAATAAGCGATTTTCATTTTCATTTATATATATTGTCAAAAAATGTGCATGAGCAAATGCCAGTGAGCAGATTGCACAGACTTGGTTAAGTGCCTGTGAGCATCAGTGTAGTCTAGCTTGTTGAAAGAAAATATTTCATATTAATCTATGCCAGTGAATCAAATTATTTCCATTTTAATTGATAATGTTTGCAAGTTCTTGAGATGGTGGGCGCGATTCTCCACTCCCACGCCGGTTGGGAGAATCGCCTGGGCCGCCAAAATTTCCGGGGACGCCGGTCCGACGCCCTCCCGTGATTCTCCCAAGCGGTGGGAATGGCCCGGTCGAGTTTCGCGGGCCGCAGGCCGGAGAATCGCCGGAGACACCGAAAATGCCGATTCACCGACACCCCCGCTGTTCTGAGGCCTGGATGCGCCGAGCGTCCACACCTGGTCGCTGCAGTCATGGGCGGTGAGTGAACGCTGGGGGGGGGGGGCCTGTGGAGGGGCGAGGGGGGATCCTGCACCGGGTTTTACCTGGAATGTGGGGTGGCCCGCGATCGGTGCCCACCGACCGTCGGGCCATCCTCCCTGAAGGAGGACCTCCTTCGTTCAGCGGCCCTGCAAGATCCGTCCCCCATCTTCTTGCGGGGCGGACTTAGAGAGGACAGCAACCACGCATGTGTGGGTTGGCGCCGGCCAACCCGAGCATGCGCGGATGACGCCCGTTATGCGGCGCTGGCCGCGTCATCTATGCGGCGCCGCTTTTACGCGGGCGACAAGGCCTGGCGCGTGTAGATGACGCGGCCCCGATCCTGGCCCATTGTCAGGGCCTGAATCGGTCGGGACTGTGGCCGTTCCGCGCTATCGTGAACCTCGACGGCGTTCACGACGGCGCGGCCACTTCGGCGTGGGAGTGGAGAATCCCGCCCGGAGTTTTTGTGAAATGATGCATTTTCTGTCATTGCTTGAGATTTATATCAATGTCCTAAGCTTGGCATTTCCCTTGTTCCACAACAACATATGGGGGCAGTTGAAATGTGGCTCCTGTTGTGTTATGCTGCTTCGGATAACACGGGCTGCTACTTGATGCAGTCTTAACTAAAGGATGCTCCAGACTCTGAAATGAGTTCAACGTGTTTATTGAACTATTAGCACAGTTCTCAAATGAGTTTGACTCTCTGCTAATCTAACTGTAGTAACTCAGTCTAACTGTACCAGCTTTCTCTAAGCCACGTGCTGGGGTATGATGCTGCTGATCAACCCTGTCTAACTCTTTAGATGTCTGTCATGGAAAGAGGCAGGGTGTGAGTGCCTCATCCCTTTTATAGTGTTTATGTCATGCCCCCTTGTGGTGATGCCACCTCTGAGTGTCCTGACTGCCAATTGGTTGTGTCCTATTCTGAGTGTTCATTGGTTGTATGTTTGCATAGCATGACATCTCCCCCTTTTTTTTTTAGATGTATATACATGTGAATGTGTCTGTCTAATATGACTGACTGAGGAATACAGAACAGAACAAACAAAACAAATGCTCATAAGTCCAGTCTCTGAGGCTTGTGTCTGATCCTCATCAACCGCCGACGAGATGGTGGAGGGGATGGCGGTGTCTTAACAGGGGAGTGGGAGGCACAATTGGTGGCCTCATGTTTCGAGGTGTCTGGAGGTGGCAATTCGACATGTGGAAATGGAGGGGAAAGTGGTTGTGGGCAAGCAACGTTTCGCAGTGCCCTTCGATTCCTTTGTACAATGGAGCCATCAGCCATACATATGACATAGGTTCTGGGCTCGGCCTGTCGAACAATGACAGCCGGAGCAGACCACCCACCATCTGGTATCTTGATCCTGACCGTGTCTGCTGGGGATAGCACGTCCACTTCGGTGGCATGTGCATCATAGCTCTGCTTCTGGCTGTCGCGAAGCTGCTGCATCTTCTGCAGCACCGGGAGGTGATCAAGGTTGGGCAGGTGTATGGCTGGAAGCATCTTCCGCAGGTCCCTGTTCATCAGCAGTTGAGCTGGCGACATGCCAGTGGACAAGGGAGTCGCCTGTACGCAAGTAGTGCAAGGTGTATGTCGGAAGCGGAGTCCGAGGCCTTGTGGATGAGCTGCTTAACGATGTGAACCCCTTTTTCGACTTTGCCATTGGACTCCGGATAGTGCAGACTGGAGGTGACATGCCTGAAATTGTAGCTCTTGGCAAACGTGGACCATTCTCGACTGTGGAAGCACGGGCCATTGTCGCTCATGACGGTGTTCGGGATGCCATGCCGTGAGAATGTCTCTTCACACGCATTGATGACGGTCTGTGAGGTGAGGTCTGGCAGCTTCAGCACCTCAGGATAGTTCGAAAAGTAATCGATGATTAAGATATTGTTGCGACTATTCGCAAGGTCAATGCCAACCTTGGACCACAGAGAGGTCTCTAGGTCATGTGGTTGGAGCGTCTCCTTGCTCTGCGCTGGTTGGAACCTCTGACAGGTTTCGCAGTTCAGGACCATGTCTGTGATGTCCTGGTTGATGCCGGTCCAGTAGACAGCTTGCCGGGCCCTGCGTCTGCACTTTTCTACGCCCAGGTGTCCCTCATGAATCTGCTGCAGCACCATGCTCTGGAGACGTAGTGGGATGACTATCCTGTCCAGCTTGAGCAGGATGCCGTCGATCAGCGTCAGGTCATCCTTGAGGTTGTAGAATTGAGGGCATTGCCCTTTCTGCCAGCCATTGCTGAGGTTGTGGATGACTCGCTGCAACAGGGGGTCTTTGGCCGTCTCTTCTCGGATGAGAACGATCTTCTCATCTGTTGCCGGGAGAGTGCTTGCATACAGTTGTACCTGCAATTCAATGTGCTGGATGATCTCCAGTGGTTCACTGGGTGAGTTGACGGAGCGGGACATTGCATCGGCGAATCTGAGCTCCTTGCCAGGTGTGTACATCAAATTGAAATCACACCTCCAGAGTTTGAGCAGAATTCTCTGCAAACGAGGCGTCATGTCATTCAGGTCCTTTTGGATGATATGGACCAGAGACCTATGATCCGTCTCAACAGTAAATGTTGGCAAGCCGTAGACATAATCATGAAATTTGAAGATGCCGATGAGAAGACCTAAACACTCCTTCTCAATCTGCGCATATCTGGTCTCAGTGGGTGTCATTGCCCGTGACGCGTATGCTACTGGTACCCAGGATGACGTGTCATCTCTTTGAAGCAACACCGTCCCAATGCCATCCTGACTTGCATTTGTGGATATCTTGGTCTCTTGGTCTGGGTCAAAGAATGCAAGGACGGGTGCAGTGGTGAGCTTGGCTTTCAGCTCCAGCCACTCTGTTCGGTGCTCCGCCTTCCACTCAAAGGTGGTTGATTTTTTTCACCAGGTTGCTTAGGGCCGTGGTGTGTGTTGACAAATTCGGGATGAACTTGCCAAGGAAATTGACCATTCCCAGGAAGCGCAGTACTGCCTTCTTGTCCTCGGGGACTTTCATTTCCTCGATGGCTTTAATTTTGCCTGTGTCCGGGCTCACACCGTGTCGTGAAATCTGATCGCCCAGGAACTTCAGCGTGGATGTCCCAAAACAGCACTTGGACCTGTTTAGCTTGAGGCCATGTTCATGAATGCGTCGGAATACTTTCTTGAGTCGCGACACATGTTCCTCTGGGGTTGTGGACCAGATTATGATATCATCAACGTAGACATGAACCCCTTCTATTCCCTCTATCATCTGTTCCATGGTGCGATGGAAAATCTCTGATGCCGAGATGATGCCAAATGGCATTCGGTTGTGCCAGGACCCGCCAAAAGGCGTGTTGGAGGTGCAGAGCCTTCTGCTGGATTCTTCAAGTTGGATTTGCCAAAATCCTTGGGATGCGTCCAATTTTGTGAAGAAGCGCGTGTGTGCCATCTCACTCGTGATTTCTTCCCTCTTCGGGATGGAGTAATGTTGCCGCATGATGTTTTTGTTTAGATCCTTGGGGTTAATGCAGATGTGGAGGCCCTGTGAATGCTTCTTTATGCACATCACCGAGCTGACCCAGTCGGTTGGTTCAGTGACCTTGGAGATGATGCCTTTTTGTTGTAGACTTGTGAGTTCTGCCTTCAGGCGCTCTCTCAGTGGAGCAGGGACACATCGTGGTGCGTGGACCACTGGCTTGGCATCAGGCCGCAGTAGAATCTTGTACTCGTACGGCAGTGTGCCCATCCCGCTAAATACATCTGGGTACTGGGTTAGGATGTCGTTGATGCTGGCCTGAAGATCTGAATGGGCCGGCGTTGTGGTGTAGACCCTTTGAATGAGATTCAGTTGCTTGCAGGCGTGCGCACCAAGCAGGGACGCCCTGTTTGGTTTAACAATCACGAAGCGTAAGCTTGCTTGTGTGTGTCGGCTGGACACCTGCAGATGGCAGGACCCCAGTGCCTTGATTGCGTTTCCATTGTAATCCAGGAGTTTGCAGGCAGCTGGAAGGATTGTGGGGGCTTCTTGATTCTCTTGAAGTCCACCTGCGAAATCAGGTTGGTGGAGGCACCAGCGTCCAGTTTGAACTGGATGGGGCAGTGGTTGACCTTCATCACTGCATGACATTCGTCCGCGGAATCCACGGCCAGGATTGATTGGACTTGCGATGTGTCCGGTGTGGCGTATCCGCACTTCGTAATAATGCCCACTCGGTAAGTGTTGTCCAGGTATTCACCATCAGGATCCGTCGCACTGCCTGAATCAGAGTCATGCATTCGGTGTTGCACACTTCTGATGCACCGCTGTTGGAATTGGGAGCACTAGCCCCTGACTGGTGGTGCAGATCTGCGCAGGGCTGCATAGTGGTTTGGTTTCCCACAGTTTAAACAGCGTTTGCCTCTTGCAGGGCAGTTTTGTAAAAAATGGGCGGTGCTGCAGTTCGCACACGTCATGACGTCATGACGCTCAGTGCGTCGTTGCGCATGTGCGGTGCGGTTCTCGGATGCCTGCACCTGCGCAGTGCGGTTTTTGTCCGTTTTGTGTTCCCGATCGCATTCTGCATGCGTTGGGCCCTGGGAAGAGTGCGCGAAATGGCCGCTTTCGTCAATGTGGAGGAGCTGCATCCGGGAGATGGCCTGAACACTCTCCACCTCGTGGGAGGCTTGTTTTTCACTTTCTGCCGTTTTCTACTGTGAATAGCGATTTTTAGAGTGCTCATGCACAGTACATGTTTCAATCGCGACTGGCAGAGTCATGTGCTTGATTTTCAACAATTGCTCTCGCAGAGGATCAGATTGGACTCCAAAAACGATTTGGTCTCTGATCATGGAGTCAGTGATATCACCGAAGTTGCAGCATTGCGCTAGCAGTCTAAGATTAGTTAAATAGGAGGTGAAGGATTCGTCTTTACCTTGCACCCTCTGCTTGAAGATGAGGCGTTCGAAGATTTCGTTGGTGTCCACCTCGCAGTGGCTGTCGAATTTGTCCAGAATGGTTTGGTACTTCGTTTTGTCCTGCCCTTCGGAAAAGTGAAAGGCGTTGAAGATCTCTATTGCATGGTCACCCGCAGTGGTGAGTAGAAGAGCTATCTTCCGAGCATCGGTCGCTTGAGGTTGGATGCTTCCACGTATAGTTGAAATTTCTGCTTGAATGATCGCCTGTTGGCACTAAGATTGCCGGTGGTCCTGAGCTGATGAGGAGCCTGAACCTTGCCCATTGTGCCTGTATTCAGTAGCTGGTTGTCACGGATCTTGCTGAGTTGAACTATAGATTGAACAGTCACTCCTGGTATCATGTTGTGGTATGCTGCTTCGGATAACACAGTCTGCTACTTGATGCTGTCTTAACTAAAGGATGCTCCAGAAATGAGTTCAACGTGTTTATTGAACTATTAACACAGTTCTCAAATGTGTTTGACTATCTGTTAATCTAACTGTAGTAACTCAGTCTAACTGTACCAGCTTGCTCTAAGCCACATGCTGGGGAGTGATGCTGCTGATCAATCCTGTCTAACTCTCTAGATATCTGTCTGTGGAAAGAGGCAGGGTGTGAGTGCCTCATCCCTTTTGTAGTGTTTATGTCATGCCCCCTTGTGGTGATGCCACCTCTGAGTGTCCTGACTGCCCATTGGTTGTGTCCTGTTCTGAGTGTTCATTGGTTGCATGTTTGCATATCATGACAACGCCCTTCTCACCATTGTGACTGCGCTGTTGCTGCATCTGTAGGAGTATTGCAATGTTGCTACTGTGGTCTGCATAACTTTTTTCAGCATTTTCGGTATAAGTCTACCATCTAATTATCCGTTCTGATCTGCACATATTTTTGTTATGAGTTAAAATTTCAGAGCAATTTCTCACGTGCATCATCTCCAGTAACAATTCGAGGATTAACAGCAGTCCTTTATTTAACTTTGCAATGTTTGTATCATGGTGAATGCCTCATATTCCCGGCTCGCTCCCTTTGCAAAAAAGGAAAAGAGGTGTGAAACATCGGTGAATGACTTACTCAATGATTGCACACTGGGTAAGTATTGGAAATGGACCAATGTGGTTCATCCTAATTAAAATATTGATAATTAATGTTTGTAAATGGTAAAATGAATGGGAACCTGAAATGCATTTGAAATAGTCGAATATTTCCGTCCAAAATCAAATGAGAAGTTTCTGTAGTTGGCTGCATAGAGAAAGGGCAGATGTACCTCCTGATATCTAATACGCCGTTGATACTGAAAGCACCATTAGAACAGGATGTATTGCTCGGAGACATTGGTTATTTTTTTCCTGAACCAGCCACATCATAGAAACATTTATAAATATAGTTCATGCAGTAACCCACCAACTACTGGAAGTGGCATTGTTCTTTTTTAAACACTGCAGCCTTAATGGAGTGTTAAACTAAAATGCAACCACAGACATCGTAGAATAATACATGCCGTGTTAGGTACACTAGTCTAACACTGGCTGCAACTGGATGCAGCTTAGATCAGAAAGATACTCCAGACCTTGAAGTTAGTTCAATCAGGTTTATTGAACTAATAGCACAGTTAGCACAGTTCTCTGTGAGTTCGACTCTCTGATAACTTAAGTGTGGTTACTCTGTCTGACTGAACCAGACTATCTCTTAGTCACGTGGTGGAGGTGTGAGATTGTAACAACACCCTTGACTGACTCTCTAGATTTTCATCAGTGGAAAGAGGCGGAGTGTGAGTGCCTCGTGTCTTTTATAGTCAGATCCCACCCTTGAATGTCCTGCCTGCTTATTGGTTATGTCCTGTTCTCTGTGTCCATTAGCTGCTTGTCTGTATATCATTATGTGTGTGTCTGCATATCATGACAATACAGTTCAGACGGAAGCAATTCAGCCCATTTTGCTTTGCCAGTTCTTTGAAAGAGCTATGCATCTAGTCCCATTCTCCTGCTCTTTCTCCATACCTCTGCAAAGACACCCAATTCCCTTCTGAAAGCTGCCATTAAATCTTCTTCCACACCCTTTCCGGCAGTGTATTCCAGATCACAGCAACCTGCTGGATAAAAGAAACTTCTTTTTGCCAGTGCCTTAAATCTATGTTCTCTGGCAAGAGTTCCTCTTAACAGTGGAAATAATTTCTCCTTTCTCTGTCAAATCCTTTCAAAAATTTGAACTCATCTTCCCTTAACCTGCTTAGCTCTAAGGAGAACAATCCTGCTTCCATAATTTTTCACCATAACTAAGACTCTCATCTGTGGTATTATTCCATGAACTCCCTTTGCACTTTGTCCAAGGCCTTGATAGCCTCCCTAAAGTATGGTGCCCAGAATTGGATGCAGTACTCCCAAGGGATCCGAACCATTGATTTAGTATAACATCCTTGCTTTTGTACCCTATGCCTCTATTTATAAAACCCAGAATCCCATATGTTTTAAAAAATATCTTTCTCGATGTGTTCTGCTATGTGTATTTCCCCTCTACCGTCTTTCTTCCTCTCGACCATCTTTCTTCCAAAATGCATCACAGCGCTCTTCTCTGCATTAAATTTCTCCATTCTGTTTGTGGCCCCTGACACCCTTCTCCTCACTGTTTACTACATTTGAGTAATGTTTCATCCACCAAATTTTGAAAGAATGCCCTCTATATCAGAGTCCAGGTCAATAATATAGATCAAAAAGAGCAAGGCTGGATTCTCTGCACCCCGACGCTGAAATCGTGGCCGACGTTGGGGTGGAGAATCCACTTCTGCGCACAAAATTGGGACCGCCGCCGGTTCCCCAATTCTCCGGGCCCCGAAAAGCAGAGTACGCCGCTCCGTGTATCCCCGACCTGCAACCATTGCTGGAGGCTCGTCCAGCCATTCTCCGCCCCCAACCAGCCGAAGTCCTGGCGCGTGGATCTAATGTGGTCCTGCTGGTCGCGATACTAGTATGGCGGCTGCGGACTCAGTCCGCGTCCGCCATGGTCGGGGGCAGGCTGATCGGAGGGCAGGGGGGGCCTTATACGGCACCGGGCTAATTTTAGGCAGGTGGTCAGGGTCGGGCGAGTGGCCAATCGGTGGCACTATTTGGAAGATCCAGCTCCGCGGTCCGAGTCCGCCATGGAGCCTCTGTCCTGGAGGTGCGGGGCCCATATCTGCAGCAAAAGCTGCGAGCTTCCCGATGGTTCACTGCATAGGTTGTGAATCTATGGAATTCCTTGCCCAGTGAAGCAGTATGTTTTTAAGATAAAGATAGATAGTTTTTTTGAAGAATAAAGGGATTAAGGGTTATGGTGTTCGGGCCGGAAAGTGGAGCTGAGTCCACAAAAGATCAGCCATGATCTCATTGACTGGTGGAGCAGGCTCGAGGGGCCAGATGGCCTACTCCTGCTCCTAGTTCTTATGTTCTAACATAGCAAGCACTTTCACATCCGTATTTAACAGTGATATGGGCCTTTATGACCCACATTCCAATGGGTCCTTCTCCTTCTTTGGTATTAATGTGATCGTTGCTGCGTCATCGTCTTTGGCAGTTCCCCTTCCCCAACGTCTCATTAAACACCCCCAAAAGATGTACAATAGAACAATAGAACATTACAGCGCAGTACAGGCCCTTCAGCCCTCGATGTTGTGCCGTCCTGTGAAACCAATCTAAAGTCCATCTACACTATTCCATTATCATCCATATGCTTATCCAATGACCATTTAAATGCCCTTAATGTTGGCGAGTCCACTACTGTTGCAGGCAGGGCATTCCACGCCCCTACTACTCTCTGAGTAAAGAACCTACCTCTGACATCTGTCCTATATCTATCTCCCCTCAATTTAAAGCTCCCTCAGCCTTTCCTCATAAGATCTTCCCACCATACCAGGCAAAATCCTGGTAAATCTCCTCTGCACCCTTTCCAATGCTTCCACATCCTTCCTATAATGCGGCAACCAGAACTACATGCAATACTCCAAATGCGGCCGCACCAGAGTTTTGTACAGCTGCTCCATGACCTTACGGCTCCGAAACTCAATCCCTTTACAAATAAAAACTACACACCGTACGCCTTCTTAACAACCCTATCAACCTGGGTGGCAACTTTCAGGGATCGATGTACATGGACACCGAGATCTCGCTGCTCATCCACACTACCAAGAACCTTACCATTAGCCGAGTACTCTGTATTCCTGTAACTCCTTCCAAAATGAATCACCTCACACTTTTCTGCATTAAACTCCATTTGCCACTTCTCAGCCCAGCTCTGCAGCTTATCTATGTCCCTCTGTAACCTGCAACATCCTTCCACACTGTCCACAACTCCACCGACTTCAGTGTCATCTGCAAATTTACTCACCCATCCTTCTACACCCTCCTCCAGGTCATTTATAAAAATAACAAACAGCAGTGGCCCCAAAACAGATCCTTGTGGTACACCACTAGTAACTGAACTCCAGGCTGAACATTTCCCATCAACCACCAACCTCTGTCTTCTTACGGCTAGCCAATTTCTGATCCAAACCGCTTAGTCACCCTCAATCCCATGCCTCCGTATTTTCTGCAATAACCTACCGTGGGGAACCTTATCAAATGCTTTACTGAAATCCATATACACCACATCAATGGCTTTACCCTCGTCCACCTGTTTGGTCACCTTCTCAAAGAACTCAATAAGGTTTGTGAGGCATGACCTACCCTTCACAAAACCGTGTTGACTATCCCTAATCAAATTATTCCTTTCCAGATGATTATAAATTGTATCTCTTTTAATCCTTTCCAAGACTTTGTCCACAACAGAAGTAAGGCTCACTGGTCTATAGTTACCGGGGTTGTCTCTACTCCCCTTCTTGAACAAGGGGACAACATTTGCTATCCTCCAGTCTTCTGGCACTATTCCTGTAGACAATGACGACATAAAGATCAAAGCCAAAAGCTCTGCAATCTCCTCCCTAGCTTCCCAGAGAATCCTAGGATAAATCCTATCTGACCGAGGGGACTTATCTATTTCCACACTTTCCAGAATTGCAAACATCTCCTCCTTATGAACCTCAATCCCGTCTAGTCTAGTAGCCTGTATCTCAGTATTCTCCTCGACAACACTGTCTTTTTCCTGTGTGAATACTGACGAAAAATATTCATTTAGCGCCTCTCCTATCTTCTCAGACTCCACGCACAACTTCCCACTACTGTCCTTGACTGGCTCTACTCTTACCCAAGTCATTCTTTTATTCCTGACATACCAAAAGAAAGCTTTAAGGTTTTCCTTGATCCTACCTGCCAAGGACTTCTCATGCCCCCTCCTGGCTCTTCTTAGCTCTCTCTTTAGGTCCTTCCTGTGGCGCCAACTCCTTCTAGAATTCCGCCCGGTAACCATCGGGCCTCGGGCCCTTCCCCGACTTGATACTCCTTATACTGTCCAATACCTCTCTCAGCCCCAAGGGTTCCTTTTAGCGCCTGCCATTTCTCTTTCTCCAACTGTGGAAACTGCAGTTCGTCTGAGAGCCGTCCCATGTCCCCCTCTTCATCCGCCGGGTCCGCCCTGTACAGCTCCATACAATAATCTCTAAAAGCCTTGTTTATCTTACCCGGCTCCGACACCACATTCCCTGCCCCAGTCCGTATCTTCAATATTTCCCTGGATGTGGCCTGCCTTCGTAGCTTATGCGCTAATATTCGACTCGCCTTCTCTCCATATTTGTACTGCACCCCCCTTGGTGGGGGGGGGGGGGGGGTTGAAGGATAGGAGGGACAGCCACGTCCTTACAAACTTTTCACCCCTGCTACTCTTTGTCAACGCAACAGAAAAACGAAGAAAACGCCTCCACATCGGAGGAAAAGAAGCCCCCCTCCCTCCGACCCCCACTCTACCCGTATTCTCCATTATTCCAGAGTGCCAGCACCTCTGTCTCTCAAAATTATTCAGTTCTCCTCCAATTTATGCTCCTTGTTAAAGTCATTGGCCACTTCTGGGGTCTCAAAATAATATTCCCGGCCTTCATAAGTCACCCATAGTTTCGCCGGGTAAACCTGATCTGCTGCCGATATAACACTGCCTTGGCTCTGTTGAACCCCACATGCCGTTTTGCCAGCTCGGCTCCAATGTCCTGGTATATTCGGAACTTGTTCCCCTCCCATTCGCAGTTCTGCTTCTCCCTGGCCCATTGCAAGATCTTCTCTTTCTCCACAAACCTGTAGAGTCTCACGATCACCGCCAGCGGCAGCTCCCCCACTCTAGGCTTCTGCCTCAGTAACCTGTGTGCTCTGACCACCTTAGGGGCCTTATCCAGCACCCCCTCCGCCACCAGCCCCACCAGCATCCTTGAAACACTCCTCATGGCACTCACACCTTCCACTCCTTCAGGAAGGCCAACTATTCACAGATTCTGCCTCCTCGACTTGTTTTCCTGCACCTCCACCTTTGCTCTCAACGTCTTGCAAAGGTCTCCTAAGAGCCCCACCTCTTCCTCCAGTGCCACCACTCTATCGCTGTGTTCAGAGAACATCCTCTCGATCTCTCAGACCTGCAACCCCTGTGCCTCCAGACATTTTTCCACCCTCTCCATTGAGTCCTTCAGGGGTGCCACAGCCCCTTCGATGGCTTTCAATCGATCCTCCTCCATATTCCTCCTCTGCTGATGGAACTCTTCCTTGATGAAGACCATCAACTGTTCCATCTGGGGCTTTCCAACTTGCACTGGCCCTTCCCCCACCGCCATCTTTCCACTAGCTGCTGCGCCACAGGTTTCTTCCAATTCCTTGGCCAGATCTTTCACCTTCTCCTGCCAGGTTTGTTAACCAGCAGACATGCCACTCCCGGGGGGAACCTCCTCTCCGACCTTCAGTTACACTTTTCCATCGAAGTTACACCTGATTTTTGGTAAAAAGAGCTCTTTTCTACACCTCAAGCAGGAGCTGCCCTGTGTGCGACCACTCACACCATGGCCACTACCGGAAGTCCCTCCACACTCCCCCTTGACTGTGACATTGGCAGCATCCTCCTCTCTCTGGTAAAGGCGGATGCATGGTACTCAGTTAGTGCCTCAGCCATACCATCTGCCTCCACAAGATTAATTTTTTTGTCCCTAATTGGCACTACCCTTCCTTTACTCAGCTTTTACTCTTTATATTTTCACAAAAGACTTTCTATTTTACGTTAGCAGTTAATCTTTTCTCATGGGGCAGCACGGTAGCATAGTGGTTAGCACTGTTGCTTCACAGCACCAGGGTTCCAGGTTCGATTCCTGGCTTGGGTCACTGTCTGTGCAGAGTCTGCATGTTCTCCCCGTATCTGCGTGAGTTTCCTCCGGGTGCTCCAGTTTCCTCCCACACGTCCCGAAAGACGTACTTGTTAGGTGAACTGAACATTCTGAATTCTCCCTCAGTGTACCCAAACAGACGCCAGAATGTGGTGACTAGGGGATTTTCACAGTAACTTCATTGCAGTATTAATACAAGCCTAATTGTGACAATAATAAAGATTATTCTTACTACACTTTCTTTTCTCATCTTATTTCCTATTTCAGTTTTCTGCATTCTGCTTGATTGTTAGTTGTGGCTCCATTAGTAGCATGGAAAGCCTTCTTGAGGACCGCACCACATTTAACAACTGCCGCACATTAGGCGACAACTGCTAGCCTTTAACAAAACTCATCTGATCCTCTCCAATAACCTGAGGGAGACACTGCTCCAGCTTCAGTGCCAACACCTTATCCAATATCTTAGCATCAAAGTTCAATAAAAAAATAGGGCAGTACGACTTGCAGTCCATTGGGTCCTTATCCTTTTTAATGAAGTGAAATGGGCGCTTGCATCGGCGTCTCGGGCAGGGAGTCCCATATTACCGTATCCTCAGATTCAGAACGCAATTCAAGTCTCCCCCCACAAGACCAACTGGTGCATGTCCAAGTCTGGTATTGTGGCCAACAATCTCTTCATAAATGCGACAGCATCCCAATTTTGTGTGTTACACATTCACCATCACCACTAACTTACTGTTACTGATGCCTGGTCAGCACTCAACACTGACTAAGATACTGAACCAGACGCGTAATGTTTTTAAAGTTTTAATTGGGGCGGCAAGATTGATTTGTTGCAGGAGTGATAATATAAGAAATAGGGCTTGGTGGGCAGCATGGTGGCATAGTGGTTAGCACTGCCGTCTCAAGGCACTGAGGTCCCAGGTTCCATCCCAGCTCTGGGTCACTGTCCGTGTGGAGATTGCACATTCTCCCTGTGTTTGCGTGGGTTTCGCCCCCACAACCCAAAGATGTGCAGGGTAGGTGAAGTGGCCACGTTAAATTGCCTCTTAATTGGAAAAATGAATTGGGCACTCTAAATTTTAAAAAAAGAAATAGGGCTTGGTTATTGTACAAACAAACTTTATTAAAACAAAAGAAAGGAAAACTACATTTGAACTTTTACTTCAGCTCTAACACTAACAAATTACATGCAGTTTCTTAACCTTAACACATGAGTTCCCATTAAACAACACTGTACATGAACATGTAGCTCTTGATCCACTATCACAGATAGACAAAGGCAATACTAGCATCTACAAAGCACTTTTCTTCTGTTAGGGACATTTGTTCCGAATATTTGTTTACAAGACTGCCATGGTGGCAACTTTCATGACTTCCCTGGTCGATTTTCACAGCTTTCTCCCTGCAACTGTTCACAACAGCATTTCCTGTCTCTCTCTCTCTAAGCTTCATCCAGCATCTCAAACAACGGTTCTCCCCCGAGGTGGCCAGACTTGAAACTATTATCGTTATCTAATCATAGAATTGGCTGATTGCCCACTCCCATTTATACAAAAGAACAGAGCTTTGCCATTTATATGCAGTTAACCTTCCATTGATGTACAAATATGTCATCAGACTCTGTGTTGGGATGGTGGCTGGTCAAACAAGATTGTCCAGAATGACAATTGATCTTGAGTGGATCATTTTGTTTGTCCCGGGGCATTCTGTGTATTCCCACAAATGAGGTTAAGTCTGAATGGTAACTCAGGCTGTTGGCGTACCATAGAATTATAGACTCCCTACAGTACAGAAGGAGGCCATTCAGCCCATCGAGTCTGCACCGACCCACTGAAAGAACACCCTACCTAGGCCCAATCCCTCAACCTATCCCCTAACCCCACATATGGGCAATGTAGCATAGCCAATCCACCTAACCTGCACACCTTTGGACTGTGGGAGGAAACCGGAGCACCCGGAGGAAACCCACGCACACACGGGGTGAATGTGCATCCAAAATTTAGATGATCGTATCTTAATTTGCAACAAGTCCCATTCCACTATTATCCCTGTGATTGCGAACCTAAATTGGCTCCCCATAAGATAATGCCTTGAATTTTCAATTCTTCTTCTTCTTTTCAAATGCCTCCATGGCCTTGCCCCTCTCTAACTCTGTAATCTGCTCCAGCCGCACAACCCATTCAGATACCTGCACCCCTGCAGTTCTGGCCTCTTATGGATTCCCAATTCCCGTACCAGCCTCCCCGAACAGGCGCCGGAATGTGGCGGCTGGGGGCTTTTCGCAGTAACTTCATTTGAAGCCTACTTGTGATAATAAGTGATTTTCATTTCATTTCATTTCAATTGTAATTTCTCTACAATTGGAGGCCATGCCTTCAGTTGCCAAGGCCCCAAGTTCTGGAATATCCTCCTTGCACCTCTCTGACTCTCCACCTCACCAATGTCCTTTAAATTAGTTCTTTAAACAACCATTCCTAAACTCCGGGATGGAGGCCATGTGCGATTCTCGAATCAGTGAATAGGATTGTGAGTAATCAAATCATGTTGACCTCATGCAACCTTTAAATTACAGTAATAAATTGCAAGAGAGGACTGCAGGATGTGGCAACATATAAAATACATTTAGAGTTGCAATCAAACTTCACCAACCATATTTCTGACTGGTATCTGTTACCAATACACATTGATTTCTGTGGATTCAATTTTTTCTGGTTACATCTTCAGTCAAATGAACGAAAGCCACACTTACGCAGCCAGCGGCACGTTAAATAACATTTTTCTAACTACTTTAAAAACACAGATTTTTAAATAATTATATGATCCATTATATGATTTACAATATATGAAATTTAATTATATACTGAATGTTGCTTTATTGTTTTGTTTTTTATTGGTGACTGGGACATTGCTAATTTTTCAGTGTTAAAATGGTGCCGTATTGGAAAATAGTTTGGGAAACATTAATGTCTTAAAACAATATTTTTTTGACCAAGCATTTGGTCATCTGACCTAATGGGTGGGATCTTGCCAGAATTTGGCACAATGTCAGGCTCAGACAGAAAACTGGCATGTTACTCTCCAGGTGCACAGACCAGTACGCTCTCCATACTTTAAAAAGAATCATTTTTTAAATAATATTTTTATTGAGATTTTAGCGATATTTTACAAAGATGACAAAAAACCTTACATTTACATATCATAGCAGGCGTAGTCCCACGCCTCTCGCACCCCAATATCGGCTAACCCCCGCCCTCCTCCCCCTTAACTGTTTATGTGTTTCCGTGGTGTCATGTTCTATATTATGTATTTTCATGTTTTTAATTATTTACATGCGTCGGCCCCAGCAAAAGGAATAGACAAGATGGGGAGGGAAGCATTACATGTGGGGTACCATGCCTCTGTCCACCCCCTTTGGACGAACACTGGCTTGTTCGCTGTTTTTTTTACACGCTTCAATCTGGGGGGGGAGAGGGGGTGGCGGATGGAGCCCCTCCCCGCACAGGGTTAATTTGGCCTGTGCTTGCCACCGTTCTGACCTGGGATCTTTTGACCCTGCCGTCAGGTCCTTGCTCTGTGGCCTTGTTCTTGGCCCCCTGTCGTCTGCCACGGCTGTTTCCGTCCCCCCCTCCCCAGACCCTTCTTTCTTCCCTCTTCTTATTCCTTGGCACTTTAGTGGCCCTTCTGTGATGCCCCCTCTCCCCCTCCCCCCCCCCCCCCCTCACCCCGCCACTCTATTGGCTGTTGGCTTCAAACAGGTCCTGGAACAGGTTGGTGAATGGCTTCCACATCTTGTGGAATCCCTCTTCTGACCCCCGAATGGTGAATTTGATCTTCTCCAGCTGGACTCATTCCGACAGGTTGGCCAGCCAGTCTGCAGCTTTGGGTGCCGCTGCTGATCGGCAGCCAAGCAAGATTCTCCAACATGCGATTAGGGAGGCAAAGGCAAGGGCGTCTGCCTCCTCCCCATGAATTGTCCTGGCTGGTCCCCAGAGGCTGCCACTTTCGGGCACAGCTTCACCTTCACGCCACAACCTTGGACATTGCCTCGAAGAAGGTTGTCCAGAACCTGATAAGCCTGGGGCATACACAAAGCTTGTGGGTGTGGTTGGCTGGGCATCCCTGGCACCGTTCACACTTGTCCTCCACCTCCGAGAAGAACCTGCTCATTCAAGTTCTTGTTAGAGGCGCTCTGTGCACCACTTTCAGTTGGATTAGGCTTAGCCTTGCGCATGTGGAGGAGGGATTGGCCCTGTTCAATGCTTCGCTGCAGAGTCCCCACCCTATTTCAATCCCTAGTTCTTCCTCCCATTTCTCCCTTGTCTCGTCCAGTGGGGAGTATACCCCTTCTAACAGATTCCCGCAGTTTCCCCCCCCGTCCAGGTTTCCTGCATCCAACAGTTCCTCTAACATTGAGTACCTCAGTGTCCGGGTTTGCTGTCATCTCTTTGCGGAGGAGATTTTTTACTTGTCAGTGCCGCAGTTTGTTCCCATTCGGCACTTGTAACCTTTCTGTCAGTTCCTCTAACGTCGCTAGTCTGTTGTCGATGTAGAAGTCCCTAATTGTGACTTCCGGTGGCGACCATAGTGTGAGTGGTCGCACATTTGGTAGCTCCCACTCGTGGTGGACCTTTTTGACCTTTTCCCTCGATTTACGGTGGATTTGATCGATAAAACATGGGGCTGGTGAAGCAGAAGAGGAGGATTCCCCATCAGAATATAGATTTGTGGACCAGAAGTGGTCTGAAAAGAAGAGAACGTTGGTCGAAGACTGGAATGGAGCCTGCGACACAAGGGAATATGGCGGAAGGTCAAGGACCGAAACTGACGGCCCAGTGGTCGATGGAGCAACTTGTGGCCTTTCACCATGACAAATTTACTCTGCAGAGAAAAGATTATCTGGAAGACCTGGCCAGGGTGGTGGATCCGATAAAGTTGGGGATTGATCGTATGGAGCAGAGATTGTAAACCCAGAGCCAGGCGATCCAGAAGGTGGAAGAGGCGGTGGTGGAGCATGATGATCAGTTAGCCGAGATGGAGGTGGAGATGGAGCTGATGAAGGACCACCAGAAGAGACTGCACGACAAAGTGGAGGATGTGGAGAACAGATCACGCAGACAGAATCTGCGGATTGTCGGCCTGCCGGAAGGCAGCGAGGGGTTGGATGCCGGAGCATATGTGGCAATCATGTTTGAGAAGTTGCTGGGAGAAGGTGCGTTTGCTCAGCCCTTGGAGGTGGACAGGGCGCACAGGGCGCTTATGAGGAAGCCGCTGAGGAATGAGCTGCCGTGGGTGATGGTGGTACGAATGCACCGGTTCCTGGGCAAGAAACAGATCTTGAGGTGGGTCAGGCAGACGAGGAGCTGTTTATGGGAAGGCAGTGAGCTGCACGTCTATCAGGACCTGGGTGCGCAACTGGCCAAAAGAAGGGCGGGTTTCAATAAAGCGAAATCGGCCCTCTTTAAGAATGGGGTGAAGTTCGGCATGTTGTACCCAGCGCGTTTGTGGGTCACATATGAGGGCCAGGAACTTTATTTCGGATCGCCAGAAGAGGCGGTGAACTTTGTTAGGGACAAGGGACTGGCAGGAGATGGAGGACATTGAACTTGGGGGTGAATAGCTGAGTTATTGAATTGCTGTTAAACTTCTTTTTCTTTTGGTTTTGTATGTATTGTTTTGTATTAGTTTGGGACCATTGCTCAGTTTTGTATGCGGCTTAACATTGTTCTTAATGGGGGGTGGTGGGTAGAATTGTCTTCTTTGCATTGTTGGGGATTGTAATGTTTGCATCTGTAAGTTGGTCGAGCGGGGGGAGGGGAATCAGTGGGGGGTAGGGTGCTTGGCACCATGGGTGGGGGCTACCAGGCCAGCTGGGTGGGCTAACTCATGGCAGCGCAGTGGGGGGCGAGCAGGTGATAAGTTTGTTGAGGTGGTTGGGATTGTTATTTTATTATGGGGGGGGGGGATAGATCTGCTGACAGGGGAGGGAGTGGCGATTGGAGACAGAATGCGGGTCGATGACGGTGGGCGCCTGGGGACGGACCTGAAGAGGCATGGGACGCGGGCTGGAGGCTGGTCTAAGAAAGGTTATGGTTGATCGGCGGGTGGGGGTTGGGGGGGGGGGGGGGGTGGGGGTGGGGACCAGGTTGATCACATGGAACATGAGAGGGCTGAATGTGCTAAAGTCAATATTTTCCCGTTTCTGTAGTAGAAAGATTCAACACACTCGTTAAGACAGAATAACAAAGCTTTATTTTCGAAAAGACTGCATGCAGTACTGGCTGAAACTTGAAGTCAGAGAGCATTCAACAAAACTGCTGAGTCTTTCGCAAGTTCCGCGCTTTCGCAGAGAATTAGCTCAATATTTATACATTATCATTATCAAGATTGCGTGACAACAGTATAGTCAGGAATTTGATCGGAAATACAAACGTAAGCATAGAACAGACCTTTTTTGGTCGCATCACTCATACCATTATCTTGTCCTTGGAGGGAACATTGAAAGGTCGGAATAGAATTATTTCTTCCTGAACTTATCTTGTTTAATTCCTACGGCCCTGAGTTATGACGATTTAGTTTTATCAGGAGTTGCCAAGGTCCGGTGTTTTGGAATGGCTCGACCTTCGCTGGTCTTTTCAGACTTCAAGTTATGCAGAGTTGGCCTTATCAGTCTTACAATCTGAAATGGTTAGGGCAGCATTTCTTACAGGGGTCTGATGAACTGTGAGCATTCTTTACATGGGCCTGGTGAGCTGGAATGAGTAGTTCAGCCTTTCTTACATTGTATCAAACATTTTGACCAGTCTTCCCATTGACCAGTTTTCCCATCATGCCATTACTTAATTCGTACCATATCACAAATGGGCCGGCAAAGAGGGCTCACGTGTTCGCGCATCTGAAGAGTTTAAAGGCGGACGTTGCAATGCTACAGGAGACACACCTGAGGGTGGTGGATCAGACTATGTGGAGGAAGGGGTGGGTTTGGCAAGTATTTCATTCGGGGCTAGACTCTAAAACTAGGGGGTAGTGATTTTGATTAATAAGCAGGTGTCATTTGAAGTGGGGAGCATAGTGGTGGACTCAGGGGGTAGGTACGTTTTGGTGAGTAGGAAGCTGGAGGGGATGCCGGTGATATTAGTGAACATTTATGCGCCAAACTTGGACGATGGCAATTATTGTGTTGGACCATGCCCCACATTGGGTGGATTTACGGGTGAGCAACGAGGGGACCAGCGCCCGCACTGGAGATTAGATGTAGGACTGTTAGCAGATGAGGAGGTGTGTGTGCGGGTGCGAGAGGCCATCTAGAACTATGTGGAGGTAAATGACACAGGGTAGGTTTCGGCAGCAACGGTATGGGAGGCATTGAAGGCAGTAGTTAGGGGGGAGTTTATTTTGATATGGGCTCATAGGGAGAAGGTGAAGCGGGTGGAAATGGACAGGCTGGTTAGGGAGATTCGCCAGGTGGTCAGGAGGCACTCGGAGGCCCCGGAGGTGGTGCTGTTGAAGGAGCGGCAGAAACTACAGAAGGAGTTTAATTTGTTATCTACAGGGAAGGCGGTGGGGCAGTTAAGGAAGGCGAGAGGGGCGGTGTATGAGTATGGGGAGAAGGCCAGCAGAATGTTAGCACACCAGCTCAGGAAATAGGAGGCAGCAAAGGAGATAGGAAGAATGAAGGATAGAGGGAGAACACGATATTGGACCCAACAGGGGTGAATTCAAGGAATTTTATAGTAGGCTGTATGAGTCAGAGCCCCCCACTGGGGTGGAGGGGATGAGGTGGTTTTTGGAGGGCCTGGAGTTTCTGAGGGTGGAGGAAGGGTTGGTGGAGGGTCTGGGAGCCCCGATCGGGCTCTTTGAAGTAGTGGAGGGATTGGGGCCTCGGCAGTCGGGCAAGGCCCTGGGACCAGATGATTACCCAGTGGAATTCTATAAGAGGTTTTCTGGAGTACTGGGGCCTTTGCTGGTTAGGGCATTTAATGAAGCTAGGGAGCGAGATGTCATAGAATTTCACAGAATTCCCCGAACAATGTCACAGGCTTCGATCTCCCTGATTCTGAAGCAGGAAAAGGTACCCAGAACAATGCGGGTCATACAGGCCAACCTCCGTACTGAATGTAGATGCCAAATTGCTGGCCAAGATTTTGGCCTCGAGAAGAGAGGATTGTGTCCATGGGGTGATAGGGGAGGACCAGACGGGATTTGTAGAAGCAAGGCAGTTAACGGCTAACGTTAGAAGGCTTCTGAATGTTATCATGATACCCTCCGAGGGTAGGGAGGTGGAAGTAGTGGTCGCTATGGACGCGCAAAAGGCCTTTGACCGGGTGGAGTGAAATTATTTGTGGGAGGTCCTGGGGCGGTTTGGGTTTGGGCAGAGCTTTGTAGACTGGATCCGGTTGTTGTACCAGGCACCAGTGGCGAGTGTGTGGGCGAACCGAGATCAGGGTGCCGTCTTTAAAGGGCGTCCGAATTAGCGCTGCAGGCCCCAGCCTCCATCACGGAGGTATCCCTGCCCCCTGACAATGCTCACCAGCATTCTGTCCACCACCCTGACAATCCTTGCTCGCATTTCAGTCCCCCGTCACCTACACCACAGAAGAATAGCTGGCACACCCCTTCCTAATCCCTCTCCCTTCAGCATCAACTCCCTCCACATGACGCATTAATGCATGCCCCCCACCCCCATAGGGCATCCTCTATGGCCCATCCAAGTACCATACGTACGTCTGTGCCCCAGAGGGATCCCCTCAATTGCTTCTTATTTGGCCAAACTTGTTGTGAACCTCACTGCCGATTCATGCACAGCTAGTGCGGGCTCAAAATCATCCCTAATATCTCCTTATGTAACTCAGTGACATACCTGCTTCTATGAAGTGTCCTGGGACCTTTCATTATTCTGATGGCACTATATAAATATAAGTTATTGTATCTAGTGTGAGGGAATCCATCTATTCTAAATTAGGACTGCAGGTTTTGGGGCCAAGCCAGGCCTTGGTTAGAGAATGTCATGGGTGGGAATCAGCAGTGCAGCTGCATGGTTTGCAGCAAAAAAGCTTGACCACGTGACCAGGTGTGCAGTGCGAAAACCCAACTGGGATCTGGGAAGGCATGAAAGAACGTCCATGTGACAAGATCCGGGAGCAGTTGATAGCACCGTGCTGTGAGTTAGGGCTCTGGGGCAGTAGTTGCTTGGTGCCGTTGGGCGTTGGAGCTTGGAGAGATACAAAAGTTGGGGCAAAGGAGAAAGTTGGCAGCAGCATAGCTGTGAGGTGGAACTGCGACTGAGTATTGCCTCTGAAGTGTAGCCTGGCAAATATCATGAGAGGCAGTCTTAGATGAACTGATTTGAGTAGTTGGGATATTATCAGCACTGCCCAGGTGCCTGGCTGGCAGTGTCATGGTGCCAGTTTGGCACTGCCAATGGTTGAGGCTTGAGGGGAGCCATACCCAAGAAAGGGCGTGTCGGTGATGAATGGGCGGTATGAAGGGACGTTATAAAAGTTGGGGGGGGGCAGTCCTGTAAGGCGGAGGGGGGGCCCTTGAAAGGGGGAAACCTTCTGCCACCCCATAGTGTCCTCACTTGGGGGGGGGGCATTACCCATGGGTGGAAGGTGTGGGGGACCCTCAAGATCACTTAGAGATCGGGGCACTCTTTCAAAACGGCGCCCTGATCTCTGAGGAGCCGGTCTCGCCAGTGAGTTCAGCTCACCCTTTGCTGAAACAAATTCTAGCTAGACGGAAGAGAAAATTCCCAAGCCCAAATGTGTGGGTGAATACAGTCAGCAGCGTGAACAGCCAGGAGCCTGTAAGTAGCACCAGAGGACTGCGTTTAAAACACAGACTGCAGCAATGGCAGTCTGAGCCAGGCCTTCACGATCCCGAAGGGGACACCCCAAGTCCTTGGACCTGGCACCAAGTTGTTCCTCACTACTGCCTCGGACCGGGCAGCCACTTCGCAACATGATTGACAATAGTTGAGGCTTTTTCAGAGTCTTTTTCACCTCCTGCTCCCCCTCAGCAGCCATGGCGCACAGTCCCCACTTGTAAACACTTGCACCAATTTGCACCCACGTGACGTTTGCTTAAGAGGGATGGAACATCGCAGATGGGGTGGAGTATGAAGTGTCCAAGTCGTTAATGATATTAAAATCCATGTAAATGACAATTTTGCATGGATCTGCCGACATAGGGCTCAAACCTTGATATTGTTGACAGTGAGGGATTGGACCATGGCATCGGAATCGCATCGGGCGCAAAACGGATTTCTTCTATTTCGCACGATTCTCCGCCCGATCTCCATTCTCACTTCTGTCGTCATGAAGTGGAGAATTCCACCCCTTTTCTTCACAATTTTTTTTTGTTGCCACATTTATGTTTAATTAAATAAAAACTGCAAAAGAACAACGAACATTACAGCGCAGGAACAGGTCCTTCGGCCCACCAAGCCTGCGACGATCCAGATTCCTTACTTAGATTTGCTACTTATTGCCCAAACAATCTGTGTTCCCCGCCCGTTCATGTGTCTATCATGCTTAAACGTTGCTATTGGACCTGCCTCCACCACCTCTACTGGAAACTTGTTTCCACCACCCACTGCGTCAAAAACCTTCCCCACACATCTCCCCTAAACTTTCCCCCTCTCACATTGAACCTGTGCCCCCTTGTAATTGAGTCTTCCACCCTGGGAAAAAGCTTCTGACTATTCACCGTGTCTATACCTCTTGTAATTTTGTAGGCCTCAATCAGGTCTCCCCTCAACCTCTGTCTTTTCAACGAAAACAACCTGATTTTATTCAATCTCTTCTCATAGCTAATGTCATAATATACACACAAGTATATGATGGTGCAGAGACAGACACTGACTGACACACTGAAAGACCAATCAACACACAGAACACAGCAGCCAATCACCAGACAGGACACGGCCACTATTTAGCCAGAGGGCACTAGTTTTCCCGCTGATTCGGGATGCAGCCTCTGAGACAGCCAGAGCCCGTGATCAGTAACACAAACATCTACCATGTGCTGGAAGTATAGTCTGGTCAGGTTAGCCTCAGGTCTCCAGTCAACCTAACATAGTGTCAACCCACAGTGCAAATATGTTTAACAGCTCATAGCTAAATAAAATAGAGTTGTACTTCTACAAGTGTTGGTAGCCTGTCTCTCTCACTGCTCTGGTAAACGCAGTCCTCGCAGACCCAGCATACCCAACACATCAGCTAACACCCTTCAGAACAGGCAACATCCTGGTAAACCTTCTTTGCACTCTCTCCAAAGCATCCAAAGCGACCAGAACTGCATGCTATATTCCAAATGTGGCCTAACTGAAGTTTTACATAACTGTGACATGACCTGCCAACTCTTGTACTCAATACCCCGGCCGATCAAGGCAGGCATGCTGTCTGGCTTCTTGGCCACCTTATCCACCTGCATTGCCACTTTCATGGAACTATGGAATTGAACGCCCAGATCCCTCTGTATCTCAATACTCCTAAGGGTTCTGCCATTTACTGTATAATTCACACCTGAATTTGATCTTCCAAAATGCATCAGCTCGGATTTTTCCGGATTGATCTCCATCTGCCATTTTGCTGCCCAACTCTCCAGTCTACCTACATTCTGTTATATTCTCTGACAGTCCCTTTCACTATCTGCAACTCCACCTATCTTAGTATCATCTGCAAACTTGCTAATCAGACCATCTACATTTTCCTCCAGATCATTTATATATATTACAAACAACAGAGGCCCCAGCGCTGATCTCTAGTTACAGAGCTCCATTCTGAAAAACTCCCTTCTACTGCTACTTTATGTCTCCTGTTGCCAAGTCAGTTCTTCATCCATATAGCTAGCACATCTCGAATCCCATGCGACTTTACCTTTTGAACCAGTCTGCCATGAGGGACTTTGTCAAACGCCTTACTAAAGTCCATGTAGACCACATCCACAACCTTTCCCTCATCAATTTGTCACCTCCTCAAAACACTCTATCAGGTTGGTAAGATAAGACCTTCCCCACACACAACCATGTTGCCTACCACTAACAAGTCCATTTGCTTCCAAATGTGAATAAATCCTATCCCTCAGTATCTTCTCCAACAGCTTCCCCACCATTGACGTCAGGCTCACCGGCCTATGATTACCTTGATTATCCCTGCTTCCCTTCTTAAACAAAGGGCCAAAGTTGGTTATTTTCCAGTCCTCTGGAACCTCGCCTGTGGTCAAAGATGAGGCAAAAATATCTGTTAAGACCCTAGCTATTTCCTCTCTTGCCTCCCACAGTCATCTGGAATATATCACATCCGGACCAGGGGACTTGTCTACTTTAATGCATTTTAAGATATCCAACACTTCCTTCTTCATTATGCTGATATGTACTCGAGTATTCACACAGCCATCCCTAACCTCAACATCCGTTATGCCCCTCTCCTTAGTGAATACTCATTAAGGACCTCACCCACGTCATCTGATCCCGTGCATAACTTCCCTGCTTTGTCCTTGAGTGGGCCCACTCTCCCTAGCTACCCTTTTGCTCCTTATATATGTAGAAAAGGCCTTGGGATTTTCTTTGACCCTGCTTGCCAATGACATTTCATGGCCCCGATTAGCCCTCCGAACTCCCCATTTGAGTTTGTTCCTACTTTCCCTATATTCTTCAAAAGCTTTGTCTGTTTTTAGTTGCCTCGACCTTATGTATGCTTCCTTTTTCTTTTTGGCTAGTCTCACCATTTCCCCTGTCATCCATGGTTCCCTAATCCTGCCATTTCTGTCCTTCATTTCCGCAGGGACATGCCTGTCCTGCACTCCAATCAACTAGTCTTTAAAAGATTTACCCTCAAACAGCCATTCCCAATCCACATTCTCCAGCTCTTGCCCTATTCTGTTGTAGCTGGCTTTCCCTCAATTTAGCACCCTCACTCGAGGACCACTCTAGTATTCAAAAACTTACAGAATTATGATCACTATTCCTAAAATGTTCCCCTACTGAAACTTTGGTCACTTGGTCAGGCTCATTCCCCAATACCAGGTCTAGTAAGGCCCCCTCCCTGGTTGGACTATCAATATACTGTTTCAAAAAAACATCCTGGACACACCTAACAAATTGCTCTCCAACTGAACCCCAAGCACTAAGGGAGTACCAGTCAATATGGGGAGATTAAAATCACCCACCACAACAACCCTGCTATTTTCACATCTTTCCAGAATCTGATTTCATATCTGTTCCCCTGTATTCCGCTGGCTGTTGGGAGGCCTATAGTACAACCCCAACATTGTGATCTGTAAAAATGGGAGAAATAGCCGTAAAGAATCTGACCATCACATGTTTGAGTGGACGATCTTCTCAGAATTCTTTAGCCCTGTCTGCTCAGTTAAATTCTTGTTACTTGTTCACTGTGATGGTTCGCGACTTGAATCTTCTTTCCCAAGCAAGCCACGGAGCCAGCTGTCTGAAGACTGCCAGGTTCCTTTCTTTTACATGTATTGTTGGATCTGGTCGTCATGTTGACTTGACCATCATTTCTCCCAATTTTTGACCATCTGCTTGCAATCTGTTCTATTTGTTTGTATCTGAATAAACTATGTAGGGTAGGAAATTCTGCTTTAGGCCCGATCAGCAATCCTGGTGCAAATTGAGCTAGTTTTGCGAAGCATTTTCTTTCTCAAATTTCCACTCAAGCTCGTTTGCTTATCAGCACATTTAAAATCTGGCATGAACCAACCCAATTGGGCAGTGTTTTAAAATGTAATATTTAAAAAACACACTTTGTTTCTTTAAAAAAAAATCCTGCCATGTATTTAACAGCAGTAACTCGGTGCAAGTTGCTTAATGCAGCTGAAAATGCGGAACTGACCCCCGCCTCACCGGACTGTGCCATACAACCTGAAGGTTTCTTAATTCACCGGGCGGACCGCACGGCATCATCAGGCAAAGCGAAGGGTGGAGGGGTTTGCCTCCTCATCAACTCCTCCTGGTGCTTGGATGTGCCGACTCTGGCGACCTACTGCTCCAGACCTGGAATACCAGACCGTGAAGTGCCGCCCATACTATCTTCCACGTGAGTTCACTTCAGCCATTATCACAGCGGTCTACATCTCACCCCAGGCAGAAGTGAGGAAGGCGCTGGACGAACTATACACAGTAATAAACAACTACGAAACAGAACACCCGGAGGTCTTGTTCATCGTGGCCGGAGACTTTAACAAGGCCAACCTCAAGAGTGTACTGCCAAAATTCCACCAGCACATCTCCTGTCCCACCAGGGGCGACAACACTCTTGACCACTGCTACTCAAAAATCAACGGCGCCTACCGTTCCATCCCCTGACCGCACTTTGAGAAATCAGACCATAAGACAGTGCTCCTTCTCCCGGCATACAAGCAGAAACTCAAGCGGGAGAATCCAGCTAAGAAGGTTGTGCAGGGCTGGTCCGAGGAGACAGAAGAGCTCTTACGTGACTGCTTAGAGACAGTGGGCTGGTCCATATTTAAGGACTCAGCGACCAACTTTAATGAGTATGCCACCACTGTCACAGACTT
Source organism: Scyliorhinus torazame (assembly GCF_047496885.1). Classification (NCBI taxonomy): domain Eukaryota; kingdom Metazoa; phylum Chordata; class Chondrichthyes; order Carcharhiniformes; family Scyliorhinidae; genus Scyliorhinus; species Scyliorhinus torazame. Next base: position 137,641,848 of record NC_092713.1, read on the forward strand.
CATCAGCAAATGTGTGGACGACTGCGTGCCAAAGAAAGCAGTACGTGCGTTTCCCAACCGGAAACCATGGCTCAATCGCGAGATTGACTCCCTACTGAAGGACAGATCTGAGGCGTTCAAGGCAGATGACCCTGACCTATACAAGAATTCCAGGTACGACCTCCGCAAAGCCATCAGAGATGCCAAGAGAGAATATCAAACCAAGCTAGAGTCACAGACAGACTCTTGGCGGTTGTGGCAAAGACTAAACAACATAACGGGCTACAAAGCGAAGCCGAACAGCATCTCTGGCAGCAGCGCACCCCTCCCTGATGAACTCAATGCATTCCATGCTCGGTTCGAGCAGGTAACCAAAAATCCGCTGTCGAGTGCCCAAGCAGCCCATAATTCACCCATACCCACCATCACAGCTTCCGAAGTCAGATTGGCCTTCCTGAAAGTGAACCCTCGTAAGGCGACGGGCCCGGACGGGATCCCTGGTCGTGCGCTCAGAGCCTGCGCGGACCAGCTGGCAGAGGTATTCGCGGACATCTTTAACCTGTTCCTACTCCACTCCGAGGTCCCCACCTGCTTCAAGAAGACCACCATCATACCGGTACCAAAGAAGAACCAGGCAATGTGCCTCAATGACTATCGACCAGTGGCCCTGATTTCAGTTGTAATTAAGTGCTTCGAGAGGTTGATCATGAAGCGCATCACCTCCATACTCCCAGAATGCCTTGATCCACTGCAATTCGCATACCGCTGCAACCGGTTCACATCAGACACCATTTCCCTGGCCCTACACTCATCCCGAGAGCATCTCGAAAACAAGGAGTCCTACATTAGACTCCTATTTATTGACTACAGCTCCGCCTTCAACACCATAATCCCAGCAAAGCTCATATCAAAGCTCCAAAACCTAGGACTTGGCTCCCCACTCTGCAACTGGATCCTCAATTTTCTGACCAACAGACCACGATCAGTAAGAATGAACAACAACACCTCCTCCACAATAGTCCTCAACACCGGCGCCCCGCAAGGCTGCATACTTAGCCCCCTACTCTACTCCCTGTACACACACGACTGCGTGGCAAAATTTGGTTCCAACTCCATCTACAAGTTTGCTGACGATACGACCATAGTGGGCCGGATCTTGAATAACGACGAGTCCGAATACAGGAGGGAGATAGAGAATCTAGTGGAGTGGTGTAGCGACAACAATCTCTCCCTCAATGCCAGTGTTGTAATACCAGGTATTGCAGTACCTGAGAGGTGGATGCCCATTGGCTAGACCTAGGAGTCTACCATTGGCAACGTACATAGCTCCACCCTGAGAGGCGGGGTATAAGAACCACTGCCGTCCCAGCAGCCTTCACTTTCTGTATCGAAGCTGCTGGGTACAGTTCTAGCTGATTAAAGCCGATTAGTTATGACTCACCTTGTCTCAAGAGTAATTGATTGTGCATCAATTTAATCAGCTATTACTTCTGAAAGGATGGATCTCCGCATCAAGCCGGAGTGCCTTCAGCTCAGCCCTCACGCAGACAACTCCGCTGCTATCTTCAAGCACTGGCTGGCGTGTTTTAAGAGCTTCGTCGACACGGCCGGTGACACCCCCATGGAAAGGCAGAAAATGCTCCTTCTACGCTCCCGGGTCAGCCCTGCAATCTACCCTCTGATCGAGGAGGCGGAGAATTATGCTGCAGCTATCGAGCTGCTAGAAGGACATTACATCCGTCCTCTGAACCAGGTCTACGCCCGTCACCTGCTGGCAACTAGAATGCAGAGCCCAGAAGAAACACTGGAAGACTTCTATCGGGCTCTACTAGTGCTGTGCCGAAACTGTGGCTGCCCAGCAGTTACGGGGAACGAGCACACGGAACTTTTCATTCGGGACGCTTTCGTGGCAGGTATGATTTTCCCCGACATCCGCAAAAGGCTCCTTGAAATGGACACACTGGGCCTCACTGAGGCACGGACCCTGGCAGGGTCCATGAACGTTGCGTACAGAAACGCACTAGCTTTTGCTCCCGGACGCATGGCGCCCCCCCTGGACTGCGTGGCACCCCGTCGCGGCAGACCCCCACACCTTCCCGCTAACCCCGCAGGCCTGCACGGCAAGACGGCCCATTTTCACTGCCGGCCAACGCTGCTTCTTCTGCGGCCAGGTGAATCATCCCCGTGCGCGCTGCCCGGCCCGCACCGCCACCTGCAAAGTGTGCGGCATGAAAGGCCACTATGTCTGCCAGGGCCGCGCCGTGGCAGCGGTCTCCAGCGACTATCGGCAGCCTTTGTTTCAGGTCCCGGCCATCCAAGGCCCACCGCCGCCCTTCTATCCCCAGGCAACGTGCGACCCACGGCCGCGGCCATTTTGCCCCTCGGCCACCACGCTGGATGGGTGGGCGCCGCCATTTTGTCCCTCGGCGCCGCCATCTTCTGCATCCCCGGACTCCATGTGCGACCCGTGGCTGACGCCATCTTGGATGGGGCCTCAAGCCCCCAGCACAGCCGACTCCACGCTGCCCGACCAGAACTCCCCCTTGCTACAGCTGACCTCCGTTACCCTGGACCAGAGTCGGCCCTGGACGCTAGCGAAAGCCACCACAATGATCGCCATCAACGGCCACATAACGTCGTGCCTGATCGACTCCGGGAGCACGGAAAGCTTTGTCCACCCCGACACGGTAAGGCGCTGTTCTCTTGTCACCCATCCCGTAAACCAACTGATCTCCCTGGCCTCCGGGTCACACGCAGTGGAGATAAAGGGGTTCTGCCTCGCGAACCTCACTGTCCAAGGCAGGGAATTCCGCAATTTCCGCCTGTACGTTCTGCCGCACCTCTGCGCAGCCACCCTTCTTGGGCTGGATTTCCAGTGCCACCTACAAAGCCTGACCTTTAAATTTGGCGGCCCTATAACCCCCCCTTACTGTCTGCGGCCTCGTGACCCTTAAGGTCGACCCGCCTTCCCTATTTGCGAACCTCACCCCGGATTGCAAACCCGTCGCCACCAGGAGCAGACGGTACAGTGCCCAGGACCGGACCTTCATCAGGTCCGAGGTCCAAAGGCTGCTGAAGGAAGGGGTCATCGAAGCAAGCAACAGCCCATGGAGGGCTCAAGTAGTAGTGGTAAAGACCGGGGAGAAACATAGGATGGTCATCGACTATAGCCAGACCATCAACAGGTTTACGCAACTGGACGCGTATCCTCTCCCCCGTATAGCCGACCTGGTAAACAGGATTGCGCAATACAAGGTTTTCTCCACGGTGGATCTCAAGTCTGCCTACCACCAGCTGCCCCTCCGTAATGGTAACCGCCAGTACACTGCCTTCGAAGCAGATGGGCGGCTCTATCACTTTTTAAGGGTTCCCTTCGGTGTCACGAACGGGGTCTCGGTCTTGCAACGTGAGATGGACCGAACGGTTGACCGGTACGGCTTACCCGCAATGTTCCCGTATCTTGACAACATCACCATCTGCGGCCATGACCAGCAGGACCACAACACCAACCTCCGAAAATTTCTCCAGACCGCCAATATCCTTAATCTGACCTACAATAAGGATAAATGCGTGTTTAGCACCGACCGCCTAGCCATCCTAGGCTACGTAGTGCGAAATGGAGTCATAGGCCCCGACCCTGAACGCATGCGCCCCCTCATGGAGTTCCCCCTCCCTCACTGCCCCAAGGCCCTAATGCGCTGCCTCGGCCTCTTCAGCTATTATGCACAATGGGTCCCTAATTATGCAGCCAAGACTCGACCCCTGATCCAGACCACAACCTTCCCCCTGTCGGCGGAGGCCCACCAGGCCTTCTGCCGCATCAAAGCGGACATCGCAAAAGCCACGATGCGCGCCATCAACGAGTCCCTCCCCTTCCAGGTCGAGAGCGACGCGTCCGACGTAGCTCTGGCGGCCACCCTCAACCAAGTGGGCAGACCCGTGGCTTTCTTCTCCCGCACTCTCCATGCTTCCGAAATTCGCCACTTCTCGGTCGAAAAGGAGGCCCAGGCCATAGTAGAAGCTGTGCGACACTGGAGGCATTACCTGGCCGGCAGGAGATTCACTCTCCTCACGGACCAACGGTCGGTGGCCTTCATGTTCGATAATGCACAGCGGGGCAAGATTAAGAACGACAAGATCTTGCGGTGGAGGATAGAACTCTTTACCTACAATTACGAGATCTTGTACCGTCCCGGGAAGCTAAACGAGCCTCCTGATGCCCTGTCCCACGGCACTTGTGCCACCGTGCAAGTGGACCGCCTCCGATCCCTCCACGAGAACCTCTGCCACCCGGCGGTCACTCGTTTCTTTCATTTCATTAAGACCCGCAACCTGCCCTACTCCATCGAGGAGGTCAGGACAGTCACCAGGGACTGCCGAATCTGCGCGGAGTGGAAACCGCACTTCTACCGGCCAGAGAGAGCGCATCTGATAAAGGCTTCCCGTCCCTTTGAACGCCTCAGCATGGACTTCAAAGGCCCCCTCCCCTCCACCGACCGCAACACGTACTTCCTGAACGTGATTGACGAGTACTCCCGGTTCCCATTCGCCATCCCCTGCCCGGACATGACCACGACCACCGTCATCAAGGCCCTCCAGGGTATTTTTACACTGTTCGGTTTCCCCGCATACATACACAGTGATAGGGGTTCCTCCTTTATGAGTGACGAACTGCGTCAATTCCTGCTCAGCAAAGGCATCGCCTCGAGCAGGATGACCAGTTAGAACCCCCAGGGAAACGGGCAGGTAGAAAAGGAGAACGGAACGGTCTGGAAGATCGTCCTGCTGGCCCTTCGGTCCAGGAATCTCCCAGTCTCCCGCTGGCAAGAAGTCCTCCCAGTGGCCCTTCACTCCATCCGGTCGCTGCTCTGTACTACCACAAACCAGACACCTCACGAATGTCTCCTTGTTTTCCCCAGGAAGTCCTCCTCCGGGACCTCGCTCCCAACCTGGCTAGCGACACCCGGACCCGTCCTGCTGCGGAAACATGTGAGGGCACACAAGTCGGACCCGTTGGTCGAGAGGGTCCACCTGCTGCATGCCAACCCCCAGTGCGCCTACGTAGCGTTCCCCGACGGCCGCCAAGACATGGTCTCCCTTCGGGACCTGGCGCCCGCCGGAGCCCCACTCGCACCCGCACCATTGCCCCCAACCCCACCCTCCCTGCAGCACCTGACCGGAGGGTCAGTACTGCCGCCGCCCCTACCCAGCGCCAAACAGGCACCGACGCCCCCTACAGGCGCCCCTCCCCCTGCCCACTTTTCGCCCCAACAGCACCGCCTAGGGGCGACGAAGCTGCCTGGGAGGAAGACACCACGTTCCCGGAGCCACAGCCCCCGGGGCCCCCACCAGGATCATCGCCGAAGCCCAGATGCTCCAGATGGACGACCAGGCCACCCGATCGTCTGATTGCTGCACCATAAAACAAAAAACCTTTCTCTGTTACCCTCGACATCATGGTACCTCAATACCTGGTCCTACCATGTAAAAGGCGACAGTAACGCTGGCCATCACCCCGCTGGGTTCCTTTTTAACAGGGGGTGAATGTGGTAATACCAGGTATTGCAGTACCTGAGAGGTGAATGCCCATTGGCTAGACCTAGGAGTCTACCATTGGCTAACGTACATAGCTGCGCCCTGAGAGGCGGGGTATAAGAACCAATGCCGTCCCAGCAGCCTTCACTTTCTGTATCGAAGCTGCTGGGTACAGTTCTAGCTGATTAAAGCCGATTAGTTATGACTCACCTTGTCTCGAGAGTAATTGATTGTGCATCAGCCAGCAAAACTAAAGAGCTGGTAATTGACTTCTGGAAGCAAAGTACTGTACACATCCCTGTCAGCATCAACGGGGCCGAGGTGGAGATGGTTATCAGTTTCAAATTTCTAGGGGTGCACATCTCCAAAAATCTGTCCTGGTCCACCCACGTCGACGCTACCACCAAGAAAGCACAACAGCGCCTATACTTCCTCAGGAAACTAAGGAAATTCGGCATGTCCGCATTAACCCTTACCAACTTTTACAGATGCACCATAGAAAGCATCCTATCGGGCTGCATCACAGCCTGGTATGGCAACTGCTCGGCCCAGGACCGCCAGAAACTTCAGAGAGTTGTGAACACCGCCCAGTCCATCACACGAACCTGGCTCCCTTCCATTGACTCCATCTACACCTCCCACTGCCTGGGGAAAGCGGGCAGCATAATCAAAGATCCCTCCCACCCAGCTTACTCACTCTTCCAACTTCTTCCATCGGGCAGGAGATACAGAAGTCTGAGAACACGCACGAACAGACTCAAAAACAGCTTCTTCCCCACTGTCACCAGACTCCTAAATGACCCTCTTATGGACTGACCTCATTAACACTACACCCTGTATGCTTCATCCGAAGCCGGTGCTTATGTAGTTACATTGTATATGTTGTGTTGCCCTATTATGTATTTTCTTTTATTCCCTTTTCTTCTCATGTACTTAATGATCTGTTGAGCTGCTCGCAGAAAAATACTTTTCACTGTACCTCGGTACACGTGACAATAAACAAATCCAATCCAAAAAAATTAACATTTTTAATCCGTATCTCTTTCACCAACTGTGAGTAACCCTACTTTAAATAACTGAAAATGCTGGAAACATTCAGCAAGCCAGGCAGCATCTGTGGAGAGAGCGAATGATGTTTTCAGCTAATGACGATTGTCAGAATTGGAAAAAGTAACAGATGTAACGGATTTTAAACAAGTACAGATGAATGAGTCTAATCGAGATATACTTGGGATTAACAGAATCATTGCTATCATTTTGTTTATTTAGTTGCCCCTTCACCATTCCCTTTTGCCATGCATCATTAGAAACCCCTTTGTTGTTTATACTCTCCTGTTCTCCCTTTTGTACATTCTCCCCTCCACTTGCTTGAAACGTAATTTCTTTCAGTCTTTCAGTCCTGATGAAAGGTCATCGACCTGATGTGCTAACTCTGTTTCTGTCTCCACAGATGCTGACTCACCTGCTGAGTATTTTCAGCGTTTTATCTGGTTATTTTCAATTTAAGGTGGGTCTAGTGGGGGTGTAAATGGGATTGGCAAAACCATTGCCAGTGGCTGGAGAAAGAATAGGGACAGAGGTTATGATCCGAAATTGTTGAACTTCATGTTGAATCCAGAAAGCTGAAAAGTGCCTGATCGAAAGGCGGGTGCTGTTCCTCAAACTTTTTTCAGTTTCGTTGGAGCGGAATAGAAGACTGAGGACAGCGAGATCGGAGTGGGAGCAACGTGGTGCATTAAGGTAACAGGTGACCAGAAGCTCACAGTCATGTTTGTGGACTGAATGGAAGTATTCTGCAAAGTGGCTGCCCAATCTGTGTGCGGTCTCCCCAATGCAAAAAACTGCACGGCACAAATTGAAGGAAGCACAAGGAAATCATGGTTTTAGCCAGGAGCAATCAATTGAGGCCTTGCCAGATGGTGGCAACAGAGGGGGTGAAAGAACAGATGTTGCAACTGCTATGGGAAGAGTAGAGGGTGCTGGGTTTGAGCAGAAACATGAGGAAGAAAATACTTCTCCAAGCTAACATAATTCAAAGCAGAATTTCCTACCCTATATAGTTTATTCAGGGGAGTAGATCAAATGCTGCGAGTGGAGGGGAGGCTGTGTTTGGCAGCAGTATTAAGCTGGAGGTGGCGGATATGGTGGAGAATGATCCATTGAAAGTGAAGGCTGGTGGGAAGAGAGATGAGGGCAAGGAACAAGGGATCTGGAAGGGAAGTTCAGCGGTGAGAGCAGAGGGGTGGACATGGTTCAGGGCTCCGACAACCACATTATACTACTGGGCGGCAGTCTTCACTAGTAAATTAGAAATGATATTCAAAAGCTTTTAAAATGCACCTAATCGTGTCTCTGGGCCTAAAGAAAACCAATCAGAAATTCAGAAACGACTTCTTCTCGCAAACAGTGGTGAGAGTGTGGAACACAGAAAATGGTTGCAGTGGAAGCTGTAGATGCATTTAAGGAGCAGTCAGACAAACATATGTGGCAGCAGGGAGTAGATAGTTATTGTGGTGGCTCAAGCCATACACTGGTGACTTCCAGTAATAAACAAAGGCGTTTCTTGAGGAAAGGCAAAGGCAGTTAGATAACAGGCCTTTACACTGGTCCACACTGCCTGAGGTCGGGTTCCCAGGTGTGATGATAGGTAGACTATCATCTGTATATACTCTGAATAGATCATCATCATCGGTATGTGTATTATAAGCTATATGTTTTGCTGTTGTAGTTCTAGCATCTGACCAGAAGGTGGTGCGAGTATGCAGGCATGTGACCTGGATGCACCATGGGCTGGATTCTCCGCCGTCGGGATGCTCCATTTTGCCAGAGCCCAGGGGTTTCCCGACGGCGTGCGAAATAGGAAGCCCCATGACCAGCCGGCAAAACGAAGCATCCCGCCGGCGTGCGGAATGGGAAATCTGGCGCTGCGGGACGGAGAATCCAGCCCCATGTGTTCTAGCACAAGGAGTTGTTAGTAAGCAGTTGATAGCAGTTGCATATTAGAATAGCTCTGTAGTATCTTAGTGTAAGTTAATGTTAGACCATTATTTCCAACTGTATTAATCTTAGACATTATAGTAATCCTTTAAAGCAGTGTTGGTAATAAATAGTTTTGTTGTAAAACAAAGTCTAATGTTCTTTGTTAACACTACCACATCAAGATTCAACATCAGCATAATCAAAGAACCAGGGCCCTGCGCATTCTCCCCATTGACTGGGGTTCACATGCTCCTGCGCGATTGGCCCCAAGCCGGTCATGTGGTCCGTGGAGCCTGCTCCCTTAAAGGGGCCACGCGACCACAGTTATGATGGCAGATTTAGATGACAAAAGATGGGCGACACGGTGGCACAGTAGTTAGCACTGCTGCCTCACAGCTCCAGGGACCCAGGTTCAATTATGGCCTCGGGTGACTGTCTGTGTGGAGTTTGCACTTCCTCCCAGTGTCTGCGTGGGTTTCCGCCGGGTGCTCCGGTTTCCTCCCACAATCCAAAGATGTGCAGGTTAGGTGGATTGGCCAAGCTAAATTGTCCTTTAGTGTCCAAAAGGTTACATGGGGTAAGAGGGTTGAGGGGATGGGTTGGAAGCTTAAATAGGGTGCTCTTTCCAAGGGCCGTGCAGACTCGATGGGTCGAAAGGCCTCCTTCTGCACTGTAAATTCTATGAAATATGAAATTCTATGAAATTCGGGTGAACTTCAAACAATGCATAGTCTGGTTGGGCTGCTTGTTCCTGTGTTGCATATCCAACGAATGTAATTCTGTAACATCTTTCACACTAACCTGCAGGAACTAGGTAAGCGGGGACACCGTTCTGCTCAGTTCCTTATGATGCATTTAGATGTTGAGTTGATAGGTACGTTATCTTTATTTTGTGGTTTGTGAAGAGGCTGCATGAAAAAGTAGAAAAGACGTGAATGATGTGAAGATCTGGTGGCTGATAGATTGGTGCCTGCCACTGATAGCCTACCTGCTGGTGACATTTGAGCATTCACAACAGCCTAATCACTCAGACGGGGAAAGGTGTGAACTTGACAAATGTAAGATTTGTTAAGCATAATGTCAGTGTAATTGGTAAAAGTTTGCAAAAGTTAAGCTGAATGTAATTTTCGTTTTGTGAATGCAAATATTTCTCTCTTTCCCTGGGTGGCTGAAAAACATGTAATGGTAGGTTGATACTTTGACATATTATGTTTCTTTTTCAACAAGTCATGCAAATGAAGCTTCATCTGTTCAACACTGACCTGCCTCTATGCTTGTCAAATAAAACAGTTGTGTGAAATAACAGTTATTTACATAATGCTTTAACTACGAAATGCATATGTGTGTTGGGTTGGCAAAGGAGGAGACTTGGGCCCAGGTTTTTGCCAGAACTGCACTATCACCCTTCATCACGAGTTATACTCATTGATGCACCATCAATTACACACGAGGCAAGTTGTAGAAAACAAAGTAATGGTTTTAATACTCTAAGATGTAGCCTGTCTGCTGCTGAACCCAGACTGGAGACAGGGCTACAGATCAGTCAACTATATACAACACCCAGTGGGGCGGAAGAACAACAATATATAACACAGTGAGTAACAATGGAACAAACAGTAACAGAGAATATATACAGCGCTGTAAGTAAAAGTAGAACAACAGTGGAACTACAATAACAGTGGTTCACACATTCACCCCCTGTTAAAAAAAAAGTCCAGCGGGGGTGAAGCAAACTTATAGATTAAGTCTATCAGGAGCTTTAACTGTCCGCTGTGATCTCCTCAGTCCCGGCTGTGGTGTGGGCACTGGTGTCGAGACCTGCGACTCCGGGAGCGTGTCGTCCTCTTCTTCTTCCAGAAGCATCGACAGAGAGGGAGACGGTGTAGGCGCGGGGGCAATGGTAATGGAGGTAGATGGTGGAGGGTCGCGTGGGGAACCAATGGGTGCCAGGTCCCGGAGAGAGACTGTGTCCTGCCGCCCGTCCTGATGTTCCACGTAGGCATATTGTGGGTTAGCGTGGAGAAGCATAACCCGCTCAACCAGGGGATCGGTTTTGTGGTTCCTCACATACTTCCGGAGGAGGACGGGCCCTGTGGCTGTCAGCCAGGATGGGAGCGAGACCCCTGAGGTGGATTTCCTGGGGAAGGCAAACATATGCTCATTAGGAGTCTCGTTGGTGGCTGTACACAGGAGCGAACGGATAGAGTGGAGCGCATCAGGAAGGGCCTCCTGCCAGCGGGAGACTGGGAAACTTCTAGACCATAGGGCCAGGAGGATGGGGGTTGTAGCTGGTAGTCCTGCTTGAGGCGATGCCCTTGCTGAGCAGGAACTGACGCAACACGTCGCTCACGAGCGAGGAGCCCCGATCACTGTGGATGTAGGTGGGGAAACCGAACAAGGTGAAGAGGATGTGCAGGGCCTTGATGACAGTGGCCGAGGTCATGTCAGGGCATGGGATGGCGAAGGGAAAACGATGTTGAGGAAGTACACGTTACGGTCGGTGGAGGGTAGGGCCCTTTGAAGTCGATGCTGAGGTGCTCAAATGGGCGGGAGGCCTTTACCAGGTGCACTCTGTCTGGCCGATAGAAGTGCGGTTTGAACTCCGCGCAGACCTGGCAGTCCCTGGTCATGGTCCTGACCTTCTCGATGGAGTAAGATAGGTTGCGGGCCTTGACAAAATGAAAAAGACGGGTGACCCCCGGGTGACAGAGGTCATTGTGGAGGGCCCGAAGTTGGTCTACTTGTGCGCTGGCACATGTACTGCGGGACAGGGCATCTGGGGGCTCATTGAGCATCCCAGGACGATACAAGATGTCGTAACTGTATGTGGAGAGTTCGATCCTCCACCTCAGAATCTTGTTGTTCTTTATCTTGCCCCGCTGTGTATTATTGAACATGAAGGCAACCGACCGTTTGTCAGTGAGGAGAGTGAATCGCCTGCTGGCCAGGTAATGCCTCCAATGTCGCACAGCTTCCACAGTGGCCTCGGCTTCCTTTTCGACAGAGGAGTGTCGAATTTTGGAGCCCTGGAGGGTACGGGAGAAGAAAGCCACGGGCCTGCCCGCTGGTTGAGGGTAGCGGCCAGAGCACAGTCAGACGCATCGCTCTCCACCTGGAACGGGATGGACTCGTCCACAGCGTGCATCGTGGCTTTGGCAATGTCTGCCTTGATGCGGTTGAAGGCTAGGCGGGCCTCAGCCGACAGGGGACAAAGGGTGGATTTGATGAGTGGGCGGGCCTTGTCCGCATAGTTGGGGACCCGCTGGGCATAGTACGAGAAGAACCCCAGGCATCTCTTCAGGTGCTTGGGGCAGTGGGGAAGGGGAAATTGCAGGAGGGTATACATGCGGTCGGGATCGGGCCCTAGGACTCCACAACGTAGCCGAGGATGGCTAGGCGGGTTGTGCGGAAAACGCACTTCTCCTTATTATACGTAAGATTAAGGAGCTTGGTTGTGTGAAGGAAACGCTGGAGGTTAGCGTCATGGTCCTGTTGGTCATGGCCGCAGATGGTGACATTATCCAGATACGGGAACATGGCCCGTAGCCCGTACTGGTCAACCATTCGGTCCATCTCCCGTTGTAAGACCGGGACCCCATTGGTGACGCTGAAGGGCACCCTGAGGAAGTGGTAGAGTCGGCCATCTGCCTAGAAGGCAGTGTATTGGCGGTCCTCCGGGCGGATACGGAGCTGGTGGCACGCGGACTCCAAGTCTACCGTGGAGAAGACTTGGTACTGCGCAATCTGGTTGACCATATCAGATATGCGGGGAATGGGGTACGCATCGAGCTGCGTGTACCGGTTGATCATCTGACTGTAGTCGACGACCATCCGGAGCTTCTCCCCAGCCTTGACGACCACCACTTGGGCTCTCCAGGGGCTGGTACTGGCCTCTATGATCCCTTCCCGCAGGAATCGCTGGACCTCTGACCTGATAAAGACCTTGTCCCGAGCACTGTACTGCCTGCTCCTGGTAGCGACGGGCTTACAATCCGGGGTGAGGTTAGCGAAGAGCGGGGGTGGGGCGACCTTAAGGGTCGCAAGGCTACAGACGGTGAGAGGGGTCCACCGAACATTAAGGTCAGGCTTTGGAGATGGCATTGGAAATCTAGGCCTAATAAAAGGGGAGCGCAGAGATAGGGGAGGACGTAGAGTTTAAAGTTAACGTACTCTACATCACGTATCGCAAGAGCTGCGAGGCAGTACACCCGGACCTCAACAGAGTGTGATCCGGAAGCCAGGGAGATTGTCTGGGATACAGGAAAAATTCGGAGGGAGCAGCGCCTTACTGTATCCAGATGGACGAAGCGGTCTGTGCTCCCGGAGTCGAATAAGCAGGTCGGCTCGCGCCCGTTGATCCAGATGGTCATCATGGAGTTCTTGAGATGACGGGGCTGGGACTGGTCGAGGGTGACGGAGGCGAGCTGCAGAAGGTGGCTGGGCTGGTCGGTGGTAGCGGGTGGCGTCGAAGATGGCGGCCAAGATGGCGGCCGCGCGGCACAGGCTTGTGACACCCCCGGATCGGGAGATGGCTGCGCCCAGGACGCCCACGAGGATGCCGCGTGGTCGGGCGTGAAGGCCTCCATATTCCGGAAGGCCACTTCCAGTGAGTTTGTGAGCCGCACCGTGTCATTTAGGTCAAGGGTACCCCCTTTGAGCAGGCGCTGACGGATGTAGTCAGATCTAACGCCGGCCACATAGGCGTCCCGGACAGGGGCTCGGTATGTTGAACTGCCGTTACTGCCTGGCAGCTACAATTCCGGGCGAGTACCCGCAGCTCACGCAGGAACTCGGCCAAAGATTCTCCTGGGCGCTGCCGCCTCATGCGAGGAAGTGCCGGACATACACCTCGTTTACTGCCCTCATGTACTGCCCTTTGAGGAGTGTATTTGCCTCGTCGTACGTGGCCGCGTCTCTGAGGGTAAATATTCGGTCGCTCACCCGAGCGTTGAGGACCCGAAGGTTGTGCTCCCCTGAGACGGCGTCAGTGGAAGAGTCGAGGTAGGCCTCAAAACAACTTAGCCAATGCTGGAAGATCGCAGTGGTGTCGGCTGCCTCTGGGTCCAGGTCCAATTGCTCAGGCTTGAGTGACCTATCCATCGTACTATCTTAGAGTATTAAATTGAAGCACCATCAATTACACACGAGGCAAAGTGTAGAAAACAAAGTAATGGTTTTAATACTCTAAGATGTAGCCTGTCTGCTGCTGAACCCAGACTGGAGACAGGGCTACAGATCAGTCAACTATATACAACACCCAGTGGGGCGGAGCCACGGAAGAACAACAATATATAACACAGTGAGTAACAATGGAACAAACAGTAACAGAGAATATACACAGCGCTGTAAGTAACAGTGGAACAACAGTGGAACTACAATAACAGTGGTTCACCACACCCGTGTTACCTGATTAGATTTTTCAGCTAATGTTTCCCTCTTGTTCTATGGGGAAAATCCCTAACTATCGCTTGATACCTCCTCTTGATGGATTAGCTGCAAATTTGAACTCTGTGTGCTCCATCAGAGTGCAACACTTGTTATTTTTAAAAACATTTTCTCATTAAAAAGCACTGCAGTCACCATATTCATTATGGGTACACAAGTTTCTTATAGCGACTTGGCAGGAAGGAGAAAAAACAACATGTGCTTATGTAACACATTTCACAGATGTCTCAAAGTACTGTTTGAAATGTAGCCACGGTTGTAATGTTGGCAACATGGCAGCCAATTTGCACACAATTTGATGTTGCACGAGGGATAAATATTAGTCAGAGCTAATGAAGACAAACCGTCTGCTATTCTTTAAAATAGTGCCACAGGATCTTCTACATCCACCTGTGACACTCAGGTGGGGCCTCAGTTTAACATCCCATCTGAAAAGTAGGTAATATTGGAAACACTGAATTGAAGATTATTACCCCCTCGCTAAAAGTTAGACCTTGTTAAGTTTTGATTTGTGCTTAGTATTATAAGCAACGTAAAAGCCCAGGGTGCAGAAGGAGAAGTTAAGGTGGTCTGAAAGTTTGGCTATCATATTAGATCACTGATTTAAAACCTATTCTATTTTGTTTACACACAAGAGACTGACTCCTCTGCAGCCAATGTAAATAATCCCAGGAAATCTAGTGTGGTGAATGTAGGAATTTCAGATATATTGTATTACAGGTATTTGGTGCAGTAAGGGTTAAAAACCGGGTTAGTGTGTGTCTGACTGCTGCAGTAGTGTTTTTAAATAATCCTGATTTGAAAGGTTTTGGGAGGCAGAGGTGAAATTAAGGCATTGTAAAAAGCTTCGGCTAATGGAGTTTTGTTTGGATTAAGCGGGGTTCCCTGTGGCGTTAATTGGATGCATTGTGTTTCAGCTTGGTAAGGTGATTTAATTAATGGGGTGGAACTACATTTCCAGGCATTTTTCACAAAGCATCTGTGGTAGTCACCACTGTTTGTATAATAGTTGTATTAGAGGTAATACGGTAAGGTACAGGTACGGGGGTAGATCACTGCCTGCTGGCTCCGCCCAGTAGGCGGAGTATAAATGTGTGTGCACACCGAGCTGCTCCCATTTCTGGTAGCAGCTGCAGGAGGCCACACAACTCTGCATCATAAAGCCTCGATTACTCTCTACTCTCGTCCCGTCGTAATTGATGGTGCAGCAATTTATTAAGCAGAGATTTTACAGCGATGGAACTACGCATCAAGCCAGATCGCCTACAGCTGCACCCTCAAGCAGCCAACGCCACTTCGGCCTTCGACCACTGGCTCGCTTGTTTCGAAAGCTACCTCGGATCAGCGACTGAACAACCCTCGGATGCACAGAAACTGCAGATCCTGTATTCACTGGTGAGCTCTGAGATTTTTCCCCTTATCCAGGATGCACCCACTTACCCTAAAGCTATGGAGCTTCTGAAAGGACACTATATCCGGCCGATCAACAAACTCTACGCCAGGCACCTCCTGCCCACGCGGCAGCAACTCCCCGGTGAGTCATTAGACGATTTCTGGCGTGCCCTGCACATCCTGGCGAGGAACTGCGACTGCCAGGCAGTTTCGGCCATTGAACATACAGAATTATTAATCAGGGACGCTTTTGTTATGGGCATGGGGTCGGCGTACATCCGCCAGCGCCTATTAGAAGGGGGTATGCTCGACCTCGTGGCAACCAGGCAATTGGCGAACTCGCTAATGGTAGCCTCCCATAACGTACAGTTGTACGCCCCCGACCGCACGGCGCCCTCATGGACATTGTGGACCCCACCAGCGGGTGCCCCCAGCCAACCCCAAGCCTGCGCCGCGCGGCAGCCAGCCAACCCCGGGGAGCCCAAATGCTATTTCTGCGGGCAGGCAAAGCACCCCCGACAGCGCTGCCCGGCGCGGAGTGCAATTTGCAAGACCTGTGGGAAGAAAGGACATTTCTCTGCTGTGTGCCTGGCCTGGTCGATCGCTGCTGTATCTAGGCCCAGTGTTCCTGCACCCACCACGTGCGACCCGTGGGCGCCACCATTTTCGTCCCCGCAGACCACGTGCGGCCCGTGGGCGCCGCCATCTTCCTCCCAGCAGACCACGTGCGGCCCATGGGTGCGTCCTCCGGGTGCTCCGATTTCTTCCCACAGCCCAAAGATGTGCAGGTTAGGTGGATTGACCATGCTAAGTTGCCCCTTAGGGTGTTAGGATGGGGTTTCAGGAATAGGATGACGGATTGGGCCTAGGTAGGGTCAGTGCAGACTCGATGGGCCGAATGGCCTCCTTCTGCATTAGAGGGATTCCATGAAGCTACTTCTATAAAACCCTGTAAGTGCCTTGATAGCCAGGGGACTTTAGATTTGGCCGTCCCACCCATTTTCTTTGTGGAACATGTTTAGCCTGAACCCCTTGAATCTCCTCTTTAGAATGCCTCCCATTGCTCCAAAACTCCATTAATTCCATTTTCCCCGCACCCTTGTGCATTGTTGATTAGATACTTGCCCCATTCTAAATGACTGGAGACTGAGGATTCTGACCCAAGTCAGGAATGTGATTGTATGTTCACCACTTGCCTGGATGAGTGCAGTGCCAATAGCACTCAAGAATGTTTACATTCAGGGCAGCATGCAATGCAGTGGTTAGCACTGGGACTGTGGCGCTGAGGACCTGGGTTTGAATCCTGGCCCTGGATCACTGTTCGTGTGGAGTTTGCACATTCTCCCCATGTCTGCGTGAGTTTCACCCCCACAAGCCAAAGATGTGCAGGCTAGGTGGATTGGCCACGCTAAATTGCCCCTTAATTGGGAAAAAGAAATAATTGGGTACTCTAAATTTATTTTAAAAATAACAAAAAAAAAAGAATGTTTACATTCACTGCGCTGTGTTCCATAGCTTCAAACTTCCAAATGTGAATTAATGATTCCTCAATCCATGCACACTTTTGGGAATTTCTTTTAATTTGTATTCCTTTATTTCCCAATTTAACTCAACTCCACTGTCAGATTAACTCCCCTATTTTCCCATTGTGGTTCCAATGCATTTTTTGGCAGCACAACTAAAGTTGTACGAAAGATTTATCGTAACTTCAATGATTTCACCACTCTGTTTGCCTTCCAGCCTGTTCATAGACCAAAATCCCCATTAACTGTTGCCTTCTGATGATAGCATATCCAACTGCAGCTCACTGTTTTCATGTCCCCTTCATTGTATTCACAAGATTGCAAAGTAATTACTTGTTTGGAACATCATTCATCCCCTAACTGAGTCATCCTTCCAGAAGGAACTTATAATATTCCAATTGCATTAATTGGACCAGATCATGCTGTAAAAGTAATGGCAAGTTCACAGCATATGTTGTTAATGCAAAAAGTGACCAGCAAATTCAGGAGAAGAAGAGACACATGCGATTTGAATCCCCATAACTTGCTGCTTGACTTACACCGCTCGGTCATTTGCTTCATTCAATGGCATCTCTTCCTCAACTCTCCTCTTATTTGTTTTTAGAAAAAAAGCTGATTTATTATACAGTCAAAACTTACAACAGGAGTAACTATTCTCTCCCTTTCACATTCTTCATCACTTCAATGACCAGTTTATGGACTTCTCTGTGCTTTGTTTGTGCTGGTGTTTTTCACTGAAGAGTGAATACATACTCCCCCGCTTACCCCAGGTTTATGAACAGCACAAAGCCTATCATCTTCATCAATTACTGTAGTTATTTTTAAGAACTTGCTGGATTTGTACATTTATTCCCCGTTAAACTAGTTGCAGTAAGTCGGACTTACCACCAAAAGGCAACTTAAGGTGTTAATATGTTGATGCAATGCTCACAGGCGTACGAGGCAGGGATGCCCGTTGTCGCCATCGCTGTTTGCACTGGCATTAGAGCCATTGGCGATGGCTCTCAGGTGGTCGGCGGAGTGGCGGGAGATTATGAGGAGACAGAGGGAGCATCGGCTGTCGCTCTATGCCGATACTGTGTGTTTTGGATCTGTTGGAGAGTATGGGAAGGATTATGAGCCTGCTGGAGAGGTTTGGAGGGTTTCCGGGTACAAACTGAATGAAGGAAGAAGTGAGGTTTTCCCAGTGAATGAGCTGGGACAGTGGGCTAATTTCGGGGGGATGCCATTTCCGGTAGCGAGGGATAGGTTTAATTATTCGGGGATTCAGGTTAGCGAGGGAATGGACGGGGTTCCATAAGTAGAATTTAACAAAACTGGTAGAGGAGGCCAGGGAGGATCTTAAGAGTTAGGATACACTGCACTTAACGTTGGTGTGGAGGGTCCAGGTGGTGAAAATTAATATTCTACCGAGGTTTTTGTTTATCTTTCAGGCTCTCCCAATTTTTATACCAAAGGCCTTTTTTCAGAAAGTGGACACGATCATTTTGGACTTTGAATGGGCAGGGAAGGTGCCGAGGGTGGGAAGGAACTTTCCATAGGGGCAGAGGCAGCAAGGGGGGTTGGCGTTGCCGAACTTGCTTCATTATTATTGGACGGCGAATGTGGACAAGGTACGGCAGTGGTGGGAAGGAGAAGGGGTAGAGTGGGTTTGGATGGAGGAGGAATCTTGTAAGGGTCTAGTTTGAGGGTCATGGTGACGGCAGCATTGCCAGTGGCTCTGAGTAGGTATTCAGGGAGCCCGGTGGTGCAGTCCACGGTGAAGATATGGAATCAGTTGAGGAGGAATTTTAGGGTGGAAGGGATGTTGGTGCTAACCCTGCTGTGTGAGAATCATGGGTTTGTGCCGAGGGGGATTGATAGTGTATACAGGAGGTGGAGGAAGTGGGGGCTGGCCAAGGTGAGGGATCTGTATTTGGAGGAAGGGTTTGCCAGTCTGGAGGAGCTAATGGAGAAGGTATAGCTGCCAAGGGGGCGCGAGTTCAAGTACCTGCAGGTTAGGAACTTTGTGCAAAAGGTTTGGAGGGGGTTCCCTATGTTGCTGGGATACACCCTGCTGGAGCGACTGCTGCTTCTGGATGTGGAAGGGGAGGAAAGAATTGGGGATATCTACAAGTGACTGGGGGAGCAGGGAGGCGAGTAGGTGGTGAAGATCAAGGAGAAATGGGAAGCGGAGTTGGGAGGGGAGATCAATTGGGAAGTATGGAGTGAGACACTGCGTAGGGTAAATGGGACATCCTCTTTTGCAAGGATGAGCCCGATACAGTTTAAGATGGTGCACAGGGTGCATATGACTCGGGCGTGAATGAGTGGGTTCTTTCAGGGGGTAGCAGATGAGTGTGAGAGGTTTGGGTGGCAGTGAAACACGGCACATGTTTTGGGTTTGCAAAACATTGGGAAGATTCTGGGCGGGAGTGTTCGCGGTCTTAGCCAGGATAGTGGAGGAGGAAGTGAACCTGGGTCCTTTTGGGGCGATATTTGGGGTTTCAGAGAAGCAGGAGCTCATGGAGAGGAGGAAGGCCGATGTCGTGGCCTTCGCCTCTCTGATTGCACGGCGGCGAATTTTGCTGGAGTGGCGGTCGGCATCGCCACCGGCTGAGCAGCTTGTTTGGGTGACTTGTACGACTTCTGCGGTTAGAGAAGATAAAGTATGAGTTAAGGGGCTCTGCAGGGGGGTTAGAGAAAAGGTGGGGGATGTTTATGACCGTGTTTGAGGAGCTGTTCATCGCGGGGAGGGGGGGGGGGGTGCGGGTGGGGGGGGGGGGTGGCGGGGGATGCAAGATCTGTACAGACTGTAACGTTGGTTGCTGGGAAATATGCTTCCCAAGGTGTGTGTTTGCTGTAACCTGTTTTGATACATATTTGTAATAAAATATGTTTTTAAAAAATGTTAATGCAATGCTAATAAATCTCTCTGGCCCAGAAAGAAAACAATTTGCACTTTTTAGTCTCATATATAAAATCTTTCTTAGATATTTAAAAATTTCATATATTAAGGGCGGGATTCTCTACCGGCGGGATTCCCAGTTGTGTCGGCAGCGCACCAAAGCCTGCTGGTTTCCCAGCAGCATGCAGTGGCCACAATGGGAAATCCCATTTGGAGGTGGCGGGAACAGCGAATCCCGCTGCCAGCGAGAGCGTCCCGCCAGGGAACACATGGATGGTGGACCGGACAATCCCGCCCTAAATGTTTGTTCGTACTTTTCCTATTTGTCTCTCTCAGACATTGTCAAACTCGGGGGTGCGACCTGCGGGTGGGTCATGGGCGGGTGTTGGGAGGGTCGGGGAGCCGTCCATCTCGGCGCTCCCGATCGCGCAAATCTGCGCGCAACAGCCGGCTGTTAATAACGCCGGCTGCAAGCGGCCTTCAAAATGACCGCGAACATGGAAAGAAAATGCGGCTGCACTGCGCATGCGCGCCAGATCATCGCATGCGCAGTGTGGCTGTTTTTTTTTAAAGCAGCCGCAACTTTTTGTTTTACAAGTTCGGGGGGAGGGGGGTTTATTCATTTTATTCATTTATTTTATTAATTTAATTTTTATTTTTTTCATTTAATTTATTCTTTTTTTTTACAAGTTCAGGGGGGTTTTATTTGATAAAACTTTACAGGAAAAAAATGCAGAACTTTGGATAGATGGAGATTCCATACTTTCCGACACCGGAAGGCTTCTCCTTCATCCAACAGGTTCCATTGGATGAGCGTGTACGAGGACCAAAGGGACCCAAAACCATTTACTCCATTTTTGTCAGCAGCAAACAAGGTAAGAGAAAATGGTGGGTCGCGCAGGTTGGCCGGCGTGGGTCGCGAAGGTCAGCTGGGTTGAGTCCTGAAGGTTGGCCGGTTGGTAAAAATGGGTCACCAGAAAAAAAGTTTGAAAAACACTGGTCTCTCTTTCATTCTTGATCCAATCTTCATTTCCCTCAAAATTTCTCTCTCTTGAATTTGATTTTTTTTTTAAAGTACCCAATTCATTTTTTCCAATTAAGGGGCAAATTAATGTGGCCAATCTTTGGGTGGTGGGGTTGAAACCCACGCAAACACGGGGAGAATGTGCAAACTCCACATGGATAGTGACCCAGAGCCTGGGACCTCGGTGCCGCATTGCTAACCACTGCGCCACTGTGCTGCCCTTTGCATCTGATTTGACTATAATTAACCTTCCTTTCCCAGCATTCCCCTGTTCTTTCCCATCCCTAAATCTCATTGATTGGGCGGCACGGTGGATCAGTGGTTAGTCTTGCTGCTCACGGCGCTGAGGACCCGGGTCAATCCTGGCCACAGGTCACTGACAATGTAGGGTTTGCCCCGTGACTGCGTGGGCCTCACCCCCGCACAACCCCAAGATGTGCAGGGTAGGTGGATTTACCACGCTAAATTGCTCCTTAATTGGAAAACTGAAATAAAAAAACTCATTGATTAAGGAGCTACACTGCTGGTCCCACCATTAATTAAGTCCCTGACACCCAGTAGTGTTGTAAGCACTTCCAGCATGTTATTCAAACTGAAAGGTGCAGGAAAACGTTTAGCTAACGGCGCATACCACAGGCAGCCCTCCTCCAGCGAGATGTGATCCAATATTTCTTCAGTACGTGCATGGTTTTCATTTATTCTATCTAGAGGTTTAGTGACTCCTTCATGATGATTGTCTGGGCTTGTCCAGGCTTCCCTTTCAGCACTTTAGGCTAAAGAACATCTAACCTTGGTAATGTGCTCAGAATAAAGAAACAAGTTTAGTTTATCTTCTACCACTTACAGCTGCACCTGAAATCTTGACCCTAGTTCTGGCTTCTGTTTTAGTTGCATCGGCATCACAGACCAATATCTGTATTCTGCTAACATTTACATGGACAGTGCTAGCAAACCCAGGCATGAGCTGAGATGGAAGTCCCGACAATGAAACTTCTAAATGGAAATAATCTGTAGCACAATCAATCACTCACGAGGCGAAAAGAGATGAAGTCAATCGATGGCTTTATTTCGCAGACTTGTTCCCCAGCAGCTCGGTTACAGAATGCGGCTGCTGGGAGAACCCGGGTTCTTATACTCCGCCTTACTGGGTGGAGCCCGCAGGCGGCAGATCCAATCAGGACCCAGTGTCTGTCCACCAATAGCCTCTCGGCATCACTAGGTACTGTACTACCCCTAATACATACCACCACATTCACCCCTTGTTAAAAAAGAACCCGGCGGGGTGGTGGGTCGCATGGTGGTACGGGTTTACAAGGTTGGAACTGGGATTCCATTAACACAGTGGCTATGCATCGATATCAACTGTTAACTATTTACAATGCCGCTTTTACTGGGCTACTAAATTATTTACAGATCTTGCTTTGTCACGCAGATTTAATGAGTCGAGTGGGTGCCCTGGTCGTCCTTGCCGATCGTCTCATCTCCGGTGGTGGCGCTGGCTCGGCACTGTCGGCTCTGGGAGCGTCGCGATGTTTGTTCCTGTTTCACTACTCCTGGGCGGGCATGGGAGGAGGACCGATCCACCCGGGAAGGGAGCGGCTGTGGGGTGCGCCGGCGGGAGGGAGAGGGTAATTGGTGTTGGGGGGGGGGTGTGGGGAGCTCCGGCGGGCGCCAGGTCCCACAGGGAGACCGTGTCCTGTCGGCCGTCGGGGTACGCCATGTAGGCGTATTGAGAGTTTGCATGGAGGAGATGAACCCTCTCGACCAACGGGTCCCATTTGTGCGCCCGCACATGCTTTCGGAGCAGGATGGGTCCCGGGGCTGCCAGCCAGGTCAGAAGTGACGTTCCGGAGGAGGACTTCCTAGCGAAGACCAGGAGGCGTTCGTGAGGCGTTTGATTAGTTGTGGTACACAGCAGCGACCGGATGGAGTGGAGAGCATCCGGGAGGACTTCCTGCCAGCGGGAAACTGGGAGACTTCTGGACTGTAGGGCCAGTAGGACGGTCTACCAGACCGTTCCATTCTCCCTCTCTACCTGACCGTTCCCCCGCGGGTTGTAACTGGTCGTCCTGCTCGAGGCGATGCCTTTGCTGAGCAGGAATTGACGCAGTTCGTCGCTCATGAAGGAGGACCCCCTATCGCTATGGATGTAGGCGGGGAAACCGAAGAGTGTAAAGATGGTGCAGAGGGCTTTAATGACTGTAGCCGCGGTCATGACGGGGCAGGGGATGGCGAAAGGGAAACGGGAGTATTCGTCAACCACGTTTAGGAATTATGTGTTGCGATCGGTGGAGGGGAGGGAGCCTTTGAAGTCCAGACTGAGGCGCTCAAAGGGACGGGAAGCCTTTATCAGGTGCGCTCTATCTGGCCTGAACAAGTGCGGCTTGCACTCTGCGCAGATTTGGCAGTTCCTGGTGGCTGTTCGGACCTCCTCGACAGAGTAGGGGAGGTTGCGAGTCTTCACGAAGTGGTAGAACCTGGTGACCCCCGGGTGGCAGAGGTCCTCGTGGAGGGCTTGGAGATGGTCCACTTGTGCGTTGGCACATGTGCCGCGGGATAGGGCATTGGACGGCTTGTTCAGCTTTCCTGGACGATACAAGATTTCATAATTATATGTGGAGAGTTCGATCCTCCACCGCAAGATCTTGTCGTTCTTGATCTTGCCCCGCTGCGCATTATCGAACATGAAGGCTACCGACCGTTGGTCCGTGAGGAGAGTGAGTCTCCTGCCGGTCAGGTAATGCCTCCAATGCCGCACAGCTTCTACGATGGCCTGGGCTTCCTTTTCCACTGAGGAGTGGCGGATCTCTGAAGCGTGGAGGATACGGGAGAAAAAGGCCACGGATCTGCCCGCCTGGTTGAGGGTGGCCACCAGAGCTACGTCGGATGCGTCGCTCTCGACTTGGAAGGGGAGGGACTCGTCGATTGCGTGCATCGTGGCCTTTGCGATATCCGCTTTGATGCGGCTGAAGGCCTGGCGGGCCTCTGTCGACAGGGGAAAGACGGTGGACTGAATTAGCGGGCGGGCCTTGCCCGCGTAGTTGGGGACCCACTGGGCGTAAGAAGAGAAAACGCCCAGGCAGCGTTTCAGGGCTTTGGAACAGTGAGGGTGGGGGAACTCCATAAGGGGGCGCATGCATTCAGGGTCGGGGCCTATCACTCCATTACGCACTACGTAGCCAAGGATGGTTAGACGGTTGGTGCTAAACACGCATTTTTCCCTGTTGTAGGTGAGGTTCAGGGCGTTAGCGGTCTGGAGAAATTTGCGGAGGTTGGCATCGTGGTCCTGCTGATCATGGCCGCAGATGGTGACGTTATCGAGGTACGGGAACGTGGCCCGCAAACCGTGCTGGTCAACCATTCGGTCCACCTCCCGTTGGAAAACCGAGACTCCGTTAGTGACGCCGAATGGAACCCTTAAAAAGTGGTAGAGCCGCCCGTCTGCTTCGAAAGCAGTGTACTTGCGGTCGCTCGGGCGGATGGGGCGCTGATAATATGCGGACTTAAGGTCTACGGTGGAAAAGACCTTGTACTGTGCAATCCGATTGACCATGTCGGATATGCGGGGGAGAGGGTACGCATCCAGCTGCGTTTACCTATTGATGGTTTGACTATAGTCTACGACCATCCTTTGCTTCTCCCCGGTCTTCACGACTATCACCTGGGCTCTCCAGGGACTATTGCTGGCCTGGATTATGCCTTCCTTCAGCAGCCGCTGGACTTCAGACCGGATAAATGTTCGGTCCTGGGCGCTGTACCATCTGCTCCTCGTGGCGATGGGTTTGCAATCCGGGGTGAGGCTCGCAAACAAGGAAGGCGGTTCAACCTTGAGGGTCGCGAGGCTGCAGATAGTAAGTGGGGGTATAGGGCTGCCGAATTGGAACGTTAAACTCTGAAGGTTACATTGAAAATCTAACCCCAGGAGAGTGGGAGCGCAGAGGTGGGGGAGGACATAAAGTCGGTATTTCTTAAACTCTCTCCCCTGCACCGTTAGGTTCGCGATGCAAAACCCTTTGATTTCTACGGAATGGGATCCCGCTGCAGAAAAATCTTTTGGGTACTCGGGTGGATTGAAAGAAAACTGCGTCTTACCGTATCTGGAAGGATAAAACTTTACGTGCTCCCCGAGTCGATCAGACATGGCGTTTTGTACCCGTTAACCAGCACGGTCGTCGTTGCCGTTCGGAGCGTCCGGGGCCGTGGCTGGTCCAGGGTCACCGAAGCCAGTCGCGGTTGCTGCATCGGGGCATTCCCTTCATGCCCTGTGGGGCCGTTCATGCTGGGGTCCTTGGCTGTCAGCCAAGATGGCGGCGTCCACGGATCACA
Organism: Scyliorhinus torazame; assembly: GCF_047496885.1. Lineage (NCBI taxonomy): Eukaryota > Metazoa > Chordata > Chondrichthyes > Carcharhiniformes > Scyliorhinidae > Scyliorhinus > Scyliorhinus torazame. Next base: position 137,666,938 of record NC_092713.1, read on the forward strand.
CGCGGTCGGGGGCGGACAAAATGGCAGCGCCCATGAATCGCACGCGGCCGGCGGGGCACAAGATGGCGCCCCCCCCCCCGCATGGAGTCCGGGTCCCAAAATGGCGGCACCCGTTGGCCGCACGTGGATCATTGGTGGGGTTGTGTCACATTACAAATTTGGCTCTGTCATATATTATTCTTCAAGCTCAATAACATCAGTCATTCCCTGAAGACATCAGAGTGTTTTCCTCTTATGGGAGTTGACTCACTCTGCCCTGTATGTACTTGTACGATGACATTACCCAGGGACGTGAAGATAGCATTGCTTTGTGAGTGTGTATTTCTTCCCTAACACTGAATGTGGGCAGAGTTAGCATTATATGAGCCGAGGTCTCATTCAAAGATGCTTAAAGTGAATATTAAACAACAGCGATGATCAGCTTTACATAATGCAGTTGCCATAATTATCACTTGCATAATGAAGTTTCCTCCCACAGTCCAAAGACGTGCAGGTTAGGTGGATCTGCCATGCTAAATTGCTCTTAGTGTCCAAAAAGGTTAGGAGGGGTTATTGGATTACAGGGGTAGGGTGGAAGTGAGGGCTTAAGTGGGTCGGTGCAGACTCGACGGGCCGAATGGCTTCCTTCTGCACTGTATGTTCTATGAAACTATGAAACTATGAGTCTGTGATCTCAGTTCTCCCCCGGAGATTGAGGCGACCCCCCGGGACTGGCACACCGCTGAATAATGTCCCTTTTTGCCGCAACTTTTACAGATGGCTGAGTGGGCCGCGCAGCGCTGCTGGGGGTGTTTCGATTGCCCACAAAAGTAGCAGCGGGGCCCCCCCCGGGTGGTCTGGTGCTCTGGCCACGCAGGCTTGCGCAGGGATGGGGGGTGCCGGGGAGTCAGTCGCGGCGGGGGTCCACGGAGCCCAAGGGGCTGCCGCGCAGTCGGGGCGTAAGCATGGGCATTCTGCAATGCCACATCGAAGGAGGCCGCAAGGACCCGTGCCTCCGTGAGCCCCAGCGAGTCTCTTTCCAGCAGTCGCTGGCGAATTTGGGATGAGGTCATACCTGCTACGAAAGCCTCCCTGATTAGGAGTTCCGTATGTTCGTTAGCCGTCACCGGTGGGCAGTTGCAGCTCCTTCCCAATATTAGCAGCGCGCTGTAAAACTCGTCGAGCGATTATCCGGGGATTTGCCGTCTCATCGCGAGTTGGTGGCGTGCGTAGACCTGGTTTACGGGCCGAATGTAGATCTCTCTCAGCATGGTGAGCGCCGTCGGGAAATCCTCCGCGTCTTCGATGAGCATGTAGATCTCCGGACTCATCCTGGAATGCAGGACCTGCATTTTCTGGTCTTCTGTAGGTCTGCCGGGGGCCGTTCGGAGGTATCCCTCAAAGCACGCTAGCCAGTGTTTAAACGTGTCCGCTGAGTTTGCTGCATGGGGGCTGATTCGCAGACACTCCAGGGCGATCCGGAGCTCCATAGTCCTTTATAGTGTGCGTAATAAATTGTAGCACAATCAATCACTCACGAGGCGAGACGAGATGAAGTCAATCGATGGCTTTATTACGCAGACTTGTTCCCAGCAGCTCGGTTACAGAATGCGGCTGCTGGGAGAACTCGGGTTCTTATACTCCGCCTTACTGGGTGGAGCCAGCAGGCGGCAGATCCAATCAGGACCCAGTGTCTGTCCACCAATAGCCTCTCGGCATCACTGGGTACCGTACTACCCCTAATACATACCACCACATAATCTAAAGATGCATCTTGAAGATTTAAATTAGGGGGCCGTGACTATTTCGTTTGGCAGCTTATTCCACTGTGGGATTGTCCATGGGAAGAAAGATTATCGATGCATTGTCTTTGAAACAAGTCTTTGCAGTTTGGCTACCTCATATTTTGCCATTCTTGGAGGGCACCAGGTTTCTGTGAATTCCCACCAGTCCATTCCACATTTTGTAGAACATGGTCAATCTATTTTTCTCACACTTTGCTGGAGTGATTCCCATTCCAACTCGTTGACCAAGGATGTGACACTGGTATATTATCCATATTGATCTGTACAAAATCAGGCAGATCGCCTTTGGATCTCTTCAACTTACTGACACCTCTCACCATAAAAGGATCCCACACACAACTTGCGTACTCCACAATCGGATTAACAAATGTTTGGTGAGCCATAGCTCTGATATTTTTGCTGCAATACCAAATATTCCTCCTCAGAATGTCTTCCTTTCCCTCTTTTTTGTAAATGTTCATGGAGTTTCTGTCAACTTTCAGCCATCAATACTGTTCTTTAAACATTTGCAGCTTTCAGCAATTATTGCTATTCAGCAAAATGGGAGTTTTTACACCACACAGGCTGCAGTGGTTCTAGAGGGCGGCTCACCACCACCTACATTCTCAAGGCTGACTGGGGATGGGAAATAGTTACTGGCTTAGACAGCAGCGCCCACATCCCATCAATAAATAAATAAAAAATGAGCTCCTTCAACCATCTCTGAGCCATAAGGAATGAGTGAAAAGGTTCTCTTCAGATTCAGTTGCTGAAGTATATCAGTTATGTCGCTTGGTCTTTGCATTTGAGTAGGAAAAATGCCAATTTTAAAATACTCTTGTGATTTATCTGATTTGGTTTATACTCGCACTAAATCAGTCTGGAGCACTTTGCGCTGCCATACTGCCACTGTTTGTCTTGAGAGGGGAAATCCCTTTGTGAGACCAAACACGACGTCAGCAAAATTCTCAGAATACCATGAAGTATTTATATTTTTACTAATTCCTAAAATTCTTCATGCTGATTTCTCACTTCTTAGTTGAAATGTTGAACCATTTAATTATGAGAGAGTTCTAATTTAGTGGCTAGTGTTACAATGTACATAACAAAGCCTCACACGTCCTTTCATACTTATATCAGCGCCAATCACTAGCAAAGGCTTTCCCATCCTGTCAGGGATACCTCTGCCTCTACTAATAAGTGACAAATGACATTTACACCACACAATTGCTACGCAATAACTATATCCAATCAAAGAAATTCTAATCAGATCTCATTGACATTCAATGGAATTCCTATTGTCGAATCCACCCACCATCTATATCCTGGGGTCATCATTCATAGAATCATAGAATTTACAGTGCTGAAGGAGGCCATTCGGCCCATCGAATCTGCACCGGTCCTTGGACAGAGCACCCTACCCAAACCCACACCTCCACCATATCCCGTAACTCCACTTAACCTTTTTGGACACTTAGGGCAATTTAGCATGGCCAATCCACCTAACCTGCACATCTTTGGACTGTGGGGGGAAACCGGAGCACCCGGAGGAAACCCACGCACACACGGGGAGAACGTGCTGACTCCGCACAGACAGTGACCCAAGCCTGGAATTGAACCTAGGATCCTGGAGCTGTGAAGCAACTGTGCTAACCACTATGCTACCGTGCTGTCTATGCTGATCATTGATCAGAAACTTAACTGGACCAGCTACATAAATACAAAAGCAGTTTGGAGAGAGATTCTGCAGTGAGCGACTCACCTCCTGATTCCTCAAAGCTTTTCTACAATCTAAATGGCACAAGTCAGGAATCTGACTGCGGGTTCGTCACTCACCAGAATGAATGCAGCTCCAACAACACTCAAGAAATTTGATGCCATCCAGGACAAAGCAGTCTGTGTGACGGGCACCAGCTCCACCATTGTAAAGAGCTAGTCCTCCACCATGGTTCACCCACGGCTGCATTGTATACCATCTACAAGATGTACCACAGGTCCTTCAAAACCCACAACCTCTACCACCTAGATGAACAAGGGCAGTAGATGCATGGCATCATCACCTTCACTTTTCTCACCCAGTCATCTTGAATTTGAAATATATCATGTTCCTTCACCATCACTGGGTCAAAATCCTCCTGCTGTGCTGCACACACAAGAATTGGGAGCAGGGGTTGTCCATGACTCTGACTCTCCCGAACAGTCCTGTGGGAGTACCTTCACCACAAGCACTGCAGTGGTTCAAGAAGGTGGCTCGCCTTTACCTTATCAAGGGTAATGAAGGATGGGCAACAAATGAGTGTTGTACCAACGACTCCCACATCCTGAAAATAAATTAGTAAACTATTGAAAAATAATTTATATCCCGTTATGTTTGCTGTTTGCACCACCTTTAGAATGTCGCTTTATCTCATTTTATCCATTATCTACAATATAATCTTTATATGTATCTTGCTTCATTATATCTAATCCATAACCTCTCTTTGTTGGAGTGAACCACTGGAAAGGCCAGCCTTTCCTTTGCACTATAGAATCGTTTCCAGATGTTTGGAGACTTTTTTAGAGTGTGTGTACTACATTTGGGACAGCAGCCAGGTGTTAGGAAAGGGATCCAGCTCTACCACTGCACCATCTGTCAGTCCCTCCATTACCCTTGTACAGTGAGGCTGCTTGTCTCTTATCTGTACAAGTTGCTGAAGCAACAAGGTGGTCTTGTGGTGCAGTTGGAGCCTCCCTACTTTTGGGCCAGAAACTTCGGGCTCAAGCCCCCTGCCTCCTGAGTTTTACATCTCACACTTTGCTTGTTCAGTGAATACAGATTCACTCCGAGCATTCTAAAGAGAATTCAGTGAGCTCCTTGGTGACTTAATTATGTCTGCATGAAAGGTGGATGGGTGATGTGCCTCGTGGTCACTGTGATCTCCTGAAACTTTGATTTAATTGTCTTTGGGAATCAGACTGGCATTTCCCAGCATCGTTTTTGCTGAAAATCTAAATCTAAGTTGTGTCTTTAAAAATATAATTTACAAAATTCTGTGGCACAAATGATTGAGGAGAAAGAGAGTCCTAGTGTTCTGGCCAAATTGATGCCTCAACCAAACATTAGTGAAGCAGGATGACTGGATGACTTTACTGCAAATGGGTCCATCTTTGTTTAAACTGCCCGCAGTGTTTCCTACAGTGGATGTACTTCAAAAGCACATCATTGGCTGCAATGTTCTTTGCTAACTCTTGAGATCAAGAGAGATGCTGGATGGATGGGCAATAGATGCTGGCCTAGCCAGCGACGCCCACATCCCATAAATGAATAATTTAAAAAAATGAAATTTCTTTCTTAACCTTTAGACAAAGAAGTGATTCATGTATTCTGATACGTTAATTAACAATTAGATTAAATCTTTTTATTCAGTCTGTCCGGCTGTCGCCTGCCCACCACATCCTGGAGACATCATGGTCATCAGACACACAGACTAATTTCCACAGTCCATGTGCGAGCCGAGTGGTTGCTTTACCTGAGAGTATCTAGATTTGCCAAGATGTAAAACAAGCTTGTCCAACATTTTCACCCAGGCGGCCATTTTGTTCTTACTCAAGAGGCTGACGGGCAAATTTTGGAAAGATTTGGCATGTCATTAAACATGAAAAAAAGAACCAATAAAGATGACCATTAGCGTGCGAGAGGGTCAGAGTGTGTCTATCTGCCTCTCTCCAATTCTCAGGGTGCTCACTCACTCACCATCACCCGTTATGAATGAAATGAAATGAAAATCGCTTATTGTCACAAGTAGGCTTCAAATTAAGTTACTGTGAAAAGCGCCTAATCACCACATTCCAGTGCCTGTATGGGGAGGCTGGTATGGGAATTGAACTGTGCTGCTGGCCTTGGTTTGCTTTACAAGTCAGCTATTTAGCCCACTGTGCTAAACCAGCCCCTTGTGTGAATGGACATGAGTGTGTGTGGGTAAGTGAGAACTCTGCTACTGGAAGTGAACTAGATGCAAACTATAGCCCTTTCTCACACACACTCTCCCTCACGCACGTTCTCTCACACTCTCACGCTCTCCCTCTCTCTTGTTCACACACAAACACACACTCTCTCTCACATGCTCTGTCTCACACATTTACTGGTGGCGAGCTCCCCCAGCCAAGGAACAGCTCACTAGTGAGCCTATTAGCAGCGAATACAGGAGAATTCCGGCCTACGATTGGAGGAACAGCTCATTGCACAATCTTTCACTGCATATCCCCATTTTCCCAGCATTTTTGAACAGTGGCTCCAGGGGGCAATGATAGAGGGGTATTGTGGGCCGTACATTGTCTGCATGCCATGGGCTTGACAAGCCAGATGTACAGAAACCGATTATTGTAATGAGACAACTTGGAAGAGAAAAGCTAGACAGGAGAAGCTAGAGTGCAACGGTGAGACCAGAGATGAGAGTTTCCTGGAGTGGAAAGAACGCTATTTGAGAATGCAATATTTCTATGCAAACTTCCCTTTCCATAAACATTTAAGAGCCAAATGATTCAGATTTTGTGATCAGTGCTGAACAAACAGCATCAGTTGTTCATGAAACTTACAATTCCTCACAAACTTCCTGTGAGATTTATCGCTGGGACTTTTGGTGATTAGAAATGTCCTTTTGCAGGAGATCGCAGACCTTTGCAGATAGGGTCAGGAACTGTGTATCTCTGTGATCAGTCAGATTGAACAATTCTTAATGAGCAGGGCAGAGTCTGAAGCAAGGAGTGTAAGTTAATATGAATACGATTGGTGGAGATATATGATGGCACACCGGTTGTGTTGCTTCTGATCTAGGTATGAATTCAAATGTCACCATGGTAACTGGGGAGTTTGAATCTAATGAATTATATGAATCTGGCTTAAAAACATATCTGCTTCATTAGCCTCCTTTAAATGAAGACAACTTTTGCCATTACCGAATTTGGTCTCTTTTGTGACTCCAGATACCAGCAATGTGGTTAACAGCCCTCTCAAATGGTCTAAAAAACATTCCATTGCATTCCAGCAGCTTTCTACCATCTTAAAACTTACAAAGGACTGGATTTGTTTTATTGTCATGTGTACCGAGGTACAGTGAAAAGTATTGTTCTGCGTACAGTCCAGATAGATCAATCCATCCAGGAAAAAAAATGGGACATGCATAAATACACAATGTAAATACATAGGCACAGGCAGCGAGTGAAGGACATGGAGTATAGTGCTACTCAATAGAGAAGATGTGTGAAGAGATCAGTTTAGTCCTTAAAAGAGTCATTCAGGAGTACGGTAACAGCGGAGAAGAAGCTGTTTTTGAATCTGTTAGTGCGTGTCCTCAAACTTTTGTATCTCCTGCCCGATGGAAGAAGTTGGAAGAGTGAATAACCCGGGTTGGAGGGGTCTTTGATTCTGCTGCCCGCCTTCCCAAGGCAGCAGGAGGTGTAAACAGAGTAATGGATGGGAGGCGGGTTCGCGTGATGGACTGGGCTGTGTTCACGACTCTCTGTAGTCTCTTACGGTCTTGGGCCGAGTAGTTTCCATACTAGGCTACTAGGCTGTGATTCAGACAGAATAGGAGTCTGACGTGGGAGTCTTTGTTGTCGAGATGCTCCAGGGGTGAGAGTAGGGCCAGGGAGATAGCATCTGCTGTGGACCGGTTGTGGCGGTATGCGAATTGCAGTGATCAAGACATTCTGGGAGTATGGAGTTGATGTGTCCCCTGACCAACCTCTCGAAGCACTTCATAATGATCAATGTCAAGGCCACCGGATGGTAGACATTGAGGCATGTTGCCTGGTTCTTCTTTGGCACCGGTATGATGGTGGTCTTCTAGAAGCAGGTGGGAACATCAGAATGGAATGGGGATAGGTTGAAGATATCCGCGAACACAACTGCCAGTTGTTCCATGCAGGATCTGAGTGCTCAATAAGGGACCCCTTCAGGTCTAGTCGCTTTCAAGAAGTCCTAACTGACTTCGGAAGCTGTGATGGTAGGTATGGGTGTGTCCGAGGTTGCTGAGGCGGTTAGCAACGGTTTGGTTACCTGCTCGAACCTCGCATAGAATGCATTGAGTTATTGGGTTACTGGGTTACGAGGATAGGGTGGAGGTGTGGGCTTGGGTAGGGTGCTCTTTCCAAGGGCTGGTGCAGACTCGATGGGCCGAATGGCTTCCGTCTGCACTGTAAATTCTATGATTCTATGAGTTCATCGGGGAGGGATGTGCTGCTGCCGGAGGTTCTACTCGACTTTGCTTTGCAGCCCGTTATGTTGTTTAAGGCTTGCCACAACCGACGAGAGCCGTGATGTTAGTCTGTGACTCTAACTTGGTCTGGTATTGTTTCTTGACATCCCTGATGGCCAGTATAGGTCAGGGTCGCCTGCCTTGAATGCCTCAGACCTGGCCTTCAGTAGGGAGTGAATCTCCTGATTAAACCATGGTTTCCAGTTGGGGAACGTACATACTACTTTCTTTGGCACGCAGTCTTCTACACACTTGCTGATGAAATCTGTGATGGTAGTGGCATACCCGTTTAGGTTGGCCGCTGAGTTCTTGAATATGGACCAGTCCACTGACTCCAAACAGTTGCATAGGAGCTCTTCTGTTGCCTCGGACCAGCATTGCACGACCTTCTTAACCAGATTCTCCAGCTAAAGTTTCTGCTTGTACGCCAGGAGCAGGAGCACCGTCTTATGGTCCGATTGCTTTTCGCCTTGGTGATAGAGTCATTGGCAATGGCGCTTAGGGGGTTGAGGGATTGAGTTGAACATAAGGTCTTGCTATATATGGACAACCTGTTGTTATGTATCTCGAACCCGCTGGACAGCATTGGAGGTATTAGGGAGATTTTGAGGGAATTTGGACGGTTTTCAGGATATAAGTTGAACATGGGAAAGAATGAGGTGTTCCCGATTAATGCCAGAGGGCAGGAAAGGAGTCTCGGGGAGTGATGCACTATCAATTACTATTAGACTAGAACTGTTCCCCAGCAGCTTCGGGACAGAATGAGGGCTGCTGGGACGGCACCGGTTCTTATACCCCGCCTGTCAGGGCGGAGCTACATACAAAACAGCCAATGGTAAACTCCTAGGTTTAACCAATGGTCTTCAGCCTCTCGGGTACTGCAATACCTGATAATACCACATTCACCCCCTGTTAAAAAAGAGTCCAGCGGGGGTGGTGGCCAGTAGTTACAATTGCATTTAACATGGTATGATCAGATATGGAGGTACCGTGATACCTCCTCACTGGGTTGTAGAGAATATTTACAATCGTGGAAGATATATATACATTCAGTGTTTATTTACAGCGACAGATCGGTTATACTGAAGCAATCAGTCGGTCGGGTGGCCTGGTCGTCCTCTGGATCGCCTGAGCCTCAGTGGTGATTCCGGTGGGGGTCCAGGCGTTTGCGACGCCGGGAGCGTGGCTTCGGCCTCCATGTCAGCTTTGTCACCCCCTGGACGGCTCTGGTGGGGCAAACGGTTGACAAGAGAGGGGGGCGCCTGTAGGAGGTGGCGGTGGGTGGGAGGGCCTAGGCAGGGGCGGCGGGAGGACTGACCCTCCTGTGAGGTGCTGTGGAGGGGGGTGGGGGGGGGGGGGGGGTGGTTCGGGTGCCCGTGGGGAGACCGTAGGGAGACCGTATTTTGCCGGCCGTCAGGGAACGCCACGTAGGCATACTGGGGATTAGCGTGCAGCAGGTGGACCCTCTCAACCAACGGGTCGGACTTGTGCGCCTGCACATGGGTCCGGGTGTTGCTAGTCAAGTCGGGAGCGAGGTCCCGGAGGAGGACTTCCTGGGGAAAACAAGGAGACGTTCGTGAGGTGTCTGGTTGGTAGTTGTACAGAGCAGTGACCGGATGGCATGGAGGGCCTCCGGGAGGACTTCTTGCCAGCGGGAGACTGGGAGGGCCCTGGACCGTAGGGCCAGTAGGACGGTCTTCCAGACCGTTCCATTCTCCCTCTCTACCGGCCCATTTTCCCGGGGATGGTAACTGGTCGTCCTGCTTGAGGCGATGCCCCTGTTGAGCAGGAATTGACGCAGTTTGTCGCTCATAAAGGAGGACCCCCTATCACTGTGTATGTAAGCGGGGAAACCGAACAGTGTAAAGATACCCTGGAGGGCCTTGGTGATGGTGGTTGCGGTCATGTCTGGGCAGGGGATGGCGAATGGGAACCGGGAGTACTCGTCAATCACGTTTAGGAAGTACGTGTTGCGGTCGGTGGAGGGGAGGGGGCCTTTGAAGTCCATGCTGAGGCGTTCAAATGTGCGCCCTCTCTGGCTGGTAAAAGTGCGGTTTGCACTCCACGCAGATTTGGCAGTCCCTGGTGGCTGTCCTGACCTCCTTGATGAAGTAGGGCAGGTTGCCGGTCTTAATAAAGTGGAAAAAGCGAATGACCCCCGGGTGGCAGAGGTCCTCGTGGAGGGCTCGGAGGCGGTCCACTTGTGCGGTGGCACATGTGCCGCAGGACAGGGCATCAGGAGGCTCATTTATCTTCCCGGGACGATACAAGATCTCGTAGTTGAAGGTGGAGAGTTCTATCCTCCACCCCAAGATCTTGTCGTTTTTTATCTTGTCTCGCTGTGCATTATCAAACATGAACGCCACCGACCGTTGGTCAGTGAGGAGAGTGAATCTCCTGCCGGCCAGGTAATGCCTCCAATGTCACACAGCTTCTACTATGGCTTGCGCCTCTTTTTCGACCGAGGAGTGGCGGATTTCGGAAGCAAGGAGGGTACGGGAGAAGAAGGCCACGGGTCTGCCCGCTTGGTTGAGGGTGGCGGCCAGAGCTACGTCGGACACGTCGCTCTCGACCTGGAAGGGGAGGGACTCGTCGATGGCGCGCATCGTGGCCTTTGCAATGTCTGCTTTGATGCGGCTGAAGGCCTGGCGGGCCTCCATCAACAGGGGGAAGGTTGTGGACTGGATTAGGGGTCGGGCTTTGTCCGCATAGTCAGGGACCCACTGGGCGTAATAACTGAAAAACCCGAGGCAGCGCTTCAGGGCCTGGGGGCGGTAGGGGGAACTCCATGAGGGGGCGCATGCGCTCAGGGTTGGGGCCTATAACTAGCCGAGAATGGTTAGACGGTCGGTGCTAAATACGCATTTATCCTTATTATACGTTAAGTTAAGGATTTTAGCGATCTGGAGAAATTTTCGGAGGTTAGTGTCGTGGTCCTGCTGGTCATGGCCGCAGATGGTGACATTATCAAGATACGGAAACGTTGCGCACAAGCCGTACCGGTCAACCATTCGGTCCATCTTGCGTTGGAAGACCGAGACCCCGTTAGTGACACCAAAGGGAACCCTTAAAAAATGATAGAGCCGCCCATCTGCTTCGAAGGCAGTGTATTTGCGATCAATAGTACGGAGGGGTAGTTGATGGTAGGCGGACTTGAGATCCACCGTGGAGACAACCTTATATTGCGCGATCCTGTTTACCAGGTCGGATATGCGGGGGAGAGGGTACGCGTCCAGCTGCGAAAACCTGTTGATGGTCTGACTGTAGTCAATGACCATCCTATGTTTCTCCCCGGTCCTTACCACCACTACTTGAGCTCTTCAGGGACTGTTGCTAGCTTCAATGACCCCTTCCCTCAGTAGCCTTTGGACCTCTGAACTAATGAAGGTCCGGTCCTGGGCACTTCTCCTGGTGGCGACGGGTTTGCAATCCGGGGTGAGGTTCGCAAACAGGGAAGGCGGGTCGACCTTAAGGGTCGCGAGGCCGCAAACAGTAAGAATTTGAAGGTCAGGCTTTGCAAGTTACATTGGAAATCCAACCCCAGGAGTATAGCCGCGCAGAGGTGCGCCAGGACATAAAGGCGGAAATTGTTGAATTGTGAGGTTTGCTAGGCAGAACCCCGTTATCTCCACTGAGTGTGAACCGGAGGCCAGGGAGATTCTTTGGTTTGCAGGGTGGGTAACAAGTGAACAGCACCTTACCGTGGTGGGGTGTATAAAGCTCTCCGTGCTCCCAGAGTCGATAAGGCAGGACGTCTCGTGGCCGTTGATGCTGACCATCGTCGTTGCTGTTGAGAGTGTCCGAGGTCGATTTTGCTCCAGAGTAACCGAGGCCAGAGTCCTTCTGCTTTCGCAAACTCCTCCGCTGCTTCCGCCGTTCCAAAATAAAAGTCCCTGAGCTTGTAAGTCACCCTCAGCTTCGCTGGATATACAATGCCGCACTGCACCTTGCTAATGTACAGTGCCCTCTTCACCAGGTTGAAGGCAGCCCGCCTCCTCGCCAGCTCCACCTTAAAGTCCTGGTATACACGTATACCGGCTCCAGCCCACTCCACCACCCGCTTCTGCTTGGCCCAGCTCAGGACCTTCTCATTCACACTGGACCTACGGAAGCACAGAGTCACTGCCCTTGGTGGCTCACTCGCCTTTGGTACAGGCCTCCACGACCGATGAGCCCGATCCAGTTCATATCGGGAGGGACCCTCCCCCTCCCCCAATGGCTTTGCCAGCATCGCGGCAGAATACTCAGTTGGCTTCGGTCCTTCAACTCCTTCGTGCAGCCCCACAATCCTCAAATTCTGTCGCCTGGATCTGTTTTCCAGGTCTTCCATTTTTCCTCGCAGATTTTTGTTCGTGTCCATCACCTTCCGCATCTCCTTCCCCATCGAGGCAAGTTGATCACCGTGCTGCAATAACGTCTCCTCCACTTCCTTCAGCGCCTCCCCTTGCTCTCGCACCTTCGCCACTGCACTTGCCACCTCCGTCCTCACCGGGGAAACCGCCTCCTCCTAGCACACTCAAAACCTCCCTCATCTCCTTCCTCACCGTCTCCATGCATTTCGCAATCTGCGCCAACTGCTTTTCGAATTCCGCAGCCATCACCTTAGTTATTTCTTCAGCCGTAAGCAATGCGGCCTCCCCTGGTGCTCCAGCCTCCATTTTCCTTGGTGACCCTGCGGTGACCTTTCCACTCCCCGACGGACCTTCAGCTGTTTTTTTTACGGCCGTTTTTTTGCTCACCCTCGACATTTTTTTTTTTTCCTCCTGTGTCTTCACTGTGCCGCCTCTGTGCCTTCTCCCTGCTTCTGGCGCCTCCGTGGACCCTGGGACCGGGCTTAAAGCCCCAAAAATGCCGTTCCTGAATGGGAGCCCTCCATTGTGCGGCCGCCTCCCGCCCGCCGTCGCCGGAAGTCGACCAGATGGTTTTCCAGTGGAATTTTACAAACAGTTCATTTGTTGGCACCGCGCTTACGGGGAATGTTCAAGACTCTCTGCTAAGGGGGGATGCTGCCGGCCACACTGGCGCAGGCCTCGATTTCTCCAATCCCAAAAAAGGACCAAATCCCCTTGAGTGTGGGTCTTCTCAGCCTATTTCACTATTAAGTACTGATGCAAAAATACTAGCTATGATTCTGGTGAAATGCCTGGATGGGTGCTTGCCAGAAGTGATCTCTGAGGACCAGGCAGGCTATGTCATGGGTTGACAGTTGTCATCTAACATCAGGAGTGATGTGTTGGGTGCTCTGGATCCGTGGAACACATACAGGCCACCAACACTTAAAATAGTGCAACACTATTTTATTAAGTTAGAAACTACACGATGTTAGATTAAACTAAAGACCTATGCCTGTCCGAACCAGTCTATGCACTCAGCACATGGTGAGGATCTTTGCTGTAAACTGTAAGCTCTGTCCTTGTAGGAGGCTGCATCCCGAATGAGCAGGAACTCTGATGCCCCCGGTCTTTATAGTGAGTGTGCTCTAACTGGTGATTGGCTGCGGTGTTGTGTGTGTTGATTGGTCTTGCTGTGTGTCCATCGGTGTGTGACATCCCCCCTTTTATAAAAGAATGTATGTGTTTGGCAATAAAATTGTACCGCCTGGCAAAGTTGGACCATTCCTGGCTGGCGAAGCAGGGGCCATTGTCCGACATAACCGTGAGCGGGATGCCGTGTCGAGCAAATGTTTCTTTACATGCACGAATGACGGCAGACGAGGTGATGTCGTGCAACCGTATCACCTCCGGGTAATTCGAAAAGTAGTCCACGATCAGGACATAGTCTCTACCCAGCACGTTGAACAGGTCGATGCCCACCTTGGTCCATGGTGACGTGACCAACTCATGGGGCTGCAGGGTCTCATGTGGTTGGGCCGGCTGGAACCGCTGACAAGTGGGGCAGTTGAGAACTGTGTTGGCTATGTCGTCATTGATGCCGGGCCAGTACACTGCCTCTCGGGCCCGTCGGCGGCACTTTTCCACGCCAAGGTAGCCCTCGTGTAGTTGTTCCAGGACAAGCTGGTGCATGCTATGCAGGATGACAATGAGGTCCAGTTTTAGAAGAACCCTGTCTACTACCGCCAGATCATCCCTGACATTATGGAACTGAGGGCATTGGCCCTTGAGCCACCCGTCCGTTAGGTGGCGCATGACACGCTGTAGCAAGGGGTCTGCCGCCGTCTCGCGACGAATTTGGATGAGGCGTTCATCCGTGGCAGGTAGATTGGAGGCCGCGAATGGCATGTGGGCGTCAACCTGGCAGACAAATCACGCTGGGTCACATGGAGTGTTGACTGCCCTGGAGAGAGCGTCAGCAATGATGAGGTCTTTGCCTGAGGTGTATTCCAGCTGGAAGTCGTATCGCCGAAGCTTGAGCAGAATACGCTGGAGGCGAGGCGTCATGTCGTTCAAGTCTTTCTGTATTATATTGACCAGCGGGCGTTGGTCGGTCTCGACGGAGAATTGAGGAAGTCCGTAGACATAATCGTGAAACTTAACCACACCGGTCAGAAGGCCCAGGCACTCCTTTTCTATCTGCGCGTAGCGCTGCTCCGTGGGGGTCATTGCACGTGACGCATATGCAATGGGGCTCATGATGAGGCCTCATTACGTTGGAGGAGCACTGCCCCAATGCCGGATTGACTGACATCGGTCAAAATTTTGGTCTCCTTTGCTGGATCAAAGAAAGCTAAAACCGGGGACGTGGTCAGTTTTGCTTTGAATTCTCTCCATTCGTGCTCATGGGCAGGGGGCCATTGGAAGTCTGTTGTCTTCCTGACCAGGTTCCTGAGAGCCGTGTTATGAGAGGCGAGGTTAGGGATAAATTTCCCTAAAAAATTGACCATAACCAGAAATTGGAGGACTGCCTTCTTGTCCTCTGGTGTTTTCATAGCTGTGTTGGCAGCTACCTTGTCCGCATCCGGTTGCACACCCAATTGGGAGATGTGGTCCCCGAGGAACTTGAGTTCCATCTGACCAAAAGAGCATTTGGTCCTGTTGAGGTGGAGACCATGCTCATGTATACGTCTGAATACGCGCTGGAGATGACTAACATGCTCCTGCGGTGTGGTGGACCAAATGATTATGTCATTGACATAGACGCGAACACCTTCAATGCCTTCCATCATTTGTTCCATAATCCTATGGAACACTTCTGATGCAGATATGGTCCCGAACGGCATCCTGTTGTAACAATATCTGCCAAAGGGGGTGTTAAATGTGCAGAGTTTCCTGCTGGATTTATCGAGCTGGATTTGCCAGAATCCTTTTGAGGCGTCGAGTTTGGTGAAGAGCTTGGCGCGAGCCATCTCACATGTGAGCTCTTCACGCTTGGGAATTGGATAATGCATGCTCATGATATTGCGATTTAGATCCTTGGGAATCAATGCAAATTCTCAATTCGCCGGAAGGCTTTTTTACACATATCATGGAACTGACCCAGTCGGTCGGTTCCGTGACTTTGGAAATCACTCCTTGGTGCTGGAGGTCCTGCAGCTGCTGCTTGAGGCGGTCCTTAAGGGGTGCTGGGACCCTGCGAGATGAGTGCACCACAGGCGTGGCATTCGGTTTTAATAAAATCTTGTAGGTGTACGGGAGCGTGCCCATGCCCTCGAAGACTTTGTGGTACTGGTTGATAATGGCGTCGAACTGCGCCCTGAAGTCGGTGTCCTGAAAGGCAGATGCGTCAGCAGGAGAGAGAGAGTGAACTCTCTGAACTAGGTTCAACAGCTTGCATGCCTGCGCGCCAAGCAGGGAGGCTCTCGCGGAGCCCACGATTTCAAAGGGAAGGATGGCTTTGCGTGACCTGTGCGTCACTTCAAGTTGACACGAGCCACTGGCAGCAATGGCATTGCCATTATAATCTAATAGCTGGCAGGCTGATGGGAGGATGGCTGGTTTGACACGAAGGCTTTGGATGTCAGACCGCGTGCAATGAGATTGGCGGAGGCACCAGCGTCCAGGCGGAATCGTATTTGGGACCGGTTGACCGTAAGGGTGGCACACCACTCATCGTCTGGATCGAAGCTGTTTACCGATAGAGGCTGGATTCTTTGCTTCGGGGACATCCTGTTTTTTGTAATGATACGGACTCGAAAAGTTGCCTTCGGGTCCTCGGTGTCAATATCGGGTAGTAGGTCTGCATCGGACTCGGTGACCGTGGGTTGAATGGCCCGGACATTCCTGCGAGGCTGGCCGGAGCGATACGAATTGGCAGGCCAAGCTGATCTGCATAAAGCAGCATAGTGGCCAAGTTTGCCACATCTCAGGCATTGTCGGGATTTGACAGGGCATTGCCGCTTTAGTGGGCGGAGCCACAGTTGCCGCACGTTGTAGTGTCAGTACGTTCACTGCACCACCGTGAATACGCGGTGCGGCCGTACGTGGTGCGCGCCTGCGCAGTACGTTCGTCGACGTCGCCGTCCCCTCGTTCGGTGCGCACAAGCGCGAGAGTCCGCGAAAAGCGCGCAAAATGGCCGCCCTCATCCAGGCTGAGATCCTGTAGTTGCTCGATTGCTTGGACCCGTTCTGCCTCGTGGGGACCTTGCCGCGCCGCTTCAGCCACTTGGATGTGGGAATACCGACTAGTGGCGTGTTCATGTAGCATGCAGGTCTCGATGGTGGTCGCTAGGGTGAGCTGCTTTACCTTGAGGAGCTGCTGGCGTAGGGGATCCAACTGAACACCGAAAACGATCTGGTCGCATATCATGGAGTCGGAGGTGGGCCCGTAATTACAGGACTGCGCAAGGATGTGGAAGTGGGTGAGAAAGGACTGGAAAGGTTCATCCTTACCCTGCAAACGCTGTTGGAATACATAGCGCTCGGAACTTTCATTCACCTCAATGTCGCAGTGACTGTCAAACTTGAGGAGGACCGTCTTGAATTTTGATTTATCTTCATCATCAGCAAAGGTGAGAGAATTGAAAATGTGGATGGCATGTTCCTTAGCCGTGGATAGGAAGAGACTGATCTTCTTGTTGTCTGAGGCATGTTCCCGGTCTGTGGCTTCCAGGTAGTGCTGGAAGTGTTGTTTGAATGTCTTCCAGTTGGCCCCCAGGTTACCGGTGATGCGGAGCGGTGGGTGGACGCTGTCCATTTTGCAGGATGGCTGTATGCTGGTGGAAGGCAGATCACTTGAAGGTAGGTCTAAGAAGTTCCAATATCCCTCAACTCCTGGTATTATGATGTGTTGGGTGCTCTGGATCTGTGGAACACATATAGGCCACCAACACTTAAAATAGTGCAACACTATTTTATTAAGTTAGAAACTGTTGAACATACTTTCACTGTGGGTTAACACGATGTTAGATTAAATTAAAGACCTATGCCTGTCCGAACCAGTCTATGCACTCAGCACATGGTGAGGATCTGTGCTGTAAGCTGTAAGCTCTGTCCTTGTAGGAGGCTGCATCCCGAATGAGCGGGAACTCTGATGTCCCCTGTCTTTATAGTGCGTGTGCTCTAACTGGTGATTGGCTGCGGTGTTGTGTGTGTTGATTGGTCTTGCTGTGTGTCCATCAGTGTGTGTATCTGCACCATGGTATACTGGTGTATATTATGACAAGGAGGCTCTTGAATGTGGTCATGACATTCTCAGTGGAGCAGGTGCCAGAGGTAATCCTCTCCATGGATGTTGAGAAAGTCTTTGACTGGGTGGAGTGGAGCAACCTCTTCGAGGTCTTGGGCGATTTTGGTTTGGTCCAACATTTAATTTCTGGGAGAAACTGCTAAATAATGCCAGTACGGCTAGTGTCTGGACCAATGCTGTGAGCAACTAGACAGGGGCATGAGACAGGGATGCCCGTTGGCCCTACTATTGTTCACACTAGCGATTGGACAGTTGGCCATTGCACTTAGATCGTTGGGGAATGGAAAGTTGAGGAACTTAAAAGTGTCCCTTTACATGGATGATTTGTTGTATTTCTCTGTACAACAACAAATATGTACAATCACTGGTGGCACAGTAGCACAATGGTTAGCACTGTTGCTTCATAGTGCCAGGGACCGGGTTTGATTCCTGGCTTGGGTCACTGTCTGTGGGGAGTATGTACGTTCTCCCTGTGTCTGTGTGGGTTTCCTCCGGGTGCTCCGGTGTCCTCCCACAAGTCCCGAAAGATGTGCTGTTAGGTGAATTGGACATTCTGAATTTTTCCTCCGTATACCCGAACAGGCGCCGGAGTGTGTCAACTAGGGGATTTTCACAGTAACTTAACTGCAGTGTTAATGTAAGCCTACTTGTGACACTGGTAAAGATTATTATTATTATACTTCTTAGCAAATTGAATAGGCCTTTTCATGCTTCTGGGCTTGTTGCAGCAACAACTTGGATTACATTGTGCCTTTAAAGCAACAAAATATGTTATCAGACAGGATTTGCTATCATGCCACTTAAGGAACTTATTCGGACAGGGGACCTAAAGCTTTATCAAAGAGATAGGTTTGAAGGAGCTACTTAAAGGAGATGAGAAGTGGTGAAGTTTCGAGTGAAAAGTCCAGGACCTGGGGCCCAGATAACTAAAGGCATAGCTGTCAATGGAGGAATGTTGAAAGTCAGGAATGCGCAAGGGGTTAGAATAGGAAGAGCAGAGAGATCTCAGAGAGTTGGTGCGCTGGAGGAAGTTACAGAGAGAGGCAAGGCCATGGAGGAATTCGAAAACCAGAATGAGAATTGTGGTGATATACATAAGGGTTAATGACACACAGGCAGTCAACCAATAGGTTAGTAAGATAGGACACCACCAAGGGCAGTCATGATACACACAGAGGTGACACTACCACAGGAGGGCATTACACCAACCCATATAAAAGGACACATCACACATGCTCAGTCTCTTTCCAGTGGAGACTCTCAGTGAGTACAGACACAGGGTTGATTGAACATCACTCTCACCACATGGATTGTAGCAGACTGGTTCGTCAGTCTGAGTAGCTATAGCAGGATTAACAATAGCGTTGAATCCAAGTAGGAGAATTGTTAATAGTTTAATAAACGTGTTAAAGCTATCTCCAAGTCTGAACCTTCCTTTGTCAGAGTGCACATCAAGGAAGCAGCTTATGCTACATCAAGAGCATAACAAAACAAGAATTTTAAAATTGAGGATGTTGCTGGGCGGAGAGCCAAAGTAGGTCTGTAAACTGGGGTAATGACTGAATGTGACCCCATGCAAGTTAGGATAAGGGCAGCAGAGTTTTACAATATATTCCAATGTAGGTAGCCTTTCAGACAGTACGTGCAGCTCATCCATGTAAGCATTCTATTCAGTCATCAGTTCAAAGTTGAAAAGATCTTCAATGCCTATCAAGACATTGAATTTGACTTCAAGTTAAAGTCAAGCTTGCAAGAATCCTGGAGACACAATCCTGCAAAGAAATGTTTCCAAATCCTATGAGAGTAAAACAAAACTATATTTTGCATCAATTAATTTACGGACAAAATATCTCAAGATATGAAGCCCAAGTACTGAAGGAAGTTGCTGTAATTCAAGATAAAATGATATCACTGTGAGTTTACAGTATGCAAGAGGTGGATGAGAAATGTTGGTGCACCAGGCTGGGTTAATGCTGGTAAGCAGTGATAGCCAGAAAACTCTCAGGAATACCAGATACCCTCTGTACTTTCATGTCTCACTCTCTGACACCCAAGGCAATTCCTGCATTTGATCACATTGTAAATTCTTGCTGAAAAGACCTTGAGGAGGCGATGCCCACGTCAAAGAGAATATCATGTTTTGCACTGTTTGTACTGAAATCTGTGGAGGGACCAATTCTACAGTTACCGAGTCTCATGTGGCAAAAGAGAAGATTTGACGTACTCTCAATCTGAAGATCATTATAAAATTCCATAAACAAAAAGTATTTTTAAGTTACTAATACCTTGTGACCTGACTCGTTCCTGCCATCTCAACCGGTTGCACTTTTTCATTTTTCATTTTTTCCTTAAAACTTTCCACTGTTACCTCAGTACCCCTTCAAAGAAGAATCAAATCGATGTAAATATTTTTAAAGAATTGTTTTTGACTCTTATTGAGTAATGTTATGGAGGGAGCTGGCTGAGAATGAGTTAAAATTAATAGATGCAATCTTTAAGCCAGGGTGCCAAAGTGATCTCATAATTCCAACCATATGTTAATTAAATTGTGTGAAGAAGTTCAACGAGGTCACCCCTCCCCCAAACAAGTTTCCAAGGTGACTTACTTAGGACTCACTGTGGAAACATTTTTTAAAAAGAGAAAAACAGAATAATGTCGAAATGAATCACCATTACTTTTACATTTCGGGAGTTGACATTTTTTGCTCAGATGCAATTTTCATATAATTCTCCATTTTTAAACAGCGCAGTATATTGAGCGTTGGCTTAGGGTGGTCAAATGGCCTAATTTGAGTATGGAGTGCATCAATGGGTTGAATGCAAGGAGCCGGTATGTGTTGCTCCTGTTTTTAGGTTCTCCATGGGATGTGGATATTGCGCAGCCTCACAACCACAGGACACAGAATGCCTGTTGGACACCAAATAGAGGAGGTACGTTTATTGGTCGGGGCAGGCATTGGGACCTTAGGAAGGAAGCAATTTTCTAGTTGTAACTGAAGCCTGTGCATAGCTTTGTCAGATTGACATAATTTCCTGAGGAAAGAGCCACTCTGAATCACAGTTGAGAATGCCGCTTCTTACAATGAGAATTATACCCAGCCTGGTGCACCAACATTCACGTGGAAGACTAATTAGCTGTGAACTTGAGTTAAGGGATAGGGTGAAATGAAAAATGAAAATCGCTTATTGTCACAAGTAGGCTTCAAATGAAGTTACTGTGAAAAGCCCCTAGTCGCCACATTCCGGCGCCTGTTCGGGGAGGCTGGTACGGGAATTGAACCCGCGCTGCTGGCCTGCCTTGGTCTGCTTTACAAGCCAGCGATTTAGCCCTGTGCTAAACCGTGGGAGAAGAGAGGATACATGCCCCAGAGGTAACAAGAAATGGAAGCATGCTGGTGAATCATAATGTGCCCTGCGGATGTGGTTGCTTCAGCAAAAGGATGAAATCGGTGGGGCGCGATTTAACTAAAACATTTCTCAGTGTCATTTTGGGTGAGTTTAGCGGGGTGTTTCCCGCTGGATCTTTGAGTGAGATCTAGACCTGGATTCACCCACACGTATTAAAAAAATATTTTTACTCAACAAAAATATAAACATACAAAATGTCAAAAGAACCACCAAAGCATCAGAAGATCATCACATCAACCCAACAAACAGCCCCAACCCTCCATCCCCCCTGACACTTGTCATAATATACACCAGTATATCATGGTGCAGACACACACTGATGGACACACAGTGGGACCAATCAACACACACAACAGCACAGCCAATCACCAGTGAGAGCACACGCACTATAAAGACAGGGGGCATCAGAGTTCCCACTCATTCGAGTTGCAGCTAGCTAGGAGGACAGAGCTCACAGCCTGCAACACAGACATTCACCATGTGCTGAGTGCATAGACTGGTTAGGACAAGGCAAAGGTCTTTAGTTCAAGCTAGTATCGTGTTAACCCACAGTCAGAGTGTGTTAAACAGTTAATGATTCAATAAAATAGTGTTGCACTATTTCAAGTGTTGGTGACCTGTATGTGTTCCACGGATCCAGAACACCCAACACATCAACACTGACCCCCATCCACATCCTGCCTTCCCCATTTTAATCCCCTTACACCCCCCGCCGAAAGCCCACCTCCCCTTGCTGACCCCTCAAACCTCCTTGAAGAAATCAATGAACGGTTTCCACCTCCGAGTGAACCCTTTTACTGCATGCGCACTTCCAGAAAAGACGCAAACCGGAAAAATACCGTTCTGCGCATGCGTGAGAAGCTGTGCATGCGCAGTTGAAAAGAGAGTGCACTCTGGAAGAAGATCGATTCACGCATACGCAATCAAAGATCATGTGTTCATATTTGCCCCAAGATGAAAAAGCAAACCAGTTTTAAGGGAAATGACATACAAAATCGATTCCACAAGCACAGAAAAAAGACCAGGTCAAACACCAAAAGTGGTTCAACCATTCAAACACCTGTTGATGACTTGTTGGTACTTCAACACACCAAACATTTTCCAGACTTACAACTTAATGAGACAATCTTTCATGATACCTTAACCAACCTTAACCAACACTCAAAGTTGTGATGACACACAAAGAACTGTAAAAGCCTCAATGTCACCTCCTCGTGCATTAAATAACTTACAGTGAAGTGTGTGATCATTACTCATTTTGCTATGTACAAAGATGGTCCTCCCCCACTGACTTCCCCATAGACACGAACCCAAACTCCGTCTGGAGCCTCTGTCTCTCCTTCAACAACCTCTCCTTGACACCACCGAGTACATCATATCCACCCTCAAGATCTCATCAGCCAGCTAAGCCCTCTCCCCACGCTCTACCCTCTCCCTATATGTCCAAATCAAATGGAAATAAACTCCCCTCTGACTACAGCCGTAAGTACTTCCCACAACAAGGCGGCTGTGACTTCCCCTCATCATTCACCTCCACATAGCCCGAATGGCAGCCCTCACCCACTCACAGCCCCCCTCATCTGCCACCATCTAACCGCCACTGCGGTCACTGGGCCTCCCCTTGAACCACCCGCAAATATATCCAATACCCCGAGTCGGCCACCCCAGCAAGCAGCGCCTTATCCATTCCGAAAAGTCGATCTGGGAATATCCCCGGTGCACATGGGAGAAGTATGAAAATTACTTCACCCTCAGCCTCCCAAACCTCCACGGGTCCAAACCCCCCCCCCCCCCCCTCATGCACTCTATGAACCCCTTCAGCTTCTTAGCCACTGCCGATCTCCTCGATGATTTTGGGCTCGAGCAGTCCAGGTCCGGGTGCAGGACCATATCAAAATGCCACTCGTGGCGCGTGAAACTCGTGGCGCTGTTCTGGCGACTGGAGAATCGGTGGCAATCACGCTGAAGCTTTCGCTGCGGCGCTGTTCCGCGCTCGACAGGCCTAGTGCCCGCCAAGTTCTGCTGAGTCCCGCCGGCATGGTTCACATGTGGTCCTACCTGGCAGGACTTCGGCGTTCTGGCTGCGGAGGCCGTCCTGGTGGGGGGGCGGGGGGAGCCTACTCCAGGCGGGGGCCAGGCCCACGATCGGGGGCAACTGATCGGCGGGCAGGCTCATTCCGGGGATGCCTCCGCGCCGGACCCCTGTAGGGCTCCGCCATGTTGCCCGGGGGCCAGAGCGGAGATGGCCGTGCCGCACATGCGTGGACCCTCGCTGCCCGTGGCGTGCATGCGCGCACCCGCACCGGACGTGCAGGGCTGGCATTTGGTGCCGGAGTAGGGCACAGCACTCCGGCGCCATGCTAGCCCCCGAGAAAGGGGAGAATGACTGGGCCGGGAGTCTCGTTGACGCCGGCATCAACACTTGGCTGGATTTAGGAGAATCCGGGCCCATGTCTGCCTTCAGACTCCTCAAATGCTTGAACACATGCGATCATTTAACTGGCCCATGTGACCAACCTGGTTTTGGGGGGGGGGGGGTGGTGGGGGGGCTCCTGCCCCCATATCCTGCTAATCAGCCATACCTCTTCTTGGGCTGGCTCCCAGCCTGCGTCACGCGCCCCTCCAGGCCCGTCCTCGGATGTCCACCGCCATCTCTTCATTCGCAACTGTGCCATGCTAAATGCACCCATGTCAGCAACCCAGCCCTCCCCTTCCCTATCCCCAAACAAAGAACAAACCCCAATCCCCCCCACTTCTGTTAACTAGCTCGTGCAACTAACATGGTGGCCCCCCAAGACCCCTAACCTCCCCATCCATCTCCCCTTCGCCCACCCTCCCAACCACCAACAAACAAAGAAGAGCAAAAGGCACAGTCACCATCGCCACTCCCCCGGCGAAACCCACCTTGAACTATCCATCCCACACATTCTACCAGAAACACAATGCTCCGTTCCAAAGTTCAGTGTCCTCACACTCCTCCCAGTTCTTGGTCCCTCATAAAGTCCACCACCTCTCAAACTTCTGTTTCTGATGAGTAACCCACAAGCGGGCAGGGTACAAAACCCCAAACTACACTCCCTTCTTGAAGAGGGCAGCCTTTACCCGGTTGAACCTAGCTCCCCTCTTCGCCGGCTCTGCACCCAGTAGACCTGCAGCTCACTCCCTTCCCAGGAGCACCTCCTGGTCTTCCTCGCCCATTTCAAAATCTTTTCCTCGTCCAAGAAACGGCACAACCTCACCACCATTGCCCCGGCGGCTCCTCCATCTGTGGCCTCCTCCTCAGTGCCCTGTGCACCTAATCCACCTCGAGGGGCCAATCAAAGGCCCCCTGCCCCCTCAACTGCTCCAGCATCCCTTCCCCATACTTGGCGGCGTCCGCTCCCTCAATGCACTTGGACATTCTGACTTCTACAGGTCCTCCGACTTCTCTCTCAGCCTCTTCTGGCTATCCACCACCATCCCCAACCCGGCCACCAGTGAGACCATCAGCTCCACATGCCCCCCCCACCCCCCCCATGCCACCTCCACGTTCTGAATCGTCAGGCTTGAGCCTCCAACCTCTGTCGCACTTTCTCAATCGCTGCTCTGAGCGGGTGGTCTGCTGGAACCTCCTTCCTCGGCTGCTGGAACTTATTGTTTAAAAACTCCACCAGTTGCTCCGTTGACCACTGGGTGGGCAGTGCTGCCCCTTTGCTCTCCGCCATGTTATCTGTCATAATATACATCGGTACATTATGGTGCAATCACATACACACACTGATGGACATGCAGTAAGACCAACCAGCGTACATAACACCGCAGCCAATCACCAGTGAGAGCACAAGCACTATAAAGACGGGACAGGACAGTTCCCGCTCATTCTAGCAGCAGCCAGCTCAGAGCACAGAGCTCACAGCCTGCATCACAGACATTCACCATGTGCTGAGTGCCTCACCATAGCTAGTGATAGGAAAGGGTCCACAGTTAAGCTGGTATTGCTTCTCCCCACGTTTACAGTATGTTAGCATAGTTGAACAGTTAATAAAATAGTGTTACACCACTTCCAGCATTGTTGGCTTGTTTGTAAACCAGAACACCCAACACGACATAGTACGAGGAGTGGCCGCAATCTAGCACTTGTGAGACCTACCTGCAACTTCTCAGCATTCCGGCATCCTACAGCATGGAGAACATCAACCCGCCAAATGATCGAATACCTCCCGAGCCGCAGTCTGGAGGAGGGCGGCCATTTCGCGCACTATCCGAGGCCTCCCGTGCTTGTGCGCGCCAAATGAGGGGACGGTGATGTAGAGGAGTGCGATGCGCAGGCCCGCACCACGCAAGACCGTACTGCGCATGCGCGGTGGCGCAACGAAAGCACTGACGTCACGACGTGCGGCAACTGTGGCTCCGCCCACTTAAAGCGGCAATGCTCTGCAAAATCACGACAGTGCCTACGCTGTGGCAGGCTTGGCCACTATGCTGCCTGCTGTCGAGCAGCCCAGCCTGCCAACTCGCAACGATTTAACCAGCCTCGCAGGAACATTCGGGCAATTCTACACACGTTTACCAAGTCCGATCCTGACTTCATACAGACCAGTGACACCGAGGACAGGGAGCCTTTTCGAGTCACTGTCATAATCAAGAACAGGCTGTCCCCGGATTGAAAGCACCAGCCACTGTTGGTGCACAGCATTGATCCGGACGATGAGTGGTGTGCCACCCTGGCGGTCAACCCGAATTCGTCGCCCACCTCAGAGACTTGGTTTATGAGTTTTACAATGTTGGACTCAATGCTTTGTTCTTTCATCCTGTTTCAGCATTTCACTAGTTTGTTTATAGCATTCGTTATTAGTTTTGTTGTTGGTGTAACACCTTGTTTTTCTCTTCTCTGTACCAGGCACCTTCCCGTGTATATAGACTAGCCTCATGTACATAGTTATGTAAATACTGCACACACATGGTCAGATACACTCATTACACGTTAATTATTCTCACATAGGCACATGTTCTTTGTAAAAAAGGGGGATGTCATAATATACATCAGTACATTATGGTGCAATCACATACATACACTGATAGACATGCAGTAGACCAACCAGCATACATAACACCGCAGCCAATCACCAGCACAAGCACAATAAAGACAGGGGACAGGAGAGTTCCCGCTCATTCTAGCAGCAGCCAGCTCAGAGCACAGACATTCACCATGTGCTGAGTGCCTCACCATAGCTAGTGATGGGAAAGGGTCCACAGTTAAGTTTGTATTGCTTAGACCCACATTTACAGTATGTTAGCATAGTTGAACAGTTAATAAAATAGCGTTACACCACTTCCAGCATTGTTGGTTTGTTTGTAAACCAGAACACCCAACACAACATTATCCTGTGGCGCGCCACGAAAGATGTCCTGCTCCAGCTGCTCTCTCTTTCTCATAGCACTTCTCTGATCCATGTACCAGACTCACCAGAGGAGTATAACCTTCCCTTGGCACTCACACACATTTCACCCGCAAAAAAAACCCCAAATGGGTAGGGAAAGACCAACAAAATCCACCTTGAGTGGGAGCCACCAAATGTACGGCCACTCACTCCATGGCCGCCACCGGAAGTCCTCGATTCACGCACAGTTATGCATTTCTCTGGGCCAGAGGGAGTTCCTCCCCAGTCTAGCCTACACTTCGAAATATTTTCATCACTGGGCAGCTGAACTCGCCGACGAGACCAGCTCCTCAGGGAGCCATTCTGAAGGGGTGCCTCAATCTCTAAGTGAGCCTGAGGGTCCGCAATAACTCCACCCACAGGCAATGTCACTCCCTACACATGTGGGCATTCCATCCGCCTTCAAGTGAGGAAACCCTGCTATGGGATTGCTGAGGGCCTATCCCTTTTCAGGCCTCCCCTCCCCAATTTTCAGTCCCCCATTTCAGGACTCCCACCCTCCCAATCTTTATGAGGCCCATTCATACCCCCCCCTTCACCCCCCCCCCCCTCCCTTCATACCCTCCTCTTTGGCCCTTTTATGGGCATGGTCCCCCTCAAGCCCTGACCCTTGGCAGTGCCATCCTGGCACCCAGACCCCCTGGCATTGTCACCTAAGCAACTTGGCTGTGTCAGGGTTGCTGTGCCAAGGTACCACAGGGAGAGCCAGGGAACACTGCCCAGTTCCCACCACCCATGGATCCGCAATGACCTGGGAAACGCTGCAGGTGCCGTTATGCCTGGTCCACATTTGTGTGGACCAATACTAAACTGAGCCAGGTCAAAGCCTCGCTGGGGAGGCCATTAGTTCCCGGGCGCCGGGAGAATCCGGTGAAAGCATATTTAAATGAGCTTAATAGCTCATTTAAATATGCTGACCTGGATCTCTCCCAGCGAGGGTGAGATCCAGATCGAGGTGACTCGCGAGGTTCGGTTGAATTTCGCGAGACGTCTCACGCGTGACGAATCTCCCGAGAGGCCTCTCGCGAGATTCAACGGTCTCATCGTGACATCAAGCTGGGAGCGACGAGGCTGGTAAATCACACCTGGTGTTTATAGGTTGATGGATTCATCGGCCTTTATAGCACAGAATGTGGTCATTCTGCCCATTGTTTCCATGCTGATCGACAAAGATCTGACTACACTAATGCTATTTTCCAGTGCTTGGCCCTGGATGTTATGGCAGTGCAAGTGAACATCTAAACACTTCCTCAATATTTATTGAGCTAAGTTTGTTTTGTGCCTTTGACCTGGGTCCCTCCTGTTTTCCGATATGTAGTTGTTCTGAGAGTTGACCTCTGTCATTCCATGTTTTAATCAGAGTTCAGATTTGGTTGCCCTGACTGTTGTACCAATTTTGTGGCCATAGAGATTAACGTGGTGCAGTTTTCTAGGATGTTTTTTTGATGAAGCAAAGTGTCTGGATAACTTTGTGCTTCGTTGGTTCTGTAATTTGAACGGAGTTCAACCGCATTTTAGACTCTCTATAAAGACTATCCATGAATAATTTTTTGCTCAGTCAGTCTGAAACAAGAGCCTGGTCTGAGTGAAATTAATTGTCCTTAGATTGTGGGCAGCACAGTAGCATTGTGGATAGCACAATTGCTTCACAGCTCCAGGGTCCCAGGTTCGATTCCCGGCTTGGGTCACTGTCTGTGCGGAGTCTGCACGTCCTCCCCGGGTCTGCGTGGGTTTCCTCCGGGTACTCCGGTTTCCTCCCACAGTCCAAAGATGTGCAGGTTAGGTGGATTGGCCATGCTAAATTGCCCTTAGTGTGCAAAATCGCCCTTAGTGTTGGGTGGTGTTACTGGATTATGGGGATAGGATGGAGGTGTGGACCTTGGGTAGGGTGCTCTTTCCAAGGGCCGGTGCAGACTCGATGGGCCAAATGGCCTCCTTCTGCACTGTAAATTCTATGAAAATTGTATGTGCATCAGGGAGGACAATCAGGGAGATTGTATGATATGAATCAGAAATTCTTTGTATTAATTCAATGATATTGAGTAGAATTTGAATGGAACATGCAGCCAGTCTGTGGGCAGGATGGGGGTGGAGGCTGGGGATCTGGGGGTAGTGGCGGGGGAAGGGGAGAGAGGCAGTAAGTTGGAAAATGATCATCGCAGCAGTGACCATTTCTGTCACTGTTTAACTTAACTATAACATTAACGTCCTGCTTCCAGGTTACCCGATCAATCAGACAGTGTGGCCGTGATGCCGAATAGAAACCTTTCTATTTAAAGAGACTCTGGAAATGGCTACTTCCTGAATTGATTCTGAATGTTTCGGCGATCTAACAAGATGTGGGAAGTCTGCCTCCTGGATTCCTCGCAGGAAGTGATGTTGGAGGCAGTGAGGAGTTGCAGAGAAGTGCCGTTCCTGTGGATTGGAGGAAGAGGCCAGCCTCAAATCCAAAAAGGCATGGCTGGAAGTCGAAGAAGCAGTCTGTAGGTGCCATGGTCCCTAGAGGATAGATACAGTGCTGCAAGATGTTCAATAACCTCAAGAAGCAGGTAAGGTAAATGGTGTGACACTTTCAGGTGCCCGCCCCTGAGGCACGATCAATTGGACAAAGACGATAGTTGAATCCAACTGAGGCTTTATTGCTATCAGGTGTGTGGCCTCCCACAGCAGCTGGTGAAATGGCTGCTGGCTGGAGGACATGCATATTTATACCCCGCTTCCTGGGCGGAGCTAGCAGGGACTACCTGCGAACCTGTAGTACAGGTCCTACCGTACATCACCTATTACAGGTGCAACAGTGTTTTACCACATTCACCCCCTGTTGAAAATTGAGTCCGGCGGGGGTGATGGATAACTATATACAACAATGAGTTAATATTTACAAGATTTGAGCAAACAAATGTCCTTTGATGTCCGGTGGACCGGTCAGAGGTTTAGCCTGTCCAGGGCCTTGACGTTCCTCTGGGAGTGGCGCAGTGGTATCGGCGATGTTGGTGCTGATCTGGTCGATGGTGACTCCGGGAAATCCTCTTCATCTTCGGGCATGGGCAGGGGAGGAAGGATGGTCCTGGGAGGGGGGGGGTGCTGTTGGGAGTGACGGGGAAGGGGAGGGTGGCGCCGGGGGCGGAGGGAGTGTGGGGGTGGAACCTGCTGGTGCCAGCTCCCTGAGGGAGACAGTAGCCTGGCATACTGGGGGTTTGCGTGGAGCAAGTGCACCCTCTCCATCAACGGGTCAGCCTTGTGGAGTCGGACGTGCTTATGGAGAAGCACTGTTCCCGGAGCTGCGAGCCAACGCGGGAGCAACACGCCGGATGTGGACTTCCTGGGGAAGGCAAAAAGACGTTCATGGGGTGTATTGTTAGTGGCCGTGCAGAGTAATGAGCGAATGGAGTGGAGTGCATCAGGGAGGACCTCCTGCCAGCGAGAGGCTGGGAGAGGTAAGTGCTGTTTAAAAAGTTCCTTACCTTGCAGGTCAGCCGTTAGTTTCGGGAGTTCAGTGCCGGGAGCGGCCACAGGGAGCAAGTGCTGCTGGGAGAGGTAAGTGCTGTTTAAAAAGTTCCTTTGAAAATGATAGCGATAAATTGAGGCACGATCAATTGGACAAAGACGATAGTTGAATCCAACTGAGGCTTTATTGCTATTAGATGTGTGGCCTCCCACAGTAGCTGGCGAAATGGCTGCTGGCTGGAGGACATGCATATTTATACCCCGCCTTCTGGGCGGAGCCAGCAGGCATGGACTACCGATGAACCTGTAGTACAGGTCCTACCGTACATCACCTAATACAGGTGCAACAGTGGTTTACCACAGCCTCCACATTCTGACTTCCCCAGGATTGTCCTGCACACCACTCCTCAGATCAACACACCTTGCAGCTCCACTGATTCCTCGCTCTGAACAGCCTGCACTCTCTTCTCTGTGCCATCTCACACCAATCTGTCACAGTTATCCTGCACAAACCGCGCCATGCAACCCACCGCACACATTCCACATCTCACATTCATAACCCTCTGCTATCCCTGCTTTCAGGAGGTCGTAGAGAATTAGGGGTGCTCCTGCAGTCACAGCCACTTTGACCACCATGGAAGAGGAGGTCTTGGAGATCAGCAGGTGGCAGAGTCTGTAAGCATTATCATTGGTAATTTGGATGTTTCCCACAGATCTGGTTACAGAATTAGATATCACAATATCACTTAGCACACACCAGTTACTGGTGTTGACTTTGTTGTGGACAGAACTCTGGCCAGAATTTTACACTCCTCCCAGTGGGTTCTGAGGTGCAGTGTGGAGGTGTAAAATAGCAAGGACAGGATTCCCTCCAGGATCCTGGCTTCGCCATCCATTTTCAATTTCACAGTGGGCAGACCGGGCCTCGGATGGGAATGGCCACTTAAGAGCCTTTTCCCATCCAGCTACAATTGTTAGGCTGCTTTGCACTGGTCGGAGCAGGATGGGTAACTAAAAAAGTTATAAATCTCCACCTTGGGTGGGGAGGGGAAGGGGTGGGGTGCCTTAAATCTGAAGGCACCCCTCCTGCCTCCTCCCCCCCCAGAGCATCCCCTGCCCTCCCACGCCCGGAACTCTAGGTACTTATCTGAAGTGTGGTCCCAGGACTTAGGTTCATGCACAGCATTGCAGTAACTCTTCTGGCCACTGCAGCACTGTGCCTGGAGGGGCTGGGGAACTGTCAGCTCATATGATTGGCTGGCAGCCCTACAAGGCGGGGCTGGAAGGAGATTCCACATGATACCAATCACTACTCACTTTAGCATGGAGTGGCAGCAGGTTGGCAGAAGTGGGTTATGTGGCAAGCACTCCCCATCCTAAAAATTCAGGCCCATGTGTTTTCTTACTGTGCTGTGTGTTCATTTTCCTACCCTCTACGTGATTGGTCCCAATTGAACTTCAGCCGCAAGCTTTTTTGTGAGTTTAAAAATAAAGAACGCCCTGAGGATTTAAAAACGCAACTCACACATACTATCATTCACAGAAAAATGAGATACAAATGAAAAAAATAGATTTGGGATTCTTTCAGTCTCTTTCATGGCAGGCCTATAGTTTAGTAGATGAGTTGTTGCTTTTGTTGGAGTGATCTCTTGAAAAGCAAAGGATTCTCAGTAAGTTGCAAGGCTTCTTATAGTTGAATTGCCAGGAAGTTGATTCTCAGGTGAACCTCAAGTTGGACCAGGCTGGAGAGAACCTTTTTCATATTTTCAAGGCATTGCAGTGTATAATATTGGCTGCTTAGTTGACTGTAGCTGGTTCAATGGCTGTTCTTTCTGTCTCAGAACAGCTTCTGTTGTTATTTTAAAAGCAGACAACAAACATGGCTGTCTTACCCATGTGACCTGTTACAAATTAAAAGTCCTTTTCCAAAAAAGGTGGTGTGTTAGGCCAATAAACATCCTGTGTTGTGGCTTAGAGACTTTGAGACAGCCAAGGCCTTTGCATTTGGATGAGTGGCCATCACAATATGATGAAAGGTAATGGATCGATTCCACATTCATCTAACTCCCATTGAGTTTCGATATCCTTGGCGAAGCATGGAGATGGGTTGGCCGCAGGTATGGTCCAAACACATCCAAATAATGGGATGTGTGAATTTCACAAGCGGCTGCGAGATTCCTTCACCCAGGTCCATAGTTAGTCAGGTATTGGCCACACATTCTCCGGTCTACAGTTCAAATGCCAAACGTCACATGGTATGCCACAGCTATCGGAACAGTTTTTGTGTTCACTTTTTAAAATATAGCTTTAAAATATGTAATGCTTTCAAGACTGAACCGGGCATGACAACTTGTTTTCACCATGAAGAAAATGTGCAGATCTGCACAATTTAGATTTTGAATACTTTCCCTATATGACTAATTCATGCCTTTTATCTCCCACAGATTCTTCAAGCGTGATGGAGGAGCTGGAGTGGGAGGAGATCAAGGAGTCCCTCTGAAGGAGGGCATGCACTCTGAGGGAGCATCATCACATGATTTATGCATACCTTCCAACAACACAGAAAAACAAACCTCAGTGTGGGCTACAGAGACAGCTAGCTAATCAATCTGATATTTTAGTAACAGTGGAGGACTCACATGAGGAAACGCAGTGTTCGTGTTTTCGGATGATGTCACGGGATGAGAAATAGGAGGATGCCAAGGATAGATCTTTGGAGGACACTAGAGGAAACAGTGCAGGAGTGGGAAGAGAGGTTATTGTTGTTGATTCTCTGGCTATGATTAGATAAATATGCATGGAAACAGATAAGAGCAGTCCCATCCAGCTTGACAACAGTTGGAGAAGGATAGTGTGGTCAAGCATGCCAGAGCAGTCATTTTCACATTCGGGGTCGCGGGCGGGTGTCGGGAGGGTCGTGGAATGATTGGTCACGGTTCCTGATTGTGGGAAAAAGTGCCCAACGGCTGAGACCAGCTTTTAAAAATGCCGTGCATGTGTGCTCCCTCAGCCGGATGTAAAGTGCGCAGGCCCGGAGTCCAGAGAGGCAGACCAACTCCTCCATACATAAGCGCGCTGTTCCAGGAGCAGATTTAAAAAAGAATTGATTAGTCTTCCTGCCAGAAGCGGCAGCAGAGAACAGGTCACGCGCCCGGCACACTAATGTCATGTGCTCTGGGCGCGAATTTACTGAGGAGAGCTTCCTCCATTTTGTAGCTGCCAGCAAGCAAGCAACAGGGCTATGTGAAGAACTGAAGATGGATCTTTTTGGACTAAGGAAGAGAGGACCAGATACACAAACAGACCAGGATCTCACAACTGAATCTGCTGGTGAGAGCTTCGCTGGAGAGTATACGCCAGGACAAATCAGTGGTTGTGTGAACTTCAAGACCTCTGATGAACAACCCATACAGAAATGTAACGTTGGATGACAAATCAAGTGAGATCATATGAGGACCAAACATTAAAGATAAGTGAAAATAGTGGGTCGTGAAGGTTGGCCGGCGTGGTTGCGAAGGTTGGCCGGCGTGGTGGCGAAAGTTGGCCGGTGTAGGTTGTGAAGTTCAGCTGGAGTGGGTCCCGATGATCAGCCGGCTGGCAAAAATGGTCCCCGGAAAGAAAGTTTGAAAAACACTGTGCTAGAGGCTGCAGACAGGAGAAACAAGGTGAGATGGGTAGTTTGTCTTTGTTACAGTTGCATAAAATGCCATTTGTGACTTTGATAAGTGTCATTTTAGAACAGTGGCAGGGGCAGATGGCAGGGGCTGAATTCTTCGCTTCACAATGGCGGAAACGTGAATCGCGACCAGGTGGAGAATCGCTGGTAATCCAAAAATCGAGGTTTGTGCCTGGCACCGATTCTGAAGCCATGTTTCAGTCCCTCACTGGCAGCGATATCGATATTTGTGCCCCATGCCGGCAGATCCATGCAAATCCGTCATTTGAATGGATTTCATATCATTATTGGCTTGGACACTGTATACTCCAACCTTCCAAGATGCTCCACCCCTCTTAGGCAGAGGTCTTGTGGGTGCGAGTTGTTACAAGTATTGCCAAGCGTGGCCTGGGTGCCATGGCTGTGGAGGGGGAGTGGGAGGCTAAAAAAACACTGAAAAGCCCACAAGAATTGTGTGGCTTGCTTTGGGGATGGCTGCCTGGGCCAGTGGCAGAAGTGGTGAACAACGTGGTGCCAAGTCCGTAGACTTGGGGTGTCCTCTGTGGGATTGGGGTGGCCTGGCTCAGCCTGCCATTGCTGCAGTCTGTCCTTTAAATGCACCCCTTTGGAGCTCCTTAAAGGCCCTTGACTGTTCACTCTGCTGAGTGCTGCCTGTGTCCTTTGACTGCTCAGGGTGCCTCAGGTCATCTGGGAGCCAACCCAGGCCACCCCTCTGGATACCCTCATATCCCAACTGTTTCATCAAGGTGATAGGCGTGGCCAAGCTCAATCACGGGTCTACCAGGTGTTGGCACTCCTCAGAAACGCTGTCCCACTGCAGAGGAAGCAAGGGATCAACAGACCTCAACCAGAGGACACCTGCACTGTGGCCTTTGTAGCTCTCCCTGGTTCTCTGTCCCTTTTAGGGCAGAGGTCTCACCAGTGACCCCCACCCTTCTGGATCACCAGATGTCTCCTCCTGGTGAGGCTGGCACCACTGACTGCCTCTGCCACCACCTCCCAGGCTGTGTAGCGGAAGGCTGACTTGAGACTGTGGCCGACGCTGGGAAGAGGATGTCCCTCCTCTCCTCAATTGCATGGGGCAGTGAGTCCACTTCGGACTTCCGGACTCAGGGGGCAAGTCTTCTGTGAGGTATCTTCGTGGTTGCAGTGAGTGTGTCGTAAGTGGAGTGCTTAAAAATGGCTCCATCTGCCAGGCTCTTTAGTTCTAACTCTGGCCCCAGTGGATAGAACACGCATTGAGGTGGGAATTGCTCTGAATTTGCGGTGACAGAGAGCTGGCTCATTGGCATATCTTGATTTGCTTTCCGAATCGCGCCCCCAATGGGAACTCAAATCGCTCACTATTCCGTCCCAATGGGAACATTTTGGGCGTGATTCAGCGACCCTGTTACACCCAGTACGGATCCGGTGAGTACCCCATTCACTCCGCCCGGCACGATCCGGATCATGTCATGGTAGCACAGTGGTTAGCACTGTGGCTTCACAGCGCCAGGGTCCCAGGATCGATTCCCCGCAGGGTCACTGTCTGTGCGGAGTCTGCACGTTCTCCCCGTGTGTGCGTGGGTTTCCTCCGGGTGCTCCGGTTTCCTCCCACAGTCCAAAGACGTGCAGGTTAGGTGGATTGGCCATGGTAAATTGCCCTTAGTTTACAAAAAAGGTTAGGGGGTGTTATTGGGTTACGGGGATAGGGTGGAAGTGAGGGCTTAAGTGGGTCGGTGCACTCTCGATGGGCCGAAAGGCCTCCTTCTGCACTGTATGTTCTATGTCCTGACTGGGTGTGATCCAGGTCTGAATACCCAGATGGCGGATTCACAATCGCGGACCAGTCGTAACAGCACCAGGGGGTGGAGGGGTCCTACTATGCTATTGGGAGACCGCCGGGAGGTCGGGGACAGGGCAGGGTAGCACCCTTGCACTCCCCTGGCACCTGGGCACCTTGGCACTGCCAAGTACCATCCCAGCACATTGGCAGTGCCACACAGGCACTGCTGGGTGACAGGGGCAGTGCTGGGGTGCCTGGGTGCCAGTTTGGCACTGCCAGGGGTCGAGCCCAGAGGACCTTCTCAAGGTTGGGGGTATCAAAAGATAGGGGTGGGGGGCTGAAAGATGGAGGGGAAAGATTGGGATAGCCAGACAAAATAGCGCCTCGATCTGCAAGGAACCTTTCCTGGCGAGAGATCCTAAGTGCAGCTTTAGTGGGGAATAACTCGCCGAGGCCAAAGAAACGGCAAACTGCCTTTGGATAGCGGGATGTTTCTCAGCGCTGCAGCCGCTGATAAACACCCCGCTAAATGTGTCTTTCAATGGAAATTAACTTGAGTTCGCTGAACCACGCCTTAATCTCCAAATGGAGAATACTGCCTCAGATTTGAGGGACTCAAACATGGAATTCTGAGAAAGATGAGCATGGATTTGTGAGTCAACAACTTGTTCCAGGCCTTTGGTGAGGTTAGGTGTTGGATTTGGGAAGGGGGAGGCATCAGGTGTGGGCCTTTTGAGGTGAGACTTGCCCTAGTTAAATCATGATGTGGAGATGCCGGCGTTGGACTGGGGTGAGCACAGTACGAAGTCTTACAACACCAGGTTAAAGTCCAACAGGTTTGTTTCGATGTCACTAGCTTTCAGAGCGCTGCTCCTTCCTCAGGTGAATCTGTTGGACTTTAACCTGGTGTTGTAAGACTTCATACTAGTTAAATCACACAGTGCAAACCATCTCTCATTTATTAATAAATTCAATCCTTCACACTTCACCTGTGGATTAGATGCCAGTTGAAAGTCTGTAGCTGTGCAATTGAAGTGTGAATGGAACAATATAAACTGTGGCGTGAGAGAGATAATTATATTATGGGTTTCATTCTTAAGCCTTTTTGTTGTATGAGCTGTTGCAGATGCTAACAGTGTGGTTTCATTATACATAAGTTGCCTTTCGCATGTAAATATTCAAGAAGCCCACACAGCGATGAGACATTTAACACCCTGTGATCCTGGAACACATGTGAATCATCGATCTGTTGGAGCTGTCAAACTGTTGCTGCCCAAGTCACCGAGAGGTGTTTTACAAGGAACAAGAAGGATAAAAGTCAGGAGACAAACAGCCAGTGAAATATGCAAAAGTTCTTCTGTATCTCTCAATGACTTGCTGCACAGTAACCTTGGCAAAAAAAACACCCATGGCAAGCAAGCTTTCCGACTGCCCTCTCAAGGGGAACTGAAACTGTGAAGGAGGTTATTTAAATGTGGGGGCTGGAATGGGGCGGGGGGGGGGGGGGTGGTGGGTGGGGAAGAGAAAGAAACTGTAGGTAAATATCTTTTTGTTTAGCAACAAGGGTTCTATTGTATCTGATATGTTTACCTTCCCATATTTGGTTGTCTGCTGGTGTGCTTTGTGATGTTGGGGGTGGGTGAGGGGGGGGGGGGGGGAGGGACTAGAGATTATTGACTTTAACCATTTGTATCCATTCAATGCAAATGAGGGGCACATTGCTCGTAATTGGCACTGGCTCCTGTTTTCTTAGATATAATGAGAAACAATGTCTGACTATTCCCAGGTTACCTCTCACGACTTAATCTTTCCAACTCTGGTCATCAATCTGAAACAACGAGCAGAATTTTCTCAACTTTATTCATTGGTCAGGAATCCATTGACAGTTTCAATAGGTTTTGCCCTGGCTCTTTCATTGAGCTAAGGTGTTATAGCATCCTACCTCAAGATTCTCCGGCTCAGCAGGGAGGGTATGTGGATGATGCACTGAATTTGTTGAAGAATTTAGGATTAAAGGGGTCAGGCTACTGAGTTTTGATGCTGCAGGGACCATAGGAATGGAGAGGAGAGGTGGGAAGACTGCTCCTCGAGCCTCTCACTCTGACTTGTGGTAATGCTCCTTGATCTCAGGAACATGCAGTGAGGTGAGCTCTCCCAAGAATGGGAGGAAGAGGACATTTCTCAAACCAAGCAGGAATGGGTGGAAGTGACCGAGGAAGTGAGTAGCAGAAGTGTGCTCCTTCCACCCTGGAAGAAGTGCACCAAGAGGATTCAGGCCCTCAGCAGGATGGGAAAGATGAGTGGCATAATGGTTTCAAGTGCCAAACCCCACAGTCTAACTTTTGCAGAATTCTCCTGCACAGCTTTCCTCTGGTCAACATACCTTGTAGCTCCAGTCGTTTATAAGAACACAAGAAATAGGAGCAGGGGTCGACAATATTGGGCAGATTCTCCGGCCTCCCGGCCACATGCTTTTCGTCAGTGGGTGGCAAGATGTTGCCACTGGCGGCAGGATTTTCTGCTTCCGCCTCTGTCAATGGGAATTCCCATTGAAGCTACCCATGCCAATGGGAAACCAGCGGGGGTGCGCTGCTGGTGGGACCAGAGAAGCCCACCGCCAGTGAACGGTTGGAGAATTCCGGCCATGGCATTTCGAGCTTGCTCCATCATTCAATGCGGTCATGACTGATTTTGGGAGTCAACTCCATTTTTCCATAACTCTGAGAGACCAAAAATTTGTCCTTTGTATGTAAATCTGTTCCCATGTGCCTAGTCTCAATAAATGAACCCACAACAAGTTTACCCAATCCCTTACGAGTGATTGGCATCTTTATACTATTATAAAAGCCCATTAGCTTCCTTCTGTACAGTACATTTTTAAGACTTTGTAATTCCACAGATTGCCATTTTGCTGGTTGGTAATTGAAACATCAGTACATTTAAATTATGTGATTAAATTAGAGGAGAATAGATTTAAAAATCATAAACAACAAATCTAAAGAAAATAAAAAGGATGATTTTAGCTGCTTGAGGAAAATAACAACAAATTTCTGGATTTAAGCACCATGTCAGCTGGATTCACTTACTCTTGCCTCCAATGGTGTATTGCTTCACCAACCTGGAAATTACCGACGCACAGTCTTTGGCTTATTTTGTACAGTGGCAATGCAATATAGCCACAGGTGACCTCGATACATGCCCAAATCCCTTGGATCTTCACAGAAAGGATATCCAAAGCATTGTGATTTTTTAATAAATCGCTGTTTGGACAACCGAGTGGTAACTTGATCTTACGTGCTGCTTTGGGCAGGGAAGTGTCCACTGCGTATGTCACTCCCACCAACTCACCCATTGTATTGCCTTTGCTCTCAGAAATGTCTTGCAATGAGAATATTGAAAACGCTGCATTTTGGAATAAAATTGAATTCTGTCAGTCTGACCAAGTTGTTAGGGTACGTCTTAACTTCTCATTTCTTATAAAGTGAGAAACCAAGGTGGACCTCCATAGCACAGGGCACCACCAAGGAACAGGAGGAGGCAAAACAGGAAACAGTGATGACGGTGAGCTGACATCCAACTTGGATTTTAAGATAGCAGTAATAATAGGAGACAGTCTTCTGGTGCAATGGTTAGTGTCCCTGCCTCTGAGCCAAAAGCCCTGGGTCCCACTTTGAGCCCCACCCCAGGGCTTTGTGGTAACCTGACAGGGCCTAGTTTTGAGCCCGATTAAATTGGATATCCTAAATTAAAGAAGTGAACATTTTAAAGTAAACTACAATTCAAACTTGAGAGACTCAAGAATCAGACCCACGGTTCAACCAAGTCATCCTTCAGGGTAGTATAACTGAATCTTGGGTGTTTCTTGTATTTTATGTGGGTTAATTTAAGGGATAATATTGTTGTTTAATAAAATTGATTGAATTTATACTTGTGTTTGTCCTTTGCTCTCCTTGCCATTAAAGACACTTGGGTAAAACCTCTGGATAAATAAACTGGTCAATGTATCTGAATTGAGCAGATACAACAGCTTGACGGCCGAGGCAAGTGCATTCATGCTGTGGCCAAGTAGGTTGAGTATCAATCTGAAAATTCTTTCAAGTCATACCATTGGTAAGCAATAAGAGTGGGAGAGGTATTCCAGGTCATCCATGTATTGGAGAGAATTTTGGAGACTATCATCCATCGCTCCTAGATAGCAACATGCATGTAAAAGTGCATGTTGCCACAGCAACTTAGACTCCCTAAGTGAACGGCAACACACGCACCACCAAGGGGACTGAGGTGAGGGATAGAGTTCATAGTTTTGAGATCCAAAGGAAAAGAATGCATTTGCATATATTAAAATCTATCCTGGTAGATGTCAACAGGGCTTATTGCTTTGTGTAAGTTTGTGAAAATAAACAAAAATCAGAAAGAATGCAGCTATCAGCGTCCGTAGGGCTTTGGCCACAATTATAGATGCATAGAATCATAGAAAAGTACAGCATATAGAGAGGCTATTTTGTCAACCAAGTTTGCACTGGCTCTTTTTAAGAGTGGCACAGTAGTGCAGTGGTTAGCACTGCTGCCTCACAGCGCCAGGGGCACGGGTTCGATTCCGACATTGTGTGACTGTCTGTGTGGAGTTTGCACATTCTCCCTGTTTCTGCATGGATTTTCTCCCACAGTCCAAAGATGTGCAAGTTAGGTGGATTGGCGGTGATAAATTGCCCCTCAGTGTCCAACGGTTAGGTGGGGTTACGGGGAGTGGACCTGGGTTAGGATGCTCTTTCGGAGGGTCATTGCAGACCCTATGGACCGAATGGCCTCCTTCTGCACTGTGGGGTTCTATGATTCTTCTATGATTTAATCCACTGTTCCACTCTTTCCCAATACCTCAGGAATGGTACTTATCAAGTATTTATCCAATTCCCTTTTGAAGGCCACTATTGAATATATATGCATCAGGTGGCGCAATCCGAATCCTAACCACTCATTGGGTAAAAATGTTTTTCCTCATATTGCTGGTGATTCTTTTGCCAATCACTTTAAATCTTTGCCCTCCATTAATCAAGCCATCGGAAACGGTTATCTTTCATTTACTGTATCTAAACACTTAATGATTTTAAACAAATGATTTCAAATCTCCTCAAACCTCTCTGCTCGAAGGAGAACATCACCAGCTTCTCCAGTCAATCCATGAGACTGAAATTTCTTAACCCTGGAGAATCTCAACTGCATCTTCTTCAAGTACTTCATACGTGCGATGTGTGGTGGCCAGATTGGACACAAGACACCAGTTGAGGCTGAACCAGTGTTCAATTAAGCATAACTTCCAGGTTTTTGTAAAGCCCAAAATCCAATACACCCCCACAACCCAAAAGATGTGCAGGTTAGGTGGATTGGCCACGCTAAATTGCCACTTAATTGGAAAAAAATAATCGGGTTCACTAAATAAAAAATAAAAAAAAAGAAAGTTACAGTCTGTTTAAGCATAGAATCATAGAATCCCTACAGTGCAGAAGGAGGCCATTCAGCCCATCGAGTCTACGCCGACCCTTCAAAAGAGCACCGTACCTAGGCGCACTCCCATGTACCATCCCTGTAACCCCACCAAACGTTTTGGATACTAAGGGGCTATTTAACGTGGTCAATCCACCTCACCTACACATCTCTGGACTGTGGTAAGAAACTAGAGCACCCGGGCGAAATTCACAAAGACACGGGGAGAACGTACACACTTCACACACAGTCACCCGAGGTCGGAATTGAACCTGGGTCCCTGGAGCTGTGAGGTGGCAGTGCTAATCACTGTGCCACCCACCTACTTTAAAGAAAGGAAGACTTGTAATTATATAATGACTTTCACAATATCAGGGCATGCCAGATTATTTTTTGCAGCTAATGGAATACTTTTGAAGTGTTGTAACACCCTTGGTCCAGAGGCGATTGATATTTGTAACTCTAACGTGGTTTGGTCCACTTCATTTATTGAGGAACGAGATGTATTAATTTGTGATGTACTTTGATCGAACATTTTGCACCTAAGTTTCATTTTGAAATTTGGCATTTAATTTTCAGAATTGTAATTGTCTTAGTGCAGAGATGGCAGCCTTTGTACATAGGAACTCACAAGTCTTCTTTTTATGAGCCTGTCAAATAAATGCATAATTGTACTGGTATATCCCTTTCTATTGAAGATCAAAGTGACGGAAAGTGAACACCAGAAAATCAGTAACACCCACACAAGCTGTGATGAGAAATTATTTGGGGTGTTCACTCTTTTATTTTTGCGCTATTGCGAATCAGTGGGGTTTTCACCTTTTGAACTGAGCGAGAATATTGATATTTGAGATGAAGACCTGAAGTACAACACTGCACAGTGTGGGCATGTTAAACATTCAGGCGCGAAATCCTTTCTGCTTCAAAATTTCCAGAAATTTCCAGTTTGGAAGAATAATAACTGAATTTTATGCTATTCTATCAACAAGCAATGAACAACAGAGCTGCTGTTTTGTGAATTCTTGGCTGGAATTCTCTGATCATTGCAATTCAATTTTCCCGCCGGCAGCACACCCTTGTCAGTGGGTTTTGCAGCGGTCGTTGCAATGGGAAATTCCACTGACAAGCAGGAAGATAGAATACCACTGCCAGCGAATAGCACGCAGCCGAGAAACACGTGGCTTGCTGACCAGAGAATCCCGCCCCTTGTCTCACATTCTTTCATCCATTGCCTTCAGCCACACCCTCTCCACCCTAGACTCTGATCACAAACCATGGACGCGGTTAATGAAGTAAAATAACATTTTAAAATATAATATCAAAGAGAAAAGAGTGCATGGGAAAAAACTATTGTTGCAAAAACTACTGTGTAGGAGTTACTTTCCTCAATGTTAAATCAAATATGTAGTGGCAACAAGGTTAAAATATGCATGATTTAAATCTAGTAGTTTTCATCTCTCTCCTGCCACCTGCCCCAGGTTTGAACGAGACAAGTATGCTGGTTTGTGGATAATAATTTTACATAATTGGGCATTTATTATTGCCATAAGGTCAAGAGAACCTGCAGCCCTCCCCAATGGGTAATGTAAATGGTTGATATATCATATAATGGAGGAAATTCTGTCACATTGCAATGCGGGACAAATATTGTTAAACAATAGAGGCCGGTGATGGGCATCCTAGGCTTGTGAGTGCACTAGAAGATTGAAATTGGGCTTGTTTACTAACCATGACCCCATGAATAAGGTTAAACACATTTAATACACGTTGAATATTCCATAACAAGTTATGGAAAATGCTTAATCGTTTATATATTAATAGAACGGTCATTAGCTTTAAATGGTAAAAACAAAAAAAATATTTACACTTTGGACTCAGAGGGAATGCACGGCTCTTACAGTCAATCTCACTTCATGTCCCCTTGCTTTATGTGTGTATCACTTCAGTCATACCGGTATGAAATGAACTACATGTATGGAAGTCAGTGGAATGTGACATCTCTGCGTGTGGCAATGGCCAAAAAAATGTTTCTTGGGCAGAATCCAGATGGGCGCAAGTTACTCACTTGGAAAAATATTGGGACTGGTCAGTAAGAATCAGCATGGACTTGTAAAGAATAAGCATTGTATAACTGACTTAGTTGTACTTTTTGAGGAGTCACTAACTTGTAGATATGCGTGTATTTGTGAATGGTCTTTGTATTGGCTTCCAGAAGGCACTCAATAAAGTTCCACACAAGAGACTGTTGAGAAATCTGGAAATCTGTGCGACTGGCCGGAGAATCCGAATTCCCGACCAAATCGGGGGCGGTGCCACTTTCTAGGAATACGCTGCGCCATGTATCAACGACCTCAGGACATTGCCTGAGGCCTGCCCCCTGATGCTCCACATCCGATCAGCCGAGTTCTTGATGGCGGGGGTCTCTCATGGTCTCATCTGTTGGGAACTCGACGTGGCAGCTGCAGACACAGTCTAGCGCCGCCACAGTCGAGGGAGGGCCGATCCGCGGGCAGGGAGGACTTTATTATGGGCTGGGGGCACTGAGAGGGGTGGTAAGGGGCGTGTGAGCTGGCCAAAGGGAGGGCACTATTTAGTGGACCGGGTCCTCAAGCGGCCACCGCCATATAGCACGGTGCGGTCGCTGCAGGCCGCCGACGTGCGCATGCGCGGCCATGAATCCAGCAATTCTCCAGGGCATATCAGCAGCTAGAGCTACGTTGCCTTGCTGCTAGCCCCCAGCAAAACAGGGAATCAGTGGCTGTTTTGCGACATTTTATCTGGCATAAAACGGCACCGTTCCCACGCCGGCATGGGGACATCGCCCAGAATCGGAGAATCCAGCCCATGGAATCAGATATGAACATTCAACGTAGATAGGGAATTTATTAGGTAGTTGGAGACATAGTGTAGTGATAATGGATATGTTCTCCAGTTGGTAGGATGTGACTAATGGTGTACTCCAGGTAACATAGACTGGGGCCTCCGCTTTTCACGGTAATTATAAATGACTCAGATGAAGGAATAGAGAACCATATATCAAAGTTTGTTGTGACACTAATTTAAGTGGCATGGCATGTAATGTAGATGATAGTTGCAAAGAGACATTGCTAGTGAATGGGAAAAACTAGGAAAGATGGAGTTCAACAAGCGGAGGTGTGAGTATTTTCTCAATGGTGAAAAGTCAGAAACAGTTGAGGAACAGAGGTGTTTAGCAATCATCACTAAAATAGTGGACAGGTGCAAAATATATTTAAAAGGCTAATGGAATGATAGCATTCATCTCAAATGGGTTTGAATACAAAGGG
This sequence comes from Scyliorhinus torazame, assembly GCF_047496885.1. NCBI lineage: Eukaryota > Metazoa > Chordata > Chondrichthyes > Carcharhiniformes > Scyliorhinidae > Scyliorhinus > Scyliorhinus torazame. Next base: position 137,711,021 of record NC_092713.1, read on the forward strand.
TTAAATGTTGTATCATTGTTGTATAAACCTCTGATTATACTACATCTGGAATACTTCATTCAGTTCTAGGCGCTGTACCTCAGATGTAGTATCATATCATAGGATCATAAAATTTACAGTGCAGTAGGAGGCCATTTGGCACCCCACTTAAAACCCCATCCCCATAACCCAGTAACACCACCTAACCTTTTTGGACACTAAGGGCAATTTAGCATGGCCAAACCACCTAACCTGCACATCTTTGGGCTGTGGGAGAAAACCCACGCAGACATGAGCAGAATGTGCAGACTCTGCACAGACAGTGACCCAAGCCAGAATCGAACGTGGGACCCTGGAGCTGTGAAGAAACTGTGCTAACCACTGTGCTACCGTGCAGCCCTAAGTAGCCTTGGATACGGACAGTGCAGAATTATCAGAATGGTACGGAGGTTAAAAGGATTAAGTTTTTTTTAAAAAATATGTTTTATTGAAATTTTTTTCCCAAACAACAATTTTCCCCCTCATACAAAGCAAACGCAACAATAACAATACAGAAATTTTTAACAATACACAAGTAAAAAAAACCCTTTTTCTTTGACCTAAACTAAACTAAACCCCCCCCCCCCCTTCCCCCTGGGTTGCTGCTGCTGGTCACCTGTCTTCCCTCTAACGTTCCCCTAGGTAGTCGAGAAATGGCTGCCACCGCCTGGTGAACCCTTGAGCCGATCCTCTCAGGGCAAACTTTATCTGCTCCAGTTTAATGAACCCCGCCATATCATTTACCCAGGCCTCCAGTCCGGGGGGTTTCGCCTCCTTCCACATGAGTAGGATCCTGCGCCGGGCTACTAGGGACGCAAAGGCCACAACGTCGGCCTCTTTCGCCTCCTGCACTCCCGGCTCTTCCGCAACTCCAAATAGAGCTAACCCCCAGCCTGGCCACCCGCGAAATCACTCCCGTCACTCCCTTCCAATACCCTTCCAGTGCCGGGCACGCCCAAAACATATGTGCGTGGTTTGCCGGGCTCCCGCCACACCTCCCACATTTGTCCTCCACTCCAAAGAACCTGCTCAATCTTGCCCCCGTTATGTGTGCTCTATGTAGCACCATAAATTGAATCAGGCTAAGCCTGGCGCATGAGGAAGAGGAATTTACCCTGCTTAGGGCATCAGCCCACATACCCTCCTCTATCTCCTCCCCTAGTTCTTCTTCCCACTTTCCTTTTAGTTCGCCCACCGACTCCTCCCCCTCTTCCCTCATCTCTCGGTAAATCTCTGACACCTTGCCCTCTCCGACCCACACCCCTGAAAGCACCCTGTCCTGTATCCCCTGTGTCGGGAGCAACGGAAATTCCCTCACCTGTTGTCTAGTAAACGCCCTCACCTGCATATATCTCAAGAAATTTCCCTGGGGCAACTTATACTTTTCCTCCAATGCTCCCAAGCTCGCAAAAGTCCCATCTATAAATAAATCTCCCACCCTCCTAATTCCCAACTGGTACCAGCTCTGAAATCCTCCATCCATTCTTCCTGGGGCGAACCTATGGTTGTTCCTGATTGGGGACCCCACCAGGGCTCCCCGCACCCCTCTCTGTCGCCTCCACTGTCCCCAGATATTCAATGTTGCCGCCACCACCGGGTTCGTGGTAAACTTTTTAGGTGAGATCGGTAGCGGCGCCGTCACCAGCACCTCTAAACTCGTCCCTTTACAGGACTTTCTCTCCAGTCTTTTCCACGCCGCTCCCTCACCCTCCATCATCCATTTACGTATCATTGCCACATTGGCGGCCCAATAGTAATCGCCCAAGTTCGGTAGTGCCAATCCTCCTCTGTCCCTACTACGCTGAAGGAACCCCCTCCTTACTCTCGGAACTTTCCCTGCGCACACGAAGCTCGTGATGCTCCTGTCTATTTTATTAAAAAAGGTCTTGGTGATTAGTATAGGGAGACACTGAAATACAAATAAGAACCTCGGGAGGACCATCATCTTAATTGCTTGAACTCTGCCCGCCAGCGATAGAGGCTGCATGTCCCACCTCTTGAAGTCCTCCTCCATTTGTTCTACCAACCGTGTCAGATTAAGTCTGTGCAAGGTTCCCCAGCTCCTAGCGATCTGAATCCCCAGGTATCGGAAGTTTCTTTCCACTTTCCTTAGAGGCAAGCCTTCTATCTCTCTACTCTGGTCCCCTGGATGTATCACAAATAATTCACTCTTCCCCATGTTTAGCCTATACCCCGAGAAATCCCCGAACCCCCTCAAAATTCGCATAACCTCTATCATCCCCCCCGCTGGGTCCGACACGTATAACAATAGGTCATCCGCGTATAACGAGACTCGGTGTTCTTCTCCCCCTCTAATCACCCCTCTCCATTTCCTGGAGTCTCTCAACGCCATGGCCAGAGGTTCAATTGCCAACGCGAACAACAATGGAGACAGCGGGCATCCCTGTCTTGTTCCCCTATATAGTCGGAAATACTCCGATCTATGTCGACCTGTAACTACGTTTGTCGTTGGAGCCCCATAAAGAAGTCTAACCCAGCTAATAAACCCGTTCCCAAACCCAAACCTCCTTAACACTTCCCATAAATACTCCCACTCCACCCTATCAAATGCCTTCTCTGCGTCCATTGCCGCCACTATCTCTGCCTCCCCCTCCACTGGGGGCATCATTATCACCCCTAATAGTCGTCGCACGTTAACATTCAGTTGTCTCCCTTTTACGAATCCTGTCTGGTCTTCGTGCACCACCCCCGGGACACAGTCCTCTATCCTCGATGCCAGTATCTTTGCCAACAATTTGGCGTCCACGTTTAATAATGAAATGAGTCTATAGGACCCGCACTGCAACGGATCTTTATCCCTCTTCAAAATTAACAATATCGTCGCCTCCGACATCGTCGGGGGTAGAGTCCCCCCTTTCCTGGCCTCATTGAACGTCCTCACCATCAACGGAGCCAACAAGTCCACATATTTTCTGTAATACTCCACCGGGAACCCGTCTGGTCCTGGGGCCTTCCCTGCTTGCATGCTTCCCAGTCCCTTAATAACCTCGTCCACCCCAATCGGTGCCCCCAGGCCTACCACCCCCGCTCCTCCACTTTCGGGAACCTCAATTGGTCCAGGAACTGCCGCATCCCCTCCTCTCCCTCTGGGGGTTGAGACCTATACAGTTCCTCATAGAAGGTCTTGAACACCTCATTTATCTTTCCTGCCCTTCGCACCGTGTCTCCCCTTTTGTCTCTAATTCCTCCTATCTCCCTCGCTGCTGCCCTCTTTCGCAATTGATGAGCCAACAGGCGACTAGCCTTTTCCCCATATTCATACCTCCTCCCCTGTGCCTTCCTCCACAGTACCTCCGCCTTTCTGGTGGTCAGAAGGTCAAATTCCGTCTGGAGTCGTCTCCTCTCCCTGTACAATTCCTCCTCCGGGGTCTCTGCAAATTCCCTATCCACCCTTAAAATCTCCCCCAGTAATCTTTCCCTTTCCTTGGCCTCTGTTTTCCTTTTGTGGGCCCCAATGGAGATCAGCTCTCCTCTGACCACCGCTTTTAGTGCTTCCCATACCACTCCCACAGGGACCTCGCCGTCGTCATTGACCTCCAGGTATCTCTCAATACACCCCCGCACTCTTGCACACACTCCCTCATCCGCCATCAGTACCATATCTAATCGACAGAATGTTCTCTGCTCCCTTTCCTCTCCTAATTCCAGGTCCACCCAATGTGGGGCATGATCCGAAACCGCTATGGCTGAATACTCAGCTTCTTCCACCCTAGAGATCAACGACCTTCCCAAAACAAAAAAATCTATCCGGGAGTACACTTTATGGACATGGGAGAAGAAGGAAAACTCCCTAGCCCTAGGTCTAAGAAATCGCCATGGATCCACTCCCCCATTTGGTCCATAAACCCCTTAAGTACCTTGGCCGCTGCCGGCCTTCTTCCGGTCCTTGAGCTGGATCTATCTAGCCCCGGGTCCAGCACCGTATTAAAGTCCCCTCCTAAAATCAAGTTTCCTACCTCCAGGTCCGGTATACGCCCCAGCATCCGTCTCATAAATCCCGCATCGTCCCAGTTTGGGGCATACACATTAACCAACACGACCTCCATTCCCTCCAGCCTGCCACTCACCATTACATATCTACCTCCGCTATCTGCTACGATTTTCTTTGCTTCAAATGCTACCCGTTTCCCCACCAAAATGGCCACCCCTCTATTCTTTGCATCCAGTCCTGAGTGGAACACCTGTCCCACCCATCCTTTCCTTAGCCTAACTTGGTCCGCCACCTTTAGGTGCGTCTCTTGGAGCATAACCACGTTCTTAGTCCTTTCAAATGCGCGAGCACTCGGGCCCTTTTTATCGGTCCGTTCAGGCCTCTCACGTTCCACGTGATCAGCCTCACTAGGGGGCTACCTGTCCCCCTCCCATGTCGACTAGCCATTACCTTCTCTAGGCCAGTCCCATATCCCCTCTCCGCGCTCCCGCTCTCTCCCCCAGCATCGCACACCATCCCCGCCCACCCACTCTTTAGCCATTTCCTTTTGGATTTCCGCAGCAGCAACCCAGTTGTCCCCCCCCCCCCACTCCCCCTCCCTCCCCCCCCTCCCCGCTAGATCTCTTTCTAGCATGATTGCTCCCCCCATATTACTTCCGTAAGTCAGCTGACTTCAACTGACCCCGGCTACTCCTGCTCACTCCTCGACCCCCCCTTGTGGGGAACTCCCATCCGCCTTGCGCCTGTCTTCCCGCCTTATTCTTTCTGGTGCGGGAACATCCCTTTACCTGACCCGCCTCTTATGGCGCAGCTCCCTTTCCCCTCCCCCTCCCCTTCCCCATTCTCCAACTATGTCCCGTCTTTCCCCCCTCACCGGCGCCCACATTTCCCCAATGTCTCCCCCCTTCCCAATTTACTTCTCAATTAACTTCAACCATAACATTAACAATAACATTTCCTGCAGCATCAGTCCCTCAGTTCCGATCCAATTTCTCTTCTTTGATGAAGGTCCATGCTTCCTCCGCCGTCTCGAAATAATGGTGTCTCTCCTGATACGTGACCCATAGTCTTGCCGGCTGCAGCATCCCGAACTTCACCTTCATTTTATGCAAAACCTCTTTGGCTCGGTTGAAGCTCGCCCTCCTTCTCGCCACCTCCGCACTCCAATCCTGGTACACCCGTACCACTGCATTCTCCCATCTGCTACTCAGCACCTTTTTAGCCCATCTCAGGACCTCTTCTCTATCCTTAAGGCGGTAACATCGCACGATTATCGCCCTGGGTGGTTCTCCCGCTTTTGGTCTTCTCGCCGGAATCCGATTTGCCCACTCCACCTCCATGGGGCCCGCAGGGGCCTCAGCACCCATCAGTGAGCTCAGCATCGTACTTGCGTACGCTCCACAGTCCACTCCTTCCACACCCTCAGGGAGACCCAGTATCCGAAGGTTCTTCCTTCGCGCTCCATTTTCTAGGGCCTCGATCCTTTCAGTACACTTTTTATGAAGTGCCTCGTGCGTCTGTGTCTTAACCGCCAGGCCCAGGATCTCGTCCTCAATATCTGTCACCTTCTGCTCCACCACGCGGAGCTCTGTCTCCTGGGTCTTTAATGTCTCCTTGAGCCTCTCAATTGCCTGTAGCAACGGGGTCAGCACCTCCCTCTTCAGCAGCTCCACGCACCGTCGCACAATTTCATCCTGCTCAGGCCCCCATGTCGCCTGCGCTTTCTCCGCCGCCATCTTGTACTTCTCTCTTTCTGACCCTTTTGTCGACGATTCCTCGCGCTGCAGCCGCCGCCGCCGGTTTTTTCCTCCTTCGTTTGGGGGGGGGACTCCCTTCTCACACACCCCACACCGGGTTGCGTCGTCGAAAAATTCCCTGTTGGGGCTCTTAAAAGAGCCCGAAGGTCCGTCGGAGCTGGAGCCGCCGAAGCGTGCGGCTAGCTAGGCATCACCGCAACCGGAAGTCCCTTCAGTGGCCTTGATGAGGTCTTTTCACAGTTGTTCCCTCTACTGCTAGAATTCACCTTTGATACAGGCCCTCAGGTCAGCTTGCAGCTTTAAGCTTGCCCTTTATAGGAAACTTTAATTTATAGGGAATCTTAACCTGTCGAACTACGCCAAGTTTGGGGGAAGCTTAGTTGATGAATCAAGTCCTGGCGCAATACGACAAGTTGTAAGATTTGTACTATTTAAAGACTGTGTTAAGTTGTTTGATTCCTTGTATTATTCGACTGTGTATAGTTGAAGGAATTTATATCATCTCTGCTATTCGGTTATCAGTAGCACTTTGCGAATACTGGAACTCAGCAGAAATTTGCAGTATAAACTCCTCAGGTGCCAAAAAGAATTGTTTTATTTGTAGTCGCTTGATTACAATTTGAAAGTCATTTAAAAGGCAATTCGTAGACAATTCGAAGCTTTCAGAGAATTACAGACATTATCTTTCTTTGCTTAGGCAGACAACTCGAAAGTAACTTTTAAAAGGTCAAAGTCTGGCAATGAAACATGAAAAGAGAGAGAAAGCTAATCTTCAGCTAAACTCAAACTCAAAGTCAAAAGTGGACTAACATCACTGACACAGACTGTTAGGCTGACAGAACCCCCAAAAGACATCTCTAAAATGGAGACTATATAGGACAAAACTGACTAAACTAAACACTAAAACCAAACCTAACCTAAAATGGCCGGGAGAAACTTTTCAGTTATACACTTTCATATCTGTCTTAAGTCGTCTAATTACACCCCAATATAATCCTAATTGGTTTGGGTTAGACTCAAACACATTTGATTTGATGGCAAGCCGTCCATCTTCAATGTGCAACATCAGCTTTTCTGACCTAGCTGTTATCTGCATTGTGAACAATGGTGCCTTCATGTTGCTGTGTATTCAATCCCTTGACCTTGACAATTAGCACAAGGCAGTGTCAAATTATCTTGCAACTGTGCTTTTTTTAATGTCACACTGTCTTTGAAAATATGCATTTGCCAGAACAACGGACTTCAGTAAAAGTGAATTATGCTGTATAAATGGGTATTAAAAACTGGGGCTCAACATTTATGCTTAAACAGCTATATTTTACCTATACTAGTTGTATTTGAAATACTTGGCTTCTACAGTCGGCCCTTTGATAAATCGAAAAATTGAGATATATCAGAAAAGATTAAAATACATCATTAATGCGATAGGATAGGTAAAAGCGCAAAGAATCATTGCAGTTTTAAACAATAAAATGGAATTAACATTGCAACAAGCATTTCAAAATAATAATTATAATTAATAAATTAATCAAATTTGATCACATTGGTAATTAATAATAACTTCTTGTAAAATGATTATACAATAAAAGTTGAACATATGATCTAGTAATAAATGGTAAAATGATTATCAAAATTGATGTCAAGTCTTTGACATCTTCTGGATAATACACAAAAGCTTGTTGAAAGGGTTAATTTTCTTGCAGAGACAAAAAGAGGCGTATAGCTTGGAATGATGCCATTCGCATCTTTAAACTTTTTTTTTGTCACTCAAATGGACTGGGAGTAAAAGTTGGATTACTGCCAAATTCCCGTTATCAAATTTCTTTGAACGATATGTTCTTTTGGCTTTTAATCAAAGATTGTTGGTTTTCTTTTTAAAAAACCAGCTTCCACATTGTTTGAAGTTTTAATTTCCAGGCTAATTCCAAACATTTATTTTAAAGTATCAAATACAATAACTTATTAAATATATAACGGAACCAATCTTGTGCTGTATCTTGATTTTCTGTAGATGAATTTGCCGATTCTGTTAAAGGAAACACAGCTAACAAGATATGTTAATTTCTTTAAATTAATAAAGCAACGTTCAGAATAATGACAGTTTTCTTAAGTTGACAGTTCTTGGCAACTTTTTAGCGATACATTGAGGGTTCTTTAGCTGCTTTGATGGCAGCCGTTCTCTTCTGAGTAAGTTCCCTTTTTCGTTTGGAAATTTTCTGTCCCAAGTAAACATCTTTCTGGGCAATTTGTGATTTGTGAAAGCTAGCTTTGTGACTGTTAGTACTGAGGTGGTTCAAGACCATCCGTAAATCTTTGTCATGATCATCTTTATTGATAGAGGTTATCAGAACATCATCTTCATATTGGATAATGGTGGAAGGCCGAACAGGCAGTTGCCTGAGATGATTCTGTAAAGCCATGTGGTAAACAGTTGGGCTATTATGATACTGTTGTTGATTAACTGTAAAAGCAAACCATGGTTGTAGTTGCTTAGCCAGTGTTGCTGACCAGAAGCCATACTGGGTGTGTCTTGTTGGTACGTGTTATATGGTTGACCACGAGGTGGAGATGTATTGTAGTGAACATTGTCTCCTTCATTATCATCTCTTGAATCCATCCGTTGTTTTTGATAGCATTTTGCCATCCAGTGTCCTACTCTACCACAGGAAAGACATTGTGGTATTTTCTTACGTGATTTTAATGGAGCAAGGGTACATGTTTGCTCTGACGCTAGTGGTGAAATTGTAGTTACTGCTGATATTCCTGCAGGTGTTGCAACAGCCGCCGCTGGAGCAGCAGGTAACATGGGCTGGATTTGAGCAATAGGCTGCATTTGAGCAGCTGCAGTGTTAAAAGTTGCCTGATTGTGCAAACCACGATCTATCTGAAAGCATCGGTCAACTATGTCTCGGTATGTGCCAGCTGTGGCCCAAGCTGGTAAAACCAAATTCAAGGCAGCAGAAACTCCAGGTTTAACACCGGCTATAAAAGCCGTTTTTAATGGACTTAAAGTGCTTGAAGCCCATGTGTCATTTTCCTGGTCGAGTGTCATCCCTGAATATTCCATCCAAGTATGTAAAAATCTTTCCTCAAAATCCTGAATATCTTCATCATTTTTTTGAAAGCAAGCTGTGATCTTAGACCAATTGGTCCTCGGGGGGCGAAATTGTAACAGCCAATTCTTGATTGTTAGCCAGCCAGCTTCTAAATTTTGCAAATCGTCTCCAAGGGCAACTTCTACTTAATTTCTAAGGGTTGAACTTATACGAGTACCTAGCATGATAGTCAGAATTTGTACTCCATCAAATGGGTGGAGACTGTAAATGGCTTGTAATCTGTGAATTCTATCCCATGTGGTCTTACCACCCTTTTTAGGGTGTGGAAGACCCTTGGACCATTCGTCAATTTTAGAAGGATCAATTTGTTCATGAACCCATTGGTGGTCAAATATGTTTCTAGTGATAGTTTCACCATCTTCTATTTTTTTGCTTCCAACTCTAACCCGTTTGCGTTTTAAAGGGGCTAGTCAAATTGCTTTAGTATTTTGTATTGTAGGAACACTATCTTCGTCTGATTCATCCGACAGAGAAAATGATTTATTTTTAACAATTGATCTCGGCTGTGCAATTGCCGATTGTGCCACTAGGTGGGTGGCTTGGACTGCTTTCTGAGTTTGTTCAATCTTTTGTACAGAAAGCATGTTTGTCAAAGAATTGCAATGTTCAGTCACGCTGGTTATATTTCTTTCTAAAACACAACTTTCTTTCACTAACTTGCAATTTTCAAGTTCAATTCGCTCAGTTTTTAATTGCAATTGTCGGTATTTTGACTCCACTTCAAAGACTTGATTTTGGAATTCTGTTATTTGAAAAGATAACTGCTGGAGTTCAGAGGTTTTGTTTCGCAAATCTGTTTTAATTTCATCAGAATGCTCAAGTTTGGATTTTGCATCTTGCAATTCTTCAACAACTGCAATTAGTTGCTTTTTAGTGGACCTATACTCATCATCGCTTCGCTCAGTAGTTAATTGCAACTGTTGGTATTTTGACTCCACTTTAAAAACTTGGATTTGAAATTGCTGGAGTTCAGAGGTTTTGCTTTGCAAATCTGTTCTAATTTCATCATAATGCTCAAGTTTGGATTTTGCAACTTGCAAATCTGTTTTAATTTCATCAGAATGCTCAAGTTTGGATTTTGCATCTTGCAAATCTGTTTCAAGTTTGGATTTTGCATCTTGCAATTCTTCAACAACTGCAATTAGTTGCCTTTTAGTAGACCTATACTCATCATCACTTCGTTCAGTATTTAATTGTAACTGTTGGTATTTTGACTCCACTTTAAAAACTTGATTTTGAAATTCTCCGATTTGAACAGATAACTGCTGGAGTTCAGAGGTTTTATTTTGCAAATCTGTTCTAATTTCATCATAATGCTCAAGTTTGGATTTTGCATCTTGCAAATCTTCAAGAACTGCACTTAGTTGGTCTTTAGTGGACTGAAGCTGATGATCACTTTTATTTTTAACAATGATCTCTTGCTGACTGTGTATCTGTCCCGTAATTAACAGGGACCATTTTACACGTTCTGCACCGTGTAATCGTGTGCATTTTCCCCATGCTCTCTTGATATTATTGAAGGACCACTGTCCTCTGGGGATATCATACTTTGATTCAATTTTTTTTGAGGTTTCACATAGGTTAAAATGTCTACGAGTGAAAGATCTACAATCCCCCAACATATCTTCAACAGAAACATCTGGTATTCCAGCACCCCCCTTGGATGTAGTGGGGAGTAATTTTCTGTCTGCTAAAGGCTCTGAATCTACACTTTGATTAGGATCAGCCATAACTTTTCTTGATCGCTGACTGACGTTTTATTTTAGTTACTGCAGTGACTCATCTTCCAGTCACGTCTGATAGTCTGACCGACCGACTGGCACTTGATTTATTTAACACAGTCTATAAAAAATGTTCTTTTCAAGGGTCGAAGTACTGATTGATGCGGCTTTAAGACTTTTAATGGGTGAAAAAGATATTTCTTACCCTAGTCTAGCCGTGGGTTCCGGCTGTCTTCTGGGCCTCCTCCGATTATCTCCGAAGCTTCCCGAAGGTTCCCGACCTCCTCCGATTATCTTCGAAGCTTTCCGTCGTCACCTGGGCCTCCGAAGGTCGTCCTCAGTACTCCCCCCTTCTGCCTGACTACGCCAATTAAAGGAAACTTTAATTTATAGGGATCATAACCTGTCGAACTACGCCAAGTTTGGGGGAAGCTTAGTTGATGAATCAAGTCCTGGCGCAATACGACAAGTTGTAAGATTTGTACTATTTATAGACTGTGTTAAGTTGTTTGATTCCTTGTATTATTCGACTGTGTATAGTTGAAGGAATTTATATCATCTCTGCTATTCGGTTATCAGTAGCACTTTGCGAATACTGGAACTCAGCAGAAATTTGCAGTATAAACTCCTCAGGTGCCAAAAAGAATTGTTTTATTTGTAGTCGCTTGATTACAATTTGAAAGTCATTTAAAAGGCAATTCGTAGACAATTCGAAGCTTTCAGAGAATTACAGACATTATCTTTCTTTGCTTAGGCAGACAGCTCAAAAGTAACTTTTAAAAGGTCAAAGTCTGGCAATGAAATATGAAAAGAGAGAGAAAGCTAATCTTCAGCTAAACTCAAACTCAAAGTCAAAAGTGGACTAACATCACTGACACAGACTGTTAGGCTGACAGACCCCCAAAAGACATCTCTAAAATGGAGACTATATAGAACAAAACTGACTAAACTAAACACTAAAACCAAACCTAACCTAAAATGGCCGGGAGAAACTTTTCAGTTATACACTTTCATATCTGTCTTAAGTCGTCTAATTACACCCCAATATAATCCTAATTGGTTTGGGTTAGACTCAAACACATTTGATTTGATGGCAAGCCGTCCATCTTCAATGTGCAACATCAGCTTTTCTGACCTAGCTGTTATCTGCATTGTGAACAATGGTGCCTTCATGTTGCTGTGTATTCAATCCCTTGACCTTGACAATTAGCACAAGACAGTGTCAAATTATCTTGCAACTGTGCTTTTTTTAATGTCACACTGTCTTTGAAAATATGCATTTGCCAGAACAACGGACTTCAGTAAAAGTGAATTATGCTGTATAAATGGGTATTAAAAACTGGGGCTCAACATTTATGCTTAAACAGCTATCTTTTACCTATACTAGTTGTATTTGGAATACTTGGCTTCTACACCCTTCCCCCGCCTGCATGCTGGAAGAGGCCCTGTTTATCCTGCAGTTGCAGCCAAAACTTTTACTGTTTCTGCCGTGTCTGGCAACCCAGAGACATACCCTTCCTGGGGGACACTGTCGGGGGAATATTGCAGCCTTCTTCCCACACCGGGAAATGTCAAACAAATGCCGTGGGGGCCCTGTAAAAGAGCCCAAAAGTCCGTTCCAAGCAGGAACACCGAATATGCGACCTAGCTCTGCATAGCCGCACCCGGAAGTCCCTAAAAGGATTAAGTTATGACACAAGCCTATTGTTGCTCTGTTTATCTGGTTATAAATATGGCGGTCAATATGGTCGCCTTTCTTAATCCTAATTACGTTTCTACTTTCAGAGTCGCCAGTATCTCTCGATACCGCCACAAGGTTCAACCCGAATACCGATCAAAGAGCCAATACACCAGTTAGTTAGTTCAAAGTCAATACTATTTATTTACACACACAGCAAGATCTACTCATGCACAACATAAGAACATAAGAACATAAGAACTAGGAACAGGAGTAGGCCATCTGGCCCCTCGAGCCTGCTCCGCCATTTAATGAGATCATGGCTGATCTTTGTGGACTCAGCTCCACTCTCCGGCCCGTACACCATATCCCCGAATCCCTTTATTCTTTAGAAAGGCATCTATCTTTTTCTTAAAAACGTTTAAAGAAGGAGCCTCAACTGCTTCACTGGGAAAGGAATTCCAGAGATTCACAACCCTTTGGGTAAAGAAGTTCCTCCTACACTCCGTCCTAAATCTACCTCCCCTTATTTTGAGGCTATTGCCCCTAGTTCTGCTTTCCCCAACCAGTGGAAACAACCTGCCCGCATCTATCCTATCTATTCCCTTCATAATTTTATATGTCTCAATAAGATCCCCCCGCATCCTTCTAAACTCCAATGAGTATAGTCCCAGTCTACTCAACCTCTCGTCATAATCTAATCCCCTCAACTCTGGGATCAACCTAGTGAATCTCCTCTGCACTCCCTCCAGTGCCAATATGTCCTTTCTCAGGTAAGGAGACCAAAACTGAACACAATACTCCAGATGCGGCCTCACCAACACCCTATACAATTGCAGCATAACCTCACTAGTCTTGAACTCCATTCCTCTAGCAATGAAAGACAAAACTCGATTAGCCTTCGTAATCAACTGTTGCACCTGCACACCAACTTTTTGCGACTCGTGCACCAGCACACCCAGGTCCCTCTGCACAGCAGCATGTTTTAACATCTTACCGTTTAAATAATAATCTATTCTGCTGTTATTCCTCCCAAAATGGATAGCCTCACACTTGGCAACATTGAATTCCATCTGCCAGACCCTAGCCCATTCACCTAACCTATCCAAATCCTTCTGCAGACTTCCGGTATCCTCTGCACTTTTTGCTTTACCACTCATCTTAGTGTCGTCTGCAAACTTTGACACATTGCACTTGGTCCCCAACTCCAAATCGTCTATGTAAATTGTGAACAACTGCGGGCCCAACACTGATCCTTGAGGGACCCCATTAGTTACAGGTTGCCAACCAGAGAAACACCCATTTATCCCCACTCTCTGCTTTCTGTTAGTCAACCAATCCTCTACCCATGCTACCACTTTACCCTCAATGCCATGCATCTTTAGTTTATGCAGCAACCTTTTGTGTGGCACCTTGTCAAAAGCTTTCTGGAAATCCAGATATACCACATCCATTGGCTCCCCGTTATCTACTGCACTGGTAACGTCCTCAAAAAATTCTACCAAATTAGTCAGACACGACCTACCCTTTATGAACCCATGCTGTGTCTGCCCAATGGGACAATTTCCCTCCAGGTGCCCCGCTATTTCCTCCTTAATGATAGATTCCAGCATTTTCACTACAACCGAAGTTAAGCTTACCAGCCTATAATTACCCGCTTCCTGCCGACCTCCTTTTTTAAACAGTGGTGTCACGTTTGCTACTTTCCAATCCTCTGGGACCACCCCAGAGTCTAGTGAATTTTGATTAATTATCACTAGTGCATTTACAATTTCCCTAGCCATCTCTTTTAACACTCTGGGATGCATCCCATCAGGGCCAGGAGACTTGTCTACCTTTAGCCCCATTAGCTTGCCCAATACTGCCTCCTTAGTGATTACAATCATCTCAAGGTCCTCACCTATCATATCTTTATTTCCATCAGTCTACATCAGTCTTCCATCAGTACTACAAACTAAACTATCTCTGACGCTAACGCCCACATTTAACTTTGGGTGCCCACTTAGTCAGAGGAACAATGGCCGTTGTTCGGATCTGAGGCTGTTGGGTTCGAAGAGATACAGGAGAACAGCTAAGGTCGTCCGTCTGGTCGCGAGTGTTGACCTTGAACTTACTTACTTCTGATGATGCTGGTGGATGGGTTTCTCTGCCTGAGAGCCAAATCCAAGAGAGCGACTCTCTCGTGGGGGTTCCTTCTTATACTTGGAGGGGCTTTGCGCGCTTTTAGGCGGGCCTTAAACTTGGTCCCAATTAATTGGGCAGCTTCTCGATCATTGTTATCGATCTTAACCAATAAAAGGAGTGGGTGCCCTGATGGCTGGGTGTGTCTTAGGTGGCCATTGGCCTTGCTTTGTTTGTGTCTTTCTGGCACCGGGATGTCTGTAACAGTATCAACTACCTGAGTGTTAGTCCTTTGTTCCTCGGAGATGGGCCATCAATATGCTAATCGACCCAGAGTTTCGATTCCGTCTGGTAACTGCTTCCCAAATATACATTCAGGCACTGTGCCTGCTTGTTGTCTAGCATTGTCCACATTTCCCTACATTCTTTGTGAGCGTCCATTTTGTATTCTGGAAGTGGCCATCCCAGATGGCTACACTCCCTCCTTGTGATCCTCAACGCAAAGCGTGAAGGATCATATTACTGCATCTTCTTTGTTCTCTGCCTGAGTCGAGCACCCGCAATCAAGGACAGGCTCTACTCTACTCTGTCCTATGGATTGGAACTTTACCTAAATTGTTTTTTATACACATATTATTATAAAATTCTACGGGGCACTAGACATTCAGGCATGCATTACAATTAAACACGGGAACCTCTAACTATTCTGATCTAGGGCGGGATTCTCCAACCCCCCGCCGGGTCAGAGAATCACCGGGGGCTGGCATGAATCCCGCCCCTGGCGGTTGCCGAATTCTCTGGCACCGGATATTCGGCGGGGGCGGGAATCTCGCCGCGCTGGTTGGCGGGCGCCCCCGGCGATTCTCCGGCCCGCGATGTGCCGAAGTCCCGCCGCTGTCAACCCACACCAGCCAGTGTGGATTGAATCACCTTTGGGACGGCGGGGGACGGCGGTGCGGGCGGGCTCTGGGGTCCTGGGGGGGGGAGCGCGGGGCGATCTGGCCCCGGGGGGTGCCCCCACGGTGGCCTTGCCCGCGATTAGGACCCACCAATCCGTGGGCAGGCCTGTGCCATGGGGGCACTCTTTTCCTTCCGCCTTCGCCATGGTCTCCACTATGGCGGAGGCGGAGGAGACCCCCTCCACTGCGCATGTGCGGGGATGCCGTGAGCGGCCGCTGACGCTCCCGCGCATGTGCCGCCCGGCAAAGTCAGTTTTGCGCCAGCTGGCGGGGCACCAAAGGCCTTTCCCGCCAGCTGGCGGGGCGGAAGTCAGTCCGGCGCGGGCCTAGCCCCTCAAGGTGAGGGCTCGGCCGCTCAAGATGCGGAGACGTCCGCACCTTTGGGGTGGCGCGATGCCGGACTGATTCGCGCCGTTTTTGGCGCCGGTCGGCGGACATTGCGGCGATATCGGAGAATCCCGCCCCTGAACTATCCTTAGTCACTTAAAAGAATTTACAACAGTATAAACTATACAGTAGCAGCAATACAGGTCTCTGTAGCTTGGCAGTAAAGTACAGAGTTTTACATCTTTTTATTAGAACAAACAAACAAAAAAAGTCGATGCACTTTAATCCACTTAAAGAGAGTGGGGGGTTTGCTGAAGTCCGAAAATAGGGGGTCTGAATGTATATACCTGAGTGCGGGAGGCTTTCCTTCGCCATTTCCTACGTCTCAGTGTCTGGATGACACTACAGAGTATTGCCATGGTTAATAGTGCTTCTACAATGTAGGACAGGGAATACCAGGTGATGAACTTGTCACACCAGGTTGGTGTATCAGTTGCTGGCTCTGGGTACAGTGTATGGCAGGGATGGGAAACATTCACGGCCTGTGAGGTAGGGGTCAGGGGGGTTGCGTCCGCGCGCAACTGTAGGGATCCCGCGAAGAGCTGAATGTAGACCATGATGTCTTTCATCATGTTCTCTTCTACCTTTTGTGGTCTTCCTGTGGCTTCTGTGGTTCTGGATTTCTGTGGACACAAGCATAATATCTGTTATTATCTTGCTTAAGATCTCGTATGTCTGTCTGTCTGTCCTTTTATTACCAATTACCCATTATAATTGGTCCCCATCTGTGACTCTCTCATTTTTTTTTAAACCAAATATTTTGGGACAAGACATCTGAGAAGGAAATACTGTCACAGCGCGAGCAGTCTCGCAGCCTGTGTGATCGATGCGGTGAGTGTACCATCCCAATGTTTGAGGATGTAAATAGCATATGGAGAGCAACCTAAGGGTCGCTGGAAAACAAACAAAAGAGTATTGAAACAAAAGTTCCGAATGGGGTGCGTATGGGCCGCGGACGGTAAGAATGGGTGGAATCCCCGGGTAGGATGGTGACCAGTGCTGTATGTGAACTACCTGAGCGTAGCTGACCAGATGGAGGTCCTCAGGCAGGGTGGGGACCAGTGCCGTTACTCCACTGCCTGATCGATCGGACAAGAACGGAAAGAATTTGTGTTCGCCGTGGATGTTGCCTCTTGTGATTACCTTTCAATCAGAAAAGTAGCTATGATCGGTTGTCTGCCGACAAACTAGTTCCTTTAACTGCCAATGGGCGTTAAAAGAGTGGTGGTGTGAGGCCATGAAAACTTTAAGTGAACAAACAACATTCAACATGTACAGTAACAAACATTTAAAGCAACAAACTAGCATAACAGAAATCGTGCAGGTTCCATCAGAAAGGACACCGTAAATCTCCATCGGTTCCTTTTTACCATTATCTGGACACCTCATTGCTCTATAGCGAACAGAGTCACAAAGGGGTTCATCTGGTGGGAGTCAGACTCCAAGTCATCTTCTTCTCCCGGTTGCCATACTCTTGACTGGAGTAGTTGTGCCGAAGCTGCTTGCGGCAAATTGGGGTCCATCACATCATTCTGGATGAGTCTGTACGAATTGTCTCGGTGCCAATGTTTTGTGTTGAGGTTGGAGGTGGTAGGGGGCAATCCATAGTCGTTGGGCAGTGGGTCTGGATCAGGGGCTTTAATGTACGTGGTCTCAAAGGGGTCGCTGGAATCTTGTTCGGAGTTGCTGGGAGTGGGGCCTGGTGCAGGAGTGTAATTGTGTCGCAGTGCTATGGGGATGTCGCTGTCGCTGTTGCTGCTGGTTGAATGAAGGGAGAGGTGGAGTCGTCCCTCTGGGGGTGGAGTCGAAGTAGTGTCTGAGGATGGGCTGGACTGTTTGGGGGAGGGTAGGATTAGGTCGTCCGTGGGCGGGGCGTGTTCATCTGCTGCTGCAAGTGAGATGTAGTGTAAATGGTTGTTCTGTGTGCCATAAGCCTTAAGCTGGTTTATGTGAAACCATGCAGACTTGCCATTGGGATAAGTATTTTTATATACGGAGGGGCTGACTTTATCAGAAATGGAGTACGGTCCTGCAAATTTGGGGGAGAGTAATGAACTGGGGTTGTATAGGGAGAGCATGACTTGCTGCCCTACTACAAATTCTGTGGCGTGTACTGTTTTGTCGAAGCAAACTTTACTTTGCTTCTTCCGTGTCCCAACCCTAACAGCTGCTGCGAGCTGGGCTGCTTTTACATTCTCGACAATCTGCTGAACTGCTTTCTCATGGGTGAGGGCGGTGACTGTGGGGCTGGCCGAATCGAGTCCTAACAAATATTCTGTCCCCTTGATGGGGCATCCGGTCATGAGGGTGTGGGAGGTGTATCCTGTCGACGTGGATACCGTGTTCCTTATGAACATTAGTGCAAAGGGTAGGACTGTGTCCCAGGTGTTATTGTGCTGTTGCATAATTTTCCTTAGGGTTGCTTTGAGAGTCCTATTCATTCTCTCAACTATTCCGCTTGATTGGGGGTGATATGCAATGTGGAATTTATGTTTGATTCCGAAAATTGTGAGGATGTTTTTCATCACTCGCCCTGTAAAATGTGAGCCTTGGTCGGACTCTATGCTGCGGGGAAGACTACATCTTGTAAAGATGTGCCGAGTGAGGATCTTGGCTGTCGCTTTAGCCGTGTTCGTTCTGGATGGAAAAGCTTCCACCCATTTTATGAAGGTGTCGATGACCACCAACACATACTTAAAACCATTCTTGCAGGGGGGTAGGGGTCCTATATAATCAATCTGCAAATTCGTCCAGGGTCCATTCACGGGGCGGGTGTGACTAAGCTGACCTTTCCTTGCATATCTGTCTGGATTGTTCTGGGCGCAGATTAAACTGCTTTCAATGTAGTGTGTTACATTGGATTTTAAATCGGGCCACCAGCAGAGAGGTCTGAGGTGGGCGAGGGTTGCTTCGATGCCTTGATGTCCGTGGTTGTCATGGAATTGACAAATAATTTGGTTTCTGTCCTGAGTGGGGACCACATAAATACCATCTTTTAAAATTATACCATCATGTGTCGTCAACATGTTCTTGTATTTATCGTAGGGGGTTGGAAAGTTGCCTTTTAAAACTTCCCTTAGCCGTTAATCTTCTTTTTGGGCCTGCGCTAAATCCTGAATGTTGGTCTGTGAGACGTGAACCGTGTGTACTGGGGCACTCTCAGGAGGATTCCAAAAGTGACCGTGTCTGGAACCTGCCTTTGCTAGGGCGTCTGCCTTCACGTTACCAGGGGGGGAAGAACTATGGTGGCTATGAACTTTAATAATACCATATTTCCGATCTTTAGCTGTCCTTCGAATACGCTGTAGTAATGGGTCTGAGGGTAGGGGTTTCCGTCATGCGGAAACAAAACCTCTAGATTCCCACAGGGGTAGGAATTCTGTCAAACTATTACAGACATATAGACTGTCAGAATATATGTCTGCTGGGGTCGGGAACGAGTCGGGGTGCTCTACAATATACGCTACGGCTGCTAGTTTTGCTGCCTGTGAGCCTAAATGTCTGGGCAATTTCAAAGATATCTCCTCAACGCGCATCCCTGCGTGTCCTCTACATATATACCGCAACCGGTAATCCTTTTACCGTTCAAAACTGTGGAGGAGCCATCCACATAAATCTTTAGGGGTGCATCTATGTCTGTGGGCTGGGGTCTCTGAGGTGAACTTGGTCCCAATTAATTGGGCAGCTTCTCGATCATTGTTATCGGTCTTAACCAATAAAAGGGGTGGGTGCCCTGATGGCTGGGCGTGTCTTAGGTGGCCATTGGCCTTGCTTTGTTTGTGTCTTTCTGGCGCCGGGATGTCTGTAACATTATCAACCACCTAAGTGTTAGTCCTTTGTTCCTCGGAGATGGGCCATCAATATGCTAATCGACCCAGAGTTTCAATTCCGTCTGGTAACTGCTTCCCAAATATACATTCAGGCACTGTGCCTGCTTGTTGTCTAGCATTGTCCACATTTCCCTACATTCTTTGTGAGCGTCCATTTTGTATTCTGGAAGTGGCCATCCTAGATGGCTACACTATTACGGGAAATGGAGTCACGGGAAATTGAGTCATTGTACATAAATGGAGCTGAGGTCTAGACCCAACATGATCTAATTCAGTGTTTTTTAAACTTTTTTTCCGAGGACATATTTTTACCAATTGGCCAACCTTCGGGAACCACGCTGGCCGACCTTCGGGACCCATGCCAGCCGACCTTTGGAACCCACGCCTGCCGACCTTCGCGACCCATGCTGGCTGACTTTCGCGACCCACGCCGGCCAACCTTCGCGACCCACTCTGGCCGACCTTCGCGACCCACACCGGCCAACCTTCACAACCCATGCTGGCCGACCTTCCCGACCCACGCCTACCGACCTTCGCAACCCATGCCGGCCGACCTTCGCGACCCATGCCGGCCGACCTTCGCGGCCGTCGCCGGCCGACCGTTGCAACCCACGCCGGCTTACCTTCGCGACCCACGCCGGCCGACTTTTGCGATCCACCATTTTCTCTTACCTTGTTTGCTGATAAAATGGAGGAATGGAAATCACGCCCAAAGCACGTGATAGCGACGTTTGGGGGCCGTGACCTGCTGTCTGCCTCCCTCAGGCAGGGAGATCGTATAGAATTTAAAAAAAATCTTCTGCATCTTCGATTGCGCAAATTCGCGGTCTTCAGCTGCAGCAGCCGGCTTTTATATTCAATTTCTATTGATTTTTTGTAAATTTTAACAATGTGTTGCATGGCACGTTTAATCAAAGAGACCAAAGCCCATGTCATTGTTGGATTCTACAGATTTTCCTGTTTCTTAAAAGCCGGCTGCTGCGGCTGTTGCGTGTAGATTTGCGCGATTGGGAGCGCCGCGACAAACGGCTCCGTGACCCTCCCGACACCCGCCCGCGACCCACCCTTGGGCGCCCCCCGACTTTGACAATGCCTGATCTAATTGACTGGTGGTACAGGCTCGAGGAAACAACTTGTTTCGAAAAATTGGCATGAACCTCATTCTAACTATAATGGCTCTGAGATTGTGTGATATTGGGATACGATCTGTCAGAATCAAAACCTCTGTAGTTTGCAGTTTCATCCTGTGCTGAGAAAGACAGTCTATTCAGTTTCCACTTTAGATTGTTTTTAATTCAACTTTGGAGACTGACACTGATTTACCACTGGCTCCATTCAGCAACCTTTCCACCACAAGAACTCCTACGTCCTCCCCACCTCCACGCACAGGATCCTTGCCAGAAAAGTCATTTGGAAACTTAAAATGTTGCCTTCAATGCCTTTACAGTAGTTGATGCAGGTATATAACAGCAGATAGTTTGCTAAGGAAGGCTTAAAAAATGTAAATGACATAGTAAGATGATCTTGATTTTTCCAGACCTCTGAAAACAATAAAATTAGCTCTTTGAAGTTCTGATTAAAAAACAGATTTAGATTTAGAAATTGATGTGGAGAACTTAATTCAGTTCGAGGCACTGTACCTCAAGATGTAGTAGCCTTTCGTATGT
This sequence comes from Scyliorhinus torazame, assembly GCF_047496885.1. Lineage (NCBI taxonomy): Eukaryota > Metazoa > Chordata > Chondrichthyes > Carcharhiniformes > Scyliorhinidae > Scyliorhinus > Scyliorhinus torazame. The sequence goes on from NC_092713.1 coordinate 137,732,227, forward strand.
ACAGCACATAATTACCAGAATGATACTGACGGTAAAAGGATTAAGTTATGAGAGAAGTCTATTACGGGAAATTGAGTCATTGTGTGTTTTCTTTAAAAAACATACTTCCGCGGATCAAGTTATCAATTAAATGCCTTTCAATGCAATTTATCTCTCATTGGTTTTACTTCATCCATTCTGCTTCTCAATAATCCAATAGAAATGAGAGGATTAGCAGCGAACGGCGCTATTCTTTATTTGTTCATCAGATGTGAGCGCTGCTGGCTAGGCCAGCACTTATTTCCCATCCCTAATTGCCCTTTTGCCTTGTTCAGACGGCATTTAAGAGTCAACATTGTTGTGGGTCTGCAGTTCAGACCAGGTAAGGATGGCAGATGTCCTTCCCTGAAAGAAGGGACATTAATGAATCATATGAGTTTTGACAATCGACAATGGTTTCATTATCATCAATGCAATTTTTATTCCATATTTTTAGTGAATTCCAATTCCATAAATTGCCACAGTGGGATTTAAACCCGGGTCCCTGGAACACTCGTCCAGTGAAAATACCACTGTGCCACCACCTTGTGCAGATGACTAAGATCAGAAACGTGTGTAGGAGTGTTTCATCACTAGTTATTTTGGAAATTTGCTAACATTGATGTGTAGCTTATGAAGGCAAGTACCGCGTCTGAGTGAGGGGAAATTGAAGCTCTGTGGTATGCTGTTCTGTTTAATCGGGTTTGTTTAGCCACGCATTTGCTGAAGTTCTTTCATTTACTTTCTTTCATAAGATGTCTTTCTTCACATGATCGTAAGCATGGTTACCACACTGAGGCAAGTTGTTTCGTAAGGTCGTTTTGGGCTGAAAAGCACAAAATATGGTTGGGTTCTAAACTTGCCATTTCCTCTTGTCTTTCCTGTGGGATGATAGAACAGCAGACAGTTGACTTACTGCAAGATACTGAAGACTTTGTGGTAGAGATTTGTCTCCGGAGTGGCACAAAAAGGGCAATATCAGCTGCCCATTGCACACAACGAGTGGTATTTAGTTACATTGCACTCAAAGAAGTGCAATATATCCTTTCTATTCTATAAAGTGAAATTTCACATTGCCTTGGAAATGTCAGCTATATAAAGCAGAAACTCTTATTTTTTACCTTTTTTTAAAATTGGGAAAGCTGATAAAGAAATAGCAGCTTATAAGAAGTCAACTCTTCGCTCTGCTAGTTTGAATAACGATTGACAATTAAATGGGGTAGGGCTAGCCAACTGAACAGTTCGAAGAGTTATGAATCACATTTGGGCAGGTTGAAATTAGCATGGCAACAGTGGAAACCTCTGACTGAATTCTGACTAATGGCCATATGGAGCTGTGATATTATGCCAAATTTGGTTGTCAGTGATCTTTTAACTCACAATAGTTTGAAAAATGAAACTAAGTAACATTTCCTTTCTGATGCAATCTTGCACAACCACGCAAAGCTTTGCGCAGGCAGAAATCAACTCCAGTGGTCAACAACAACATGCATTTATATAGCTCCTTTAAAATAGTAAGTGGACAGGAAAGGTATCAAACAAATTGACAGTGACGCACATTTGATATTATTACATCAGGTGATCCAAAGCTTGGCCAAAGATGGAGGGTGGGATTTTCTGGCACTTCCCAAAAGTGGCTTCTTTCGGCAGCGGATTCAGCGGTGGGGCAGGCAAGCCACGCAAAATGGCACAGACATCTATGGGACTGACATGTCCCACTGGAGGTCAATGGTGAGCCATCTTTGCCACTGGAAAACACACCAGTGGTGGAGGTTGAGGTGGGGGGGGGGGGGCGCAGGGGCTCTGGGCTGGAAAATCCCACATAGGTTTTAAGGAGCATCAGGGAGGGAGAGAAAGGTGGAAAGGCAGGAGATTTGGGGACGGAATTCCAGAATTTAGAGCCTAAGGCAGCTGAAGACACAGTCGGCAAAGGTGGAGCAAAGATAATTGGGGATGTGCAAGAAGAGTGAAATGGAGAAGTGCAGAGAGGGTGTGACTATACAACTTGGCCCCGTGCGCCCATACGTTAACTCAGTGAATAAAAACAGAATGTGATGGATACACTCAGCAGGTTTGGTAGCGTCGTTACTGTTTCAAGTCAAATATAACTTCTTCGGAAGTTCCGAAGAAAAATCCGATCAACTCAAACATTAGCTCTGTTTCTCTCTCCATTGATGCCACCAGATCTGCTGAGTTTTTCCATTATATTCTGTTTTTATTAGACCATATTGCGTAGGAACAGAAGTAGGTCATCCGCCATTCAATAACATTATGGCTGATCTGGTATGATCCTCAACTCCACTTTCCCGCCTTATCCCATAACCTGATTCCCTTACAGATGACAAATCTGTCTATCTCAGCCTTAAACATACTGAACGATTTCAGATTTCCAGCATCCACAGAATGTTGCTTTTATTTTATTCTCTAAACTGAAGTTATTCCGAAGGGTTGGCAATGCTTTGGGCAAGTTGATGATATTAAAACAAAATGGAAACTCAAAATACTGAAAGAACGAAAGCAATTTCTGTTTTTTTTTTAAAGTTCATACTTCAAAAGGAATGTTTTACCAGTCTTTCGTTTGAAGCCAATGTTATGTAAAATTAGGGCTACGTTTTACGCATACAGGAGTGCCGCGGTTACTGACAAAGTTTCAAACCCGTATTGTCTCTTGTGAAATGACAATGTGTCACTTCTGTAAATGCAGCGAGACAACATCCTAAACTTTATCCTATCTTGCTGGCTCAGTCCAACAGTCTTAACAGTGCACGTATAATATCATTGAATGATCAGACAGAGTTAACATGGTTTTATGAAAGAGAAATTGTGCTTGGGAAATTTAGTAGAGTTTATCATGAAACCAATAGGGTAGATAAAGGAGAGTCAGGAGACATGGTATACATGTTTTTTCAAAAGGCATCATATAAGGTGACAAATAACACACAAATATGCAGTATAAGGACTCACAGAGTTGGGACAATATGGATGGAGGATTGTTTGACAGACAGAAAGTAGGAAGTAGAGATAAAGGGGTATTTTCAGGTTGGCAGGCTGCAAGTAAAGGGATGCTGCAAGGATCAGTGCAGGACTTCAGCTATGTACAATCTATAATAATGATTAGGAGGAAGAGAGAGAGAGTACACAATGTACCCAGGTTGAGCAGCAACATGTAAACCATTCCAAAATGTGGAAGTGGTAAGAATGGAGATATTCCGGGTCAGTGCATGCAAACTTCAAAGTGAAGAAGTAAGTGCACCCCAACATCAAAGTGAAGAGGTCAGTGCACCCCAACCTCAAAGTGAAGAGGTCAGTGCATGCAAACTTCAAAGTGAAGAAGTAAGTGCACCCCAACATCAAAGTGAAGAGGTCAGTGCACCCCAACCTCAAAGTGAAGAGGTCAGTGCATCCCAACCTCAAACTGAAGAGGTGAGTGCATCACAACCTCAAAATGAAGAGGTCAGAACATTGCAACCTCAAAGTGAAGAGGTCAGTGCATCCTAACCTCAAAGTGAAGAGGTGAGTGCACCCCAACCTCAAACTGAAGAGGTCAGTGCATCCCAACCTCAAAGTGAAGAGGTCAGTGCATCCCAACCTCAGAGTGAAGAGGTCAGAACGTTGCAACCTCAAAGTGAAGAGGTGAGTGCATCCCAACCCCAAACTGAAGAGGTCAGTGCACCCCAACCTCAAAGTGAAGAGGTCAGTGCACCCTACCTCAAAGTGAAGAGGTGAGTGCATCCCAACCTCAAAGTGAAGAGGTCAGTGCATCCCAACCTCAAAGTGAAGAGGTCAGTGCATCCCAACCTCAAACTGAAGAGGTCAGTGAATCCCAACCGCAAAGTGAAGAGGTCAGTGCATCACAACCTCAAAGTGAAGAGGTCAGTGCACCCCAACATCAAAGTGAAGAGGTCAGTGCATCCCAACCTCAAAGTGAAGAGGTCAGTGCATCCCAACCTCAAAGTGAAGAGGTCAGTGCATCCCAACCTCAAACTGAAGAGGTCAGTGAATCCCAACCGCAAAGTGAAGAGGTCAGTGCATCCCAACCTCAAAGTGAAGAGGTCAGTGCACCCCAACATCAAAGTGAAGAGGTCAGTGCATCCCAACCTCAACGTGAAGAGGTCAGAACATCCCAACCTCAAAGTGAAGAGGTCAGAAAATCCCAACCTCGAAGTGAAGAGGTCAGTGCATCCCAACCTCAAAGTGAAGAGGTCAGAACATCCCAACCTCGAAGTGAAGAGGTCAGTTTACCCCAACCTCAAAGTGAAGAGGTCAGTGCACCCCAACCTCAAACTGAAGAGGTCAGAACATTGCAACCTCAAAGTGAAGAGGTCAGTGCATCCCAACCCCAAAGTGAAGAGGTGAGTGCATCCCAACCCCAAAGTGAAGAGGTCAGTGCACCCTAACCTCAAAGTGAAGAGGTCAGTGCATCCCAACCTCAGAGTGAAGAGGTCAGAACGTTGCAACGTCAAAGTGAAGAGGTAAGTGCATCCCAACCTCAAAGTGAAGAGGTGAGTGCATCCCAACCTCAAAGTGAAGAGGTCAGTGAATCCCAACCGCAAAGTGAAGAGGTCAGTGCATCACAACTCAAAGTGAAGAGGTCAGTGCATCCCAACCTCAAAGTGAAGAGGTCAGTGTACCCCAACCTCAAAGTGAAGAGGTCAGTGCACCCCAACCTCAAACTGAAGAGGTCAGTGCACCCCATCCTCAAACTGAAGAGGTCAGAACATTGCAACCTCAAAGTGAAGAGGTCAGTGCATCACAACCTCAAAGTGAAGAGGTCAGTGCACCCCAACCTCAAAGTGAAGAGGTCAGAACATTGCAACCTCAAAGTGGAGAGGTCAGTGTACCCCAACCTCAAAGTGAGGTCAGAACATTGCAACCTCAAAGTGAAGAGGTCAGTACATCACAACTTCAAAATGAAGCGGTCAGAACATCCCAATCACAAAGTGAGCAGGTCAGTGCATCGCAACCTCAAAATGAAGAGGTCAGAACATTGCAACCTCAAAGTGAACAGGTCAGTGCACCCCAACCTCAAAGTGAAGAGGTCAGAACATTGCAACCTCAAAGTGAAGAGGTCAGTGCATCACAACTTCAAAATGAAGAGGTCAGAACATTGCAACCTCAAAGTGAACAGGTCAGTGCAACGCAACCTCAAAGTGAAGAGGTCAGAACATCCCAACCTCAAAGTGAACAGGTCAGTGCAACGCAACCTCAAAGTGAAGAGGTCAGAACATCCCAACCTCAAAGTGAACAGGTCAGTGCATTGCAACCTCAAAGTGAAGAGGTCAGAACATCCCAAACTCAAAGTGAAGAGGTCCGTGCACCCGAAACTCAAAGTGAAAAGGTCAGAACATTGCAACCTCAAAGTGAAGAGGTAAGTGCATTCTACCTCAAAGTGAAGAGGTCAGAACACCCCACCCTCAAAGTGAAGAGGTCAGAAAATTCCAAACTCTAAGTGAAGAGGTCAGAACATCCCAATCTCAAAGTGAAGAGGTCAGAAAATCCCAACCTCAAACTGAAGAGGTCAGTGCACCCCAAACCCAAAGTGAAGAGGTCAGAACATCCCAACCTCAAAGTGAAGAGGTCAGTGCATCCGAACCTCAAAGTGAAGAGGTCAGTGCATCCCAATCTCACAGTGAAGAGGTCAGTGCACCCCAACCGCAAACTGAAGAGGTCAGTGCACCCCAACCACAAAGTGAAGAGGTCAGTGCAACCCAACCTCAAAGTGAAGAGGTCATTGCACCCCAACCGCAAACTGAAGAAGTCAGTGCACCCCAACCTCAAAGTGAAGAGGTCAGGACATCCCAACCGCAAAGTGAAGAGGTCAGTGCATCCGAACATCAAAGTGAAGAGGTCATTGCACCCCAACCGCAAACTGAAGAGGTCAGTGCACCCCAACCTCAAAGTGAAGAGGTCAGGACATCCCAACCGCAAAGTGAAGAGGTCAGTGCAACCCAACCTCAAAGTGAAGAGGTCAGTGCACCCCAACCGCAAAGTGAAGAGGTCAGTGCACCCCTACCTCAAAGTGAAGTGGTCAGTGCATCCGAACATCAAAGTGAAGAGGTCATTGCACCCCAACCGCAAACTGAAGAGGTCAGTGCACCCCAACCTCAAAGTGAAGAGGTCAGGACATCCCAACCGCAAAGTGAAGAGGTCAGTGCAACCCAACCTCAAAGTGAAGAGGTCAGTGCATCCCAACCTCAAAGTGAAGAGGTCAGTGCATCCCAACCTCAAACTGAAGAGGTCAGTGAATCCCAACCGCAAAGTGAAGAGGTCAGTGCATCACAACCTCAAAGTGAAGAGGTCAGAACATCCCAACCTCGAAGTGAAGAGGTCAGTGCACCCCAACATCAAAGTGAAGAGGTCAGAACATCCCAACCTCAAAGTGAAGAGGTCAGAACATCCCAACCTCGAAGTGAAGAGGTCAGTGCACCCCAACATCAAAGTGAAGAGGTCAGAACATCCCAACCTCAAAGTGAAGAGGTCAGAAAATCCCAACCTCGAAGTGAAGAGGTCAGTGCATCCCAACCTCAAAGTGAAGAGGTCTGAACATCCCAACCTCGAAGTGAAGAGGTCAGTGTACCCCAACCTCAAAGTGAAGAGGTCAGTGCACCCCAACCTCAAACTGAGGAGGTCAGAACATTGCAACCTCAAAGTGAAGAGGTCAGTGCATCACAACCTCAAAGTGAAGAGGTCAGTGCATCCCAACCCCAAAGTGAAGAGGTGAGTGCATCCCAACCCCAAAGTGAAGAGGTCAGTGCACCCCAACCTCAAAGTGAAGAGGTCAGTGCACCCCAACCTCAAACTGAAGAGGTCAGAACATTGCAACCGCAAAGTGAAGAGGTCAGTGCACCCCAACCTCAAAGTGAAGAGGTCAGTGCATCCCAACCTCAGAGTGAAGAGGTCAGAACGTTGCAACGTCAAAGTGAAGAGGTAAGTGCATCCCAACCTCAAAGTGAAGAGGTCAGTGCATCCCAACCTCAAACTGAAGAGGTCAGTGAATCCCAACCGCAAAGTGAAGAGGTCAGTGCATCCCAACCTCAAAGTGAAGAGGTCAGAACATCCCAACATCGAAGTGAAGAGGGCAGTGCACCCCAACATCAAAGTGAAGAGGTCAGTGCATCCCAACCTCAAAGTGAAGAGGTCAGTGCACCCCAACCTCAAAGTGAAGAGGTGAGTGCATCCCAACCTCAAAGTGAAGAGGTCAGAACATCCCAACCTCGAAGTGAAGAGGTCAGTGCATCACAACCTCAAAGTGAAGAGGTCAGAAAATCCCAACCTCGAAGTGAAGAGGTCAGAAAATCCCAACCTCGAAGTGAAGAGGTCAGTGCAACCCAACCTCAAAGTGAAGAGGTCAGTGCACCCCAACCTCGAAGTGAAGAGGTCAGTGCAACCCAACCGCAAAGTGAAGAGGTCAGTGCAACCCTACCTCAAAGTGAAGAGGTCAGTGCATCGCTACGTCAAAGTGAGGAGGTCAGAAGATCCCAACCTCAAAGTGAAGAAGTCAGTGCATCCCTACCTCAAAGTGAAGTGGTCAGTGCACCCCAAACTCAAAGTGAAGAGGTCAGAACATCCCAAACTCAAACTGAAGTGGTCAGTGCATCCCAACCTCAAAGTGAAGAGGTCAGTGCATCCCAACCCCAAAGTGAAGAGGTCAGTGCACCCCAACCTCAAAGTGAAGAGATCAGTGCATCGCAACCTCAAAGTGAAGAGGTCAGTGCATCGCAACCTCAAAGTGAAGAGGTCAGTGCATCCCAACCTCAACGTGAAGAGGTCAGAACATCCCAACCTCAAAGGGAAGAGGTCAGAACATCCCAACCTCAAACTGAAGTGGTCAGTGCACCCCAAACTCAAAGTGAAGCGGTAAGAACACACTAACCTCAAAGTGACGAGGTCAATGCATCCCAACCTCAAATTGAAGAGGTCAGTGCATCCGAACCTTAATGTAAGGTCAGAACATCGCAACCTCAAAGTGAAGAGGTCAGTGCACCACAACTTTAAAGTGAAGATGTCAATGCGCCCCAAACTCAAAGTGAAGAGCTCAGTGCAGCCCAACCTCAAAGTGAAGTGGTCAGAACATCCCAACCTGAGAGTGAAGAGGTGGGTGCATCCAACCTCACACTGAGAGGGCAGGACACCCCAATCTCAAAGTGAAGAGGTCAGAACATCCCAATATCAAAGTTATGAGGTCAGTGCATCCCAACCTCAAAGAGAAGAGCTCTGTGAATCCCAACCTCAAAGCGAAGAGGTCTGTGCATCCCAATCTCAAAGTGAAGAGATCAGTGCACTCCAACCTCAAATTGAACAGGTCAGTACGTCCCAACCTAAAAGCGAAGAGGTCAGTGCATCGCAACCTCAATGTGAAGAGGTCAGAACATCCCAACCTGAGACTGAAGAGTTCAGTGCATCACAACCTGAAGCGAAGAGGTCAGTGCATCCCAACCTGAACTGAAGAGATCAGTGCGCTCCAACCTCAAATTGAACAGGTCAGTACGTCCCAACCTCAAAGCGAAGAGGTCAGAACATCCCAACCTCAAAGCGAAGAGGTCAGAACATCCCAATATCAAAGTTATGAGGTCAGTGCATCCCAACCTCAAAGAGAAGAGGTCAGGACATCCCAATCTCAAAGTGAAGAGGTCAGTGCACCCCAACCTAAAAGTGAAGAGGTCAGTGCACCCCAATCTGAGAGTGAAGAGGTGAGTGCATCCAACGTCAAAGTGAAGAGGTAAGTGCACCCCAACTTCAAAGAGAAGAGGTCAGTGAATCCCAACCTCAATGTGAAGAGGTGAGTGCATCCCAACCTCAAAGAGAAGAGGTCAGAACATCCCAACCTCAGAATGAAGAGGTCAGTGCAACGCAACCTAAAGGTGAAGAGGTCAGGACATCCCAATCTCAAAGTGAAGAGGTCAGTGCACCCCAACCTTAAAGTGAAGAGGTCAGTGCACCCCAATCTGAGAGTGAAGAGGTGAGTGCATCCAACGTCAAAGTGAAGAGGTACGTGCACCCCAACATCAAAGAGAAGAGGTCAGTGAATCCCAACATCAAAGCGAAGAGGTCAGTGCATCCCAACCTCAAAGTGAAGAGGTCAGTGCATCGCAACCTCAAAGTGAAGAGGTCAGTGCGTCGCAACCTCAAAGTGAAGAGGTGAGTGCGTCACAAACTCAAAGTGAAGAGGTGAGTGCATCCCAACCTCAAAGAGAAGAGGTCCGAACATCCCAACCTCAGAATGAAGAGGTTAGTGCAACGCAACCTGAAAGTGAAGAGGTCAGGACATCCAAACCTCAAAGTGAAGAGGTCGGAACATCCCAATCTCAAAGTAAAGAGGTGAGTGCATTGCAACTTCAAAGTGAAGAGGTCAGAACATCCCAATGTCAAAGTGAAGATGTGAGTGAATCACAACCTAAAAGTGAAGAGGTCAGTGCACCCCAATCTGAGAGTGAAGAGGTCAGTGCATCCAACGTCAAAGTGAAGAGGTAAGTGAATCCCAACCTCAAAGTGAAGAGGTCAGTGAATCCCAACCTCAAAGTGAAGAGGTCAGAAATTCCCAATCACAAAGTGAAGATGTGAGTGAATCACAGCCTCAAAGTGAAGAGGTCAGTGCATCACAATCTCCAAATGAAGGGGTCAGAACATCCCAACATTAAAGTGAAGAGGTCGGAACACCCCACCCCAATGTGAAGAGGTCAGTGCACCGCAACTTCAAAGTGAAGAGGTCAGTGCACCGCAACTTCAAAGTGAAGAGGTGAGTGCACCCCAACTTCAAAGTGAAGAGGTCAGTGCACCCCAACCTCAAAGTGAAGGTGTCAGTGCACCCCAGCACCATAGTGAAGAGGTCAGTGTATCCAACCTCAAAGTGAAGAGGTCGCAACACCCCAACATCAAAGTGAAGGGATCAGTGCACTCCAATGTCAAATTGAAGAGGTCAGAACCTCCCCACCACAGTGAAAAGAGGTCAGAATTTCCCGACCTCAAAGTGAAGAAAGCAGTGCACCCCAACCTCAAAGTGAAGAGGTCAGTGCACCCCAACCTCAAAGTGAAGAGGTCAGTGAATCCCAACCTCAAAGTGAAGAGGTCAGTGCATCCCAACCTCAAAGTGAAGAGGTCAGTGAATCCCAATCTCAAAGTGAAGAGGTCAGTGAATCCCAACCTCAAAGTGAAGAGGTCAGTGCATCCCAACCTCAAAGTGAAGAGGTCAGAACATCCCAATCTTAAAGTGAAGATGTGAGTGAATCACAACCTCAAAGTGAATTGGTCACAACATCCCAACCTCAAAGTGAAGAGGTCAGTGCATCCCTACCTCAAAGTGAAGAGGTCAGTGCACCCCAACCTCAAAGTGAAGAGGTCAGTGCATCCCAACCCCAAACTGAAGAGGACAGTGCACCCCAACCTCAAAGCGAAGAGGTCAGAACATCCCAATCTCATAGCGAAGAGGTCAGAACATCCCAACCTCAGAATGAAGAGGTCAGTGCAACGCAACCTAAAGGTGAAGAGGTCAGGACATCCCAATCTCAAAGTGAAGAGGTCAGTGCACCCCAACCTAAAAGTGAAGAGGTCAGTGCACCCCAATCTGAGAGTGAAGAGGTGAGTGCATCCAACGTCAAAGTGAAGAGGTAAGTACACCCCAACTTCAAAGAGAAGAGGTCAGTGAATCCCAACCTCAAAGCGAAGAGGTCATTGCATCCCAACCTCAAAGTGAAGAGGTCAGTGCATCGCAACCTCAAAGTGAAGAGGTGAGTGCGTCACAAACTCAAAGTGAAGAGGTGAGTGCATCCCAACCTCAAAGAGAAGAGGTCAGAACATCCCAACCTCAGAATGAAGAGGTCAGTGCAACGCAACCTAAAAGTGAAGAGGTCAGGACATCCCAACCTCAAAGTGAAGAGGTCAGAACATCCCAATCTCAAAGTAAAGAGGTGAGTGCATTGCAACTTCAAAGTGAAGAGGTCAGAACATCCCAATGTCAAAGTGAAGATGTGAGTGAATCACAACCTAAAAGTGAAGAGGTCAGTGCACCCCAATCTGAGAATGAAGAGGTCAGTGCATCCAACGTCAAAGTGAAGAGGTAAGTGAATCCCAACCTCAAAGTGAAGAGGTCAGTGAATCACAACCTCAAAGTGAAGAGGTCAGAATGTCCCAATCTCAAAGTGAAGACGTGAGTGAATCACAACCTCAAAGTGAAGAGGTCAGTGCATCACAATCTCAAAATGAAGGGGTCAGAACATCCCAACATTAAAGTGAAGAGGTCGGAACACCCCACCCCAATGTGAAGAGGTCAGTGCACCACAACTTCAAAGTGAAGAGGTGAGTGCACCCCAACTTCAAAGTGAAGGTGTCAGTGCACCCCAGCACCATAGTGAAGAGGTCCGTGTATCCAACCTCAAAGTGAAGAGGTCGCAACACCCCAACCTCAAAGTGAAGAGATCAGTGCACTCCAACCTCAAAGTGAAGAGGTCAGTGAATCCCAACCTCAAAGTGAAGAGGTCAGTGAATCCCAACCTCAAATTGAAGAGGTCAGAACCTCCCTACCACAGTGAAAAGAGGTCAGAATTTCCCGACCTCAAAGTGAAGAAATCAGTGCACCCCAACCTCAAAGTGAAGAGGTCAGTGAATCCCAACCTCAAAGTGAAGAGGTCAGTGAATCCCAACCTCAAAGTGAAGAGGTCAGTGAATCCCAACTTCAAAGTGAAGAGGTCAGTGAATCCCAATCTCAAAGTGAAGAGGTCAGTGAATCCCAACCTCAAAGTGAAGAGGTCAGTGAATCCCAACTTCAAAGTGAAGAGGTCAGAACGTCCCAATCTTAAAGTGAAGATGTGAGTGAATCACAACCTCAAAGTGAAGAGGTCACAACATCCTAACCTCAAAGTGAAGAGGTCAGTGCATCACAAACTCAAAATGAAGGGGTCAGAACATCCCAATCACAAAGTGAAGAGGTGAGTGTATCCCAATCTCAAAGTAAAGAGGTCAGAACATCCCACACTCAAAGTTAAGTGGTCAGTGCACAACAACCTCAAAGTTACGATGTCAGTGCACCCCAACCTCAAAGTGAGGAGGTCAGAAGATCCCTACCTCAAAGTGAAGAGGTCATTGCAATCCAACCTCAAAGTGAAGAGGTCAGAACATGTCAAACTCAAAGTGAAGAGATGAATGTATCGCAACCTCAAAGTGAAGAGGTCAGAACATTCCAACCTCAAAGTGAAGAGGAGAGTGCATCCAACCTCAAAGTGAAGAGGTCAGGACATGCCAACATCAAAGTAAAGAGATCAGTGCACCCAAACCTCAAATTGAAGAGGTCAGAACGTCCCAACCGCAAAGTGAAGAGGTCAGAACATCCCAATCTAAAAGTGAACAGGTCAGAACATTCCAACCTCAAAGTGAAGAGGTGAGTGCGCCCCAACCTCAATGTGAAGAGGTCAGAACATCCCAACCTGAGACTGAAGAGTTCAGTGCATCACAACCTGAAGCGAAGAGGTCAGTGCATCCCAACCTGAACTGAAGAGATCAGTGCACTCCAACCTCAAATTGAACAGGTCAGAAAGTCCCAACCTAAAAGCGAAGAGGTCAGAACATCCCAACCTCAAAGCGAAGAGGTCAGTGCATCGCAGCCTCAAAGTGAAGAGGTGAGTGCGTCGCAAATTCAAAGTGAAGAGGTCAGAACATCCCAACCTCAAAGTGAAGATGTGAGTGCGTCACAAACTCAAAGTGAAGAGGTCAGAACATCCCAACCTCAAAGCGAAGAGGTGAGTGCATCACAAACTCAAAGTGAAGAGGTCAGAACATCCCAACCTCAAAGTGAAGAGGTCAGTGCGTCACAAACTCAAAGTGAAGAGGTCAGAACATCCCAACCTCAAAGTGAAGAGGTCAGAACATCCCAACCTCAAAATGAAGAGGTCAGTGCATCCCAACCTCAAAGTGAAGAGGTCAGAACATCCCAACCTCAAAGTGAAGAGGTCAGAACATCCCAACCTCAAAATGAAGAGGTCAGTGCATCGCAAACTCAAAGTGAAGAGGTGAGTGCATCCCAACCTCAAAGCGAAGAGTCAGAACATCCCACCCTCAGAATGAAGAGGTCAGTGCAACGCAACCTAAAAGTGAAGAGGTCAGGACATCCCAATCTCAAAGTGAAGACGTCAGAACATCCCAATGTCAAAGTGAAGAGGTCAGTGCACCCCAATCTGAGAGTGAAGAGGTCAGTGCATCGCAACCTCAAAGTGAAGAGGTCAGAACTTCCCAACCTCAAAGTGAAGAGGTGAGTGCACCCCAACCTCAAAGTGAAGAGGTCAGTGAATCCCAACCTCAAAGTGATGAGGTCTGTGCACCCCAACCTCAAAGTGAAGAGGTCAGTGAATCCCAACCTCAAAGTGATGAGGTCTGTGCATCCCAATCTCAAAGTGAAGATGTGACTGAATCACAACATCAAAGTGAAGAGGTCACCAAATTACAACCTCAAAGTGAAGAGGTCCGTGCATCCCAACCTCAAAGTGAAAAGGTCAGTGCATCCCAACCTCAAATTGAAGGGATCAGAACGTCCCAATCTCAAAGTGAAGAGGTGAGTGAATCGCAACCTCAAAGTGAAGAGGTCAGAACATCCGAACCTCAAAGTGAAGAGGAGAGTGCATCCAACCTCAAAGTGAAGAGGTCAGGACATGCCAACATCAAAGTAAAGAGATCAGTGCACCCCAACCTCAAATTGAAGAGGTCAGAACGTCCCAACCGCAAAGTGAAGAGGTCAGAACATCCCAATTTAAAAGTGGACAGGTCAGAACATTCCAACCTCAAAGTGAAGAGGTGAGTGCACCCCAACCTCAATGTGAAGAGGTCAGAACATCCCAACCTGAGACTGAAGAGTTCAGTGCCTCACAACCTGAAGCGAAGAGGTCAGTGCATCCCAACCTGAACTGAAGAGATCAGTGCGCTCCAACCTCAAATTGAACAGGTCAGAAAGTCCCAACCTAAAAGCGAAGAGGTCAGAACATTCCAACCTCAAAGTGAAGAGGTCAGTGCGTCGCAACCTCAAAGTGAAGAGGTCAGTGCGTCACAAACGCAAAGTGAAGAGGTCAGTGCCTCTCAACCTCAGAGTGAAGAGGTCAGTGCAACGCAACCTAAAAGTGAAGAGGTCAGGACATCCCAACCTCAAAGTGAAGAGGTCAGTGCACCCCAATCTGAGAGTGAAGACGTGAGTGCATCCAACGTCAAAGTGAAGAGGTAAGTGCACCCCAACTTCAAAGAGAAGAGGTCAGTGCATCGCAAGCTCAAAGTGAAGAGGTCAGTGCATCGCAACCTCAAAGTGAAGAGGTGAGTGCATCGCAACTTCAATGTGAAGAGGTCATTGCACCCCAACCTCAACGTGAAGAGGTCCGTGCACCCCAACTTCAAAAGTGAAGAGGTCAGTGCATCGCAACCTCAAAGTGAAGAGGTCCGTGCACCACAACTTCAAAGCGAAGAGGTCAGTGCATCCCAATCTTAAAGTGAAGAGTTCAATACATCACTACCTCAAAGTAAAGAGGTCAGCAAACACCAAACTCAAAGTGAAGAGGTCAAAACACCCCAACCCCGAAGTGAAGAGGTGAGTGCATCGCAACCTGAATGTGACAAAGTCAGAACATCCCAATCTCAAAGTGAATTGGTCAGTGCATCGCAACCTCAAAATGAAGAGGTCAGAACATGCCAACCTCATAATGAAGAGGTCAGTGTATCCCAACCTCAAGTTGAAGAGGTCAGAACTTCCCAACCTCAAAGTGAAGAGGTCAGAACTTCCCAACCTCAAAGTGAAGAGGTGAGTGCATCCTAACCTCAAAGTGAAAAGGTCAGTGAATCCCAACCTCAAAGTGAAGAGGTCAGTGCATCCGAACCTCAAAGTGAAGAGGTCAGTGCATCCCAACCGCGAAGTGAAAAGATCTGTGAATCCCACCCTCAAAGTGAAGAGGTCAGTGAATCCCACCCTCAAAGTGAAAAGGTCAGTGCATCCCAATCTCAAAGTGAAGAGGTGAGTGAATCGCAACCTCAATGTGAAGAGGTCAGAACATCCCAACCTGAGAGTGAAGACGAGAGTGCATCCAAACTCAAAGTGAAGAGATCAGAACGTTCCAACCTCAAAGTGAAGAGCTGAGTGCATCCAACCTCAAAGTGAAGAGGTCAGTGCAACCCAACCTCAAAGTGAAGAGGTCAGTGCAACCCAACCTCAAAGTGAAGAGGTCAGTGCAACCCAACCTCAAAGTGAAGAGGTCAGTGCAGTCCAACTTCAAAGTGAAGAGTTCAGTGCATCACAACCTGAAGTGAAAAGATCAGTGCATCCCAACCTGAACGGAAGAGATCAGTGTATCCCAATCTCAAAGTGAAGAGGTCAGAACATTCCAACCTGAAAATGAAGAGGTCAGAAAATCCCAATATCAATGTGAATAGGTCAGTGCATCCCAATCTCAAAGTGAAGAGATCAGAACGTTCCAATCTCAAAGTGAAGAGGTGAGTGAATCACAACCTAAATGTGAAGGGGTCAGAACAATCCAACTTGAGAGTGAAGATGTGAGTGCATCCCAACCTCAAAGTGAAGAGGTCAGTGCATTCCAACTTCAAAGTGAAGAGTTCAGTGCATCACAACATGAAGTGAAGAGATTAGTGCACCCCAAACTGAACTGAAGAGGTCAGTGTATCCCAACCTCAAAGTGAAGAGGTCTGTGAATCCCAACCTCAAACTGAAGAGGTCAGTACTTCCCAATCTCAAAGTGAAGATGTGACTGAATCACAACATCAAAGTGAAGAGGTCACCAAATTACAATCTCAAAGTGAAGAGGTCAGTGCATCAGAACCTCATAGTGAAAAGGTCAGTGAATCCCACCCTCAAAGTGAAAAGGTCTGTGAATCCCACCCTCAAAGTGAAGAGGTCAGTGCATCCCAATCTCAAAGTGAAAAGGTGAGTGAATCGCAACCTCAAAGTGAAGAGGGCAGAACATTCCAACCTCAAAGTGAAGAGGAGAGTGCATCCAACCTCAAAGTGAAGAGGTCAGGACATGCCAACATCAAAGTAAAGAGATCAGTGCACCCCAACCTCAAATTGAAGAGGTCAGAACGTCCCAACCGCAAAGTGAAGAGGTCAGAACATCCCAATCTAAAAGTGAACAGGTCAGAACATTCCAACCTCAAAGTGAAGAGGTGAGTGCGCCCCAACCTCAATGTGAAGAGGTCAGAACATCCCAACCTGAGACTGAAGAGTTCAGTGCCTCACAACCTGAAGCGAAGAGGTCAGTGCATCCCAACCTGAACTGAAGAGATCAGTGCACTCCAACCTCAAATTGAACAGGTCAGAAAGTCCCAACCTAAAAGCGAAGAGGTCAGAACATTCCAACCTCAAAGCGAAGAGGTCAGAACATCCCAACCTCAGAATGAAGAGGTCAGTGCAACGCAACCTAAAAGTGAAGAGGTCAGGACATCCCAACCTCAAAGTGAAGACGTCAGAACATCCCAATGTCAAAGTGAAGAGATCAGTGCACCCCAACCTAAAAGTGAAGAGATCAGTGCACCCCAATCTGAGATTGAAGAGGTGAGTGCATCCAACGTCAAAGTGAAGAGGTAAGTGCACCCCAACTTCAAAGAGAAGAGGTCAGTGCATCCCAACCTCAATGTGAAGAGGTACGGGCACCCCAATTTCAAAGTGAAGAGGTCAGTGCATCGCAAGCTCAAAGTGAAGAGGTCAGTGCATCGCAACCTCAAAGTGAAGAGGTGAGTGCATCGCAACTTCAATGTGAAGAGGTCATTGCACCCCAACCTCAACGTGAAGAGGTCCGTGCACCCCAACTTCAAAAGTGAACAGGTCAGTGCATCGCAAACTCAAAGTGAAGAGGTCCGTGCACCACAACTTCAAAGCGAAGAGGTCAGTGCATCCCAATCTCAAAGCAAAGAGTTCAATACATCGCTACCTCAAAGTAAAGAGGTCAGCAAACACCAAACTCAAAGTGAAGAGGTCAAAACACCCCAACCCCGAAGTGAAGAGGTGAGTGCATCGCAACCTCAAAGCGAAGAGGTCAGTGCATCGCAGCCTCAAAGTGAAGAGGTCAGAACATCCCAACCTCAGAATGAAGAGGCCAGTGCAACGCAACCGAAAAGTGAAGAGGTCAGGACATCCCAACCTCAAAGTGAAGACGTCAGAACATCCCAATGTCAAAGTGAGGAGATCAGTGCACCCCAACCTAAAAGTGAAGAGGTCAGTGCACCCCAATCTGAGAGTGAAGAGGCCAGTGCACCCCAATCTGAGAGTGTAGAGGTGAGTGCATCCAACGTCAAAGTGAAGAGGTAAGTGCACCCCAACTTCAAAGAGAAGAGGTCAGTGCATCCCAACCTCAATGTGAAGAGGTCAGTGCATCCCAACCTCAACGTGAAGAGGTCCGTGCACCCCAACTTCAAAAGTGAACAGGTCAGTGCACCCCAACCTTAAAGTGAAGAGGTCAGTGCATCCCAATCTCAAAGCGAAGAGTTCAATACATCGCTACCTCAAAGTAAAGAGGTCAGCAAACACCAAACTCAAAGTGAAGAGGTCAAAACACCCCAACCCCGAAGTGAAGAGGTGAGTGCATCGCAACCTGAATGTGACAAAGTCAGAACATCCCAATCTCAAAGTGAATTGGTCAGTGCATCGCAACCTCAAAATGAAGAGGTCAGAATATCCCAATCTCAAAGTGAAGAGGTCAGAACATCCCAACCTCAAAGTGAACAGGTGAGTGCATCGCAACCTCAAAGTGAAGAGGTCAGAACATGCCAACCTCATAATGAAGAGGTCAGTGTATCCCAACCTCAAGTTGAAGAGGTCAGAACTTCCCAACCTCAAAGTGAAGAGGTCAGTGAATCCCAACCTCAAAGTGATGAGGTGAGTGCATCTCAATCTCAAAGTGAAGAGGTCTGTGCATCCTAACCTCAAAGTGAAGAGGTCAGTGAATCCCAACTTCAAACTGAAGAGGTCAGAACATCCCAACCTCAGAATGAAGAGGTCAGTGCAACGCAACCTAAAAGTGAAGAGGTCAGGACATCCCAACCTCAAAGTGAAGACGTCAGAACATCCCAATGTCAAAGTGAAGAGATCAGTGCACCCCAACCTAAAAGTGAAGAGGTCTGTGCACCCCAATCTGAGAGTGAAGAGGCCAGTGCACCCCAATCTGAGAGTGAAAAGGTGAGTGCATCCAACGTCAAAGTGAAGAGGTAAGTGCACCCCAACTTCAAAGAGAAGAGGTCAGTGCATCCCAACCTCAATGTGAAGAGGTCAGTGCATCCCAACCTCAAAGTGAAGAGGTCAGTGCATCCCAACCTCAAAGAGAAGAGGTCAGTGCATCCCAACCTCAATGTGAAGAGGTACGGGCACCCCAATTTCAAAGTGAAGAGGTCAGTGCATCGCAAGCTCAAAGTGAAGAGGTCAGTGCATCGCAACCTCAAAGTGAAGAGGTGAGTGCATCGCAACTTCAATGTGAAGAGGTCAGTGCACCCCAACCTCAACGTGAAGAGGTCCGTGCACCCCAACTTCAAAAGTGAACAGGTCAGTGCACCCCAAACTCAAAGTGAAGAGGTCAGTGCATCCCAATCTCAAAGCGAAGATTTCAATACATCGCTACCTCAAAGTAAAGAGGTCAGCAAACACCAAACTCAAAGTGAAGAGGTCAAAATACCCCAACCCCGAAGTGAAGAGGTGAGTGCATCGCAACCTGAATGTGACAAAGTCAGAACATCCCAATCTCAAAGTGAATTGGTCAGTGCATCGCAACCTCAAAATGAAGAGGTCAGAATATCCCAATCTCAAAGTGAAGAGGTCAGAACATCCCAATCTCAAAGTGAACAGGTGAGTGCATCACAACCTCAAAGTGAAGAGGTCAGAACATGCCAACCTCATAATGAAGAGGTCAGTGAATCCCAACTTCAAACTGAAGAGGTCAGAACGTCCCAATCTCAAAGTGAAGAGGTCAGTGCATCCCAACCGTGAAGTGAAAAGATCTGTGAATCCCACCCTCAAAGTGAAAAGGTCAGTGCATCCCAATTTCAAAGTGAAGAGGTGAGTGAATCGCAACCTCCAAGCGAAGAGGTCAGAACATTCCAACCTCAAAGTGAAGAGGTGAGTGCATCCCAACCTCAATGTGAAGAGGTCAGAACATCCCAACCTCAAAGTGAAGAGGTCAGTGCTGTCCAACTTCAAAGTGAAGAGTTCAGTGCATCACAACCTGAAGTGAAAAGATCAGTGTATCCCAACCTCAAAGTGAAAAGGTCAGAACATTCCAACCTGAAAATGAAGAGGTCAGAAAATCCCAATCTCAAAGTGAAGAGACCAGAACGTTCCAATCTCAAAGTGAAGAGGTGAGTGAATCACAACCTAAATGTGAAGAGGTCAGAACAATCCAACTTGAGAGTGAAGATGTGAGTGCACCCTACCTCAAAGTGAAGAGGTCAGTGCATTCCAACTTCAAAGTGAAGAGTTCAGTGCATCACAACATGAAGTGAAGAGGTTAGTGCATCCCAACCTGAACTGAAAAGGTCAGTGTATCCCAACCTCAAAGTGAAGAGGTCAGTGCATTCCAATTTCAAAGTGAAGAGTTCAGTGCATCACAACCTGAAGTGAAGAGATTAGTGCATTCCAACCTGAACTGAATAGTACAGTGCATCCCAACTTCAAATTGAACAGGTCAGTGCATCGCAACTTCAAAGTGAAGAGGTCTTAACATGCCAACCTCAAAGTGAAGAGATCAGTGCATCCCAACTTCAAATTGAAGAGGTCAGTGCATCGCAACTTCAAAGTGAAGAGGTCTTAACATGCCAACCTCAAAGTGAAGAGATCAGTGCACTCCAACTTCAAATTGAAGAGGTCAGAACGTCCCAACCTAAAAGCGAAGAGATCAGAACATCCCAACCTAAAAGCGAAGAGGTCAGTGCATCGCAACCTCAAAGTGAAGAGGTCAGTGCGTCGCAAACTCAAAGTGAAGAGGTGAGTGCATCCCAACCTCAAAGCGAAGAGGTCAGAACATCCCAACCTCAGAGTGAAGAGGTCAGTGCAACGCAATCTCAAAGTGAAGAGGTCAGTGCATCGCAGCCTCAAAGCGAAGAGGTCAGTGCATCCCAACCTCAAAGTGAAGAGGTCAGAACATCCCAACCTCAGAGTGAAGAGGTCAGTGCAACGCAACCTCAAAGTGAAGAGGTCAGTGCATCGCAGCCTCAAAGCGAAGAGGTCAGTGCATCCCAACCTCAAAGTGAAGAGGTCAGAACATCCCAACCTCAAAGTGAAGAGGTCAGTGCATCCCAACCTCAAAGTGAAGAGGTCAGTGCGTCGCAAACTCAAAGTGAAGAGGTCAGTGCGTCGCAAACTCAAAATGAAGAGGTCAGTGCACCCCAACCTCAAAGTGAAGAGGTCAGTGCATCCCAACCTCAAAGTGAAGAGGTCAGGACATCCCAACCTCAAAGTGAAGAGGTCAGAACATCCCAATCTCAAAGTGAAGAGGTGAGTGCATTGCAACCTCAAAGTGAAGAGGTCAGTGCATCCCAATCTCACAGTGAAGAGGTCAGAACATCCCAATGTGAAAGTGAAGAGATCAGTGCACCCCAACCTAAAAGTGAAGAGGTCAGTCCACCCCAACCTGAGAGTGAAGAGGTGAGTGCAACCAACTTCAAAGAGAAGAGGTCAGTGCATCCCAACCTCAATGTGAAGAGGTCAGTGCATCTCAACCTCAAAGTGAAGAGGTCATTGCAACCCAACTTCAAAGTGAAGAGGTCAGTGCATCGCTACCTCAAAGAGAAGAGGTCAGCAAACACCAAACTCAAAGTGAAGAGGTCAAAACACCCCAACCACGAAGTGAAGAGGTGAGTGCATCGCAACCTGAATGTGACGAAGTCAGAACATCCCAACCTCAAAGTGAAGAGGTCAGAACATGCCAACTTCAAAGTGAAGAGGTCAGAGCTTCCCAACCTTAAAGTGAAGAGGTGAGTGCATCCCAACCTCAAAGTTAAGATGTCAGTGAATCCGAACCTCAAAGTGATGAGGTCAGAACTTCCCAACCTTAAAGTGATGAGGTGAGTGCATCCCAGCCTCAAAGCGAAGAGGTCAGTGAATCCCAGCCACAAAGTGAAGAGGTCAGAACGTTCCAATCTCAAAGTGAAGAGGTCACTAAAATACAACCTCAAAGTTAAGATGTCAGAACACCCCAATCTCAAAGTGAAGAGGTCAGAACACCCCAACCTCAAAGTGAAGAGGTCAGTGCATCAGAACCTCATAGTGAAAAGATCAGTGCACCCCAATCTCAAAGTGAAGGGATCAGAACATCCCAATCCCAAAGTGAAGGCGTGAGTGCATCGCAACCTCATAGTGAAGAGGTCAGAACATTTCA
The DNA here is from genome assembly GCF_047496885.1 of Scyliorhinus torazame. Taxonomy (NCBI): domain Eukaryota; kingdom Metazoa; phylum Chordata; class Chondrichthyes; order Carcharhiniformes; family Scyliorhinidae; genus Scyliorhinus; species Scyliorhinus torazame. Next base: position 137,753,577 of record NC_092713.1, read on the forward strand.
ACATCAAAGTGAAGAGGTGAGTGCATCCAACCTCAATGTGAAGAGGTCAGAACATCCCAACCTGAGAGTGAAGAGGAGAGTGCATCCGAACCTCAAGGTGAAGAGGTCAGTGCATTCCAACATTAAAGTGAAGAGTTCAGTGCATCACAACCTGAAGTGAAAAGGTCAGTGTATCCCAACCTGAACGGAAGAGGTCAGTGTATCCCATGCTCAAAGTGAAGAGGTCAGAACATGCCAACCTGAAAGTGAAGAGGTGAGTGCATCCCAACCTCAAAGTGAAAGGTCAGTGCATCCCAATATCAAAGTGAAGAGATCAGAACGTCTCAATCTCAAAGTGAAGAGGTGAGTGAATTGCAACCTCACAGTGAAGAGCTCAGCAAATTCCAAACTGAAAGAGAAGAGGTCAATGCATCCGAACCTCAAAGTGAAGAGGTCAGTGCATCCCAACCACAAAGTGAAGAGGTCATTGCACCCCAACCTCAATGTGACAAAGTCAGAACATCCCAACCTCAAAGTGAATAGGTCAGTGCATCGCAACCTCAAAGTGAAGAGGCCAGAACTTCCCAACCTCAAAGTGAAGAGGTCAGAACTTCCCAACTTCAAAGTGTAGAGGTGAGTGCACTCCAACATTAAAGTGAAGAGGTCAGTGTATCCCAACCTCAAAGTGAAGAGGGCAGTGAATCCCGACCTCAAAGTGAAGAGGGCAGTGAATTCCGACCTCAAAGTGAAGAGGGCAGTGAATCCCGACCTCAAAGTGAAGAGTTGAGTGCATCCCAACCTCAAAGTGAAAAGGTTTGTGAATCCCAACCTCAAAGTGAAAAGGTCAGTGCATTCCAACCTCGAAGTGAAGAGGTCAGAACATCCCAATTTCAAAGTGAACATATCAGAACGTCCCAATCTCAAAGTGAAGAGGTGAGTGAATCGCAACCTCAATGTGAAGAGGTCAGAACCTTCCAACCTGAGAGTGAAGATGTGAGTGCATCCAACCTCAAAGTGAAGAGGTCATTGCACCCCAACCTCAATGTGAAGAGGTTGTGCGTCCCAACCTCAAAGTGAATCGTTCAGGGCATCGTAACCTCAAAATGAAGAGGTCAGCAAACACCAAACGCAAAGTGAAGAGGTGAGTGCATCGCAACCTGAATGTGACAAAGTCAGTGCATCGCAACCTCAAAGTGAAGAGGTCAGTGTATCCCAACCTCAAATTGAAGAGGTCAGAACGTCCCAACCTCAAAGTGAAGAGGGCAGTGAAACCCAACCTCAAAGTGAAGAGGTCAGTGCATCGCAACCTCAAAGTGAAGAGGTCAGTGCACCCCAACATCAAAGTGAAGAGGTCAGTGCACCCCAACCTCAAAGTGAAGAGGTCAGTGCACCCCAACCTCAAAGTGAAGAGGTCAGAACGTCCCAACCTCAAAGTGAAGAGGGCAGTGAAACCCAACCTCAAAGTGAAGAGGTCAGTGCATCGCAACCTCAAAGTGAAGAGGTCAGAACATCCCAACCTCAAAGAGAAGAGGTGAGTGCATCCCAACCTCAATGTGAAGAGGTCAGAACATCCCAACCTGAGAGTGAAGAGGTCAGTGTATCGCAACCTCAAAGTGAAGAGGTCAGAACATGCCAACCTCAAAGTGAAGAGGTCAGTGCACCCCAACCGCAAGGTGAAGAGGTCAGAACACCCCAACCACAAAGTGAAGAGATCAGTGCACCCCAACCTCAAAGTGAAGAGGTCAGTGCATCCCAACCTCAAAATGAAGACGTCAGTGCATCGCAACCTGAGAGTGAAGAGGTCAGTGCATCGCAACTTCAAAGTGAAGAGGTCAGTGCATCGCAACTTCAAAGTGAAGAGGTCAGTGCATCGCAACTTCAAAGTGAAGAGGTCAGTGCACCCCCACCTCTATGTGAAGAGGTTGTGCGTCCCAACCTCAAAGTGAGTCGTTCAGGGCATCGCTACCTCAAAATGAAGAGGTCAGCAAACACCAAACTCAAAGCGAAGAGGTCAAAACACCCCAACCTCGAAGTGAAGAGGTGAGTGCATCGCAACCTGAATGTGACGAAGTCAGAACATCCCAACCTCAAAGTGAAGAGGTCAGGGTATCCCAACCTCAAATTGAAGATGTCAGGACTTCCCAACCTTAAAATGAAGAGGTCAGTGCACCCCAACCTGAGACTGAAGAGGTGAGTGCATCCAATGTCAAAGTGAAGAGGTAAGTGCACCCCAACCTCAAAGTGAAGAGGTCAGTGCAGTCCAACCTCAAAGTGAAGAGGTCGGCACTTCCCGACCTCAAATGAAGAGGCCAGTGCACCCAAATGTCCAAGTGAAGAGGTCAGTGCACCCCAACCTCAAAGTGAAGAGGTCAGTGCACCCCAACTTCAAAGTGAAGAGGTCAGTGCATCCCAACCTCAAAGTGAAGAGGTCAGTGCATCGCAACTTCAAAGTGAAGAGGTCATTGCACCCCAACCTCAATGTGAAGAGGTTGTGCGTCCCAACCTCAATGTGAAGAGTTCAGTGCATCGCTACCTCAAAATGAAGAGGTCAGCAAACACCAAACTCAAAGTGAAGAGGTCAAAACACCCCAACCACGAAGTGAAGAGGTGAGTGAATCGCAACCTCAAAGTGAAGAGGTCAGAACATGCCAACCTTATAGTGAAGAGGTCAGGGTATCCCAACCTTAAATTGAAGAGGTCAGAACTTCCCAACTTCAAACTGAAGAGGTCAGAACGTCCCAATCTCAAAGTGAAGAGGTGAATGCATCCCAATCTCAAAGGGAAATGGTTTGTGAAAGCCAACCTCAATGTGAAAAGGTCAGTGAATCCGAAGCTCAAAGTGAAGAGGTCAGTGCATCCCAAACTCAAAGTGAAGAGGTCAGTGCAGTCCAACCTCAAAGTGAAGAGGTCGGCACTTCCCCACCTCAAATGAAGAGGCCAGTGCACCCAAATGTCCAAGTGAAGAGGTCAGTGCACCCCAACCTCAAAGTGAAGAGGTCAGTGCACCCCAACTTCAAAGTGAAGAGGTCAGTGCATCCCAACCTCAAAGTGAAGAGGTCAGTGCATCGCAACTTCAAAGTGAAGAGGTCATTGCACCCCAACCTCAATGTGAAGAGGTTGTGCGTCCCAACCTCAATGTGAAGAGTTCAGTGCATCGCTACCTCAAAATGAAGAGGTCAGCAAACACCAAACTCAAAGTGAAGAGGTCAAAACACCCCAACCACGAAGTGAAGAGGTGAGTGCATCGCAACCTCAAAGTGAAGAGGTCAGAACATGCCAACCTTATAGTGAAGAGGTCAGGGTATCCCAACCTCAAATTGAAGAGGTCAGAACTTCCCAACCTCAAACTGAAGAGGTCAGAACGTCCCAATCTCAAAGTGAAGAGGTGAGTGAATCGCAGCCTCAAAGTGAAGAGATCAGAACGTTCCAACCTCAAAATGAAGAGGTGAATGCATCCCAATCTCAAAGGGAAATGGTTTGTGAAAGCCAACCTCAATGTGAAAAGGTCAGTGAATCCAAAGCTCAAAGTGAAGAGGTCAGTGCATCCCAAACTCAAAGTGAAGAGGTCAGAGTGTCCCAATCTCAAAGTGAAAAGGTCTGTGAATCCCAACCTCAAAGAGAAAAAATCACTGCAACGCAATCTCAAAGTGAAGAGGTCAGAACATTCCAACCTCAAAGTGAAGAGGTGGGTGCGTCCCAACCTGAAAGTGAAGAGGTCAGAACGTCCCAACCCGAGAGTGAAGAGGTGAGTGCTCCCAACCACAAAGTGACGAGGGCAGAACATCCCAACCTCAAAGTGAAGATGTCAGTGCAGTCCAACCTCAAAGTGAATCGTTCAGGGCATCGTAACCTCAAAATGAAGAGGTCAGCAAACACCAAACGCAAAGTGAAGAGGTGAGTGCATCGCAACCTGAATGTGACAAAGTCAGTGCATCGCAACCTCAAAGTGAAGAGGTCAGTGTATCCCAACCTCAAAGTGAAGAGGTCAGAACATCCCAACCTCAAAGAGAAGAGGTGAGTGCATCCCAACCTCAATGTGAAGAGGTCAGTGCAACCCAACCTCAAAGTGAAGAGGTCAGTGCACCCCAACCTCAAAGTGAAGAGGTCAGTGCACCCCAACCTCAAAGTGAAGAGGTCAGAACGTCCCAACCTCAAAGTGAAGAGGGCAGTGAAACCCAACCTCAAAGTGAAGAGGTCAGTGCATCGCAACCTCAAAGTGAAGAGGTCAGAACATCCCAACCTCAAAGAGAAGAGGTGAGTGCATCCCAACCTCAATGTGAAGAGGTCAGAACATCCCAACCTGAGAGTGAAGAGGTCAGTGTATCGCAACCTCAAAGTGAAGAGGTCAGAACATGCCAACCTCAAAGTGAAGAGGTCAGTGCACCCCAACCGCAAGGTGAAGAGGTCAGAACACCCCAACCACAAAGTGAAGAGATCAGTGCACCCCAACCTCAAAGTGAAGAGGTCAGTGCATCCCAACCTCAAAATGAAGACGTCAGTGCATCGCAACCTGAGAGTGAAGAGGTCAGTGCATCGCAACTTCAAAGTGAAGAGGTCAGTGCATCGCAACTTCAAAGTGAAGAGGTCAGTGCATCGCAACTTCAAAGTGAAGAGGTCAGTGCACCCCCACCTCTATGTGAAGAGGTTGTGCGTCCCAACCTCAAAGTGAGTCGTTCAGGGCATCGCTACCTCAAAATGAAGAGGTCAGCAAACACCAAACTCAAAGCGAAGAGGTCAAAACACCCCAACCTCGAAGTGAAGAGGTGAGTGCATCGCAACCTGAATGTGACGAAGTCAGAACATCCCAACCTCAAAGTGAAGAGGTCAGGGTATCCCAACCTCAAATTGAAGATGTCAGGACTTCCCAACCTTAAAATGAAGAGGTCAGTGCACCCCAACCTGAGACTGAAGAGGTGAGTGCATCCAATGTCAAAGTGAAGAGGTAAGTGCACCCCAACCTCAAAGTGAAGAGGTCAGTGCAGTCCAACCTCAAAGTGAAGAGGTCGGCACTTCCCGACCTCAAATGAAGAGGCCAGTGCACCCAAATGTCCAAGTGAAGAGGTCAGTGCACCCCAACCTCAAAGTGAAGAGGTCAGTGCACCCCAACTTCAAAGTGAAGAGGTCAGTGCATCCCAACCTCAAAGTGAAGAGGTCAGTGCATCGCAACTTCAAAGTGAAGAGGTCATTGCACCCCAACCTCAATGTGAAGAGGTTGTGCGTCCCAACCTCAATGTGAAGAGTTCAGTGCATCGCTACCTCAAAATGAAGAGGTCAGCAAACACCAAACTCAAAGTGAAGAGGTCAAAACACCCCAACCACGAAGTGAAGAGGTGAGTGAATCGCAACCTCAAAGTGAAGAGGTCAGAACATGCCAACCTTATAGTGAAGAGGTCAGGGTATCCCAACCTTAAATTGAAGAGGTCAGAACTTCCCAACTTCAAACTGAAGAGGTCAGAACGTCCCAATCTCAAAGTGAAGAGGTGAATGCATCCCAATCTCAAAGGGAAATGGTTTGTGAAAGCCAACCTCAATGTGAAAAGGTCAGTGAATCCGAAGCTCAAAGTGAAGAGGTCAGTGCATCCCAAACTCAAAGTGAAGAGGTCAGTGCAGTCCAACCTCAAAGTGAAGAGGTCGGCACTTCCCCACCTCAAATGAAGAGGCCAGTGCACCCAAATGTCCAAGTGAAGAGGTCAGTGCACCCCAACCTCAAAGTGAAGAGGTCAGTGCACCCCAACTTCAAAGTGAAGAGGTCAGTGCATCCCAACCTCAAAGTGAAGAGGTCAGTGCATCGCAACTTCAAAGTGAAGAGGTCATTGCACCCCAACCTCAATGTGAAGAGGTTGTGCGTCCCAACCTCAATGTGAAGAGTTCAGTGCATCGCTACCTCAAAATGAAGAGGTCAGCAAACACCAAACTCAAAGTGAAGAGGTCAAAACACCCCAACCACGAAGTGAAGAGGTGAGTGCATCGCAACCTCAAAGTGAAGAGGTCAGAACATGCCAACCTTATAGTGAAGAGGTCAGGGTATCCCAACCTCAAATTGAAGAGGTCAGAACTTCCCAACCTCAAACTGAAGAGGTCAGAACGTCCCAATCTCAAAGTGAAGAGGTGAGTGAATCGCAGCCTCAAAGTGAAGAGATCAGAACGTTCCAACCTCAAAATGAAGAGGTGAATGCATCCCAATCTCAAAGGGAAATGGTTTGTGAAAGCCAACCTCAATGTGAAAAGGTCAGTGAATCCAAAGCTCAAAGTGAAGAGGTCAGTGCATCCCAAACTCAAAGTGAAGAGGTCAGAGTGTCCCAATCTCAAAGTGAAAAGGTCTGTGAATCCCAACCTCAAAGAGAAAAAATCACTGCAACGCAATCTCAAAGTGAAGAGGTCAGAACATTCCAACCTCAAAGTGAAGAGGTGGGTGCGTCCCAACCTGAAAGTGAAGAGGTCAGAACGTCCCAACCCGAGAGTGAAGAGGTGAGTGCTCCCAACCACAAAGTGACGAGGGCAGAACATCCCAACCTCAAAGTGAAGATGTCAGTGCAGTCCAACCTCAAAGTGAATCGTTCAGGGCATCGTAACCTCAAAATGAAGAGGTCAGCAAACACCAAACGCAAAGTGAAGAGGTGAGTGCATCGCAACCTGAATGTGACAAAGTCAGTGCATCGCAACCTCAAAGTGAAGAGGTCAGTGTATCCCAACCTCAAAGTGAAGAGGTCAGAACATCCCAACCTCAAAGTGAAGAGGTCAGTGCAACCCAACCTCAAAGTGAAGAGGTCAGTGCAACCCAACCTCAAAGTGAAGAGGTCAGTGCAACCCAACCTCAAAGTGAAGAGGTCAGTGCAGTCCAACTTCAAAGTGAAGAGTTCAGTGCATCACAACCTGAAGTGAAAAGATCAGTGCATCCCAACCTGAACGGAAGAGATCAGTGTATCCCAATCTCAAAGTGAAGAGGTCAGAACATTCCAACCTGAAAATGAAGAGGTCAGAAAATCCCAATATCAATGTGAATAGGTCAGTGCATCCCAATCTCAAAGTGAAGAGATCAGAACGTTCCAATCTCAAAGTGAAGAGGTGAGTGAATCACAACCTAAATGTGAAGGGGTCAGAACAATCCAACTTGAGAGTGAAGATGTGAGTGCATCCCAACCTCAAAGTGAAGAGGTCAGTGCATTCCAACTTCAAAGTGAAGAGTTCAGTGCATCACAACATGAAGTGAAGAGATTAGTGCACCCCAAACTGAACTGAAGAGGTCAGTGTATCCCAACCTCAAAGTGAAGAGGTCTGTGAATCCCAACCTCAAACTGAAGAGGTCAGTACTTCCCAATCTCAAAGTGAAGATGTGACTGAATCACAACATCAAAGTGAAGAGGTCACCAAATTACAATCTCAAAGTGAAGAGGTCAGTGCATCAGAACCTCATAGTGAAAAGGTCAGTGAATCCCACCCTCAAAGTGAAAAGGTCTGTGAATCCCACCCTCAAAGTGAAGAGGTCAGTGCATCCCAATCTCAAAGTGAAAAGGTGAGTGAATCGCAACCTCAAAGTGAAGAGGGCAGAACATTCCAACCTCAAAGTGAAGAGGAGAGTGCATCCAACCTCAAAGTGAAGAGGTCAGGACATGCCAACATCAAAGTAAAGAGATCAGTGCACCCCAACCTCAAATTGAAGAGGTCAGAACGTCCCAACCGCAAAGTGAAGAGGTCAGAACATCCCAATCTAAAAGTGAACAGGTCAGAACATTCCAACCTCAAAGTGAAGAGGTGAGTGCGCCCCAACCTCAATGTGAAGAGGTCAGAACATCCCAACCTGAGACTGAAGAGTTCAGTGCCTCACAACCTGAAGCGAAGAGGTCAGTGCATCCCAACCTGAACTGAAGAGATCAGTGCACTCCAACCTCAAATTGAACAGGTCAGAAAGTCCCAACCTAAAAGCGAAGAGGTCAGAACATTCCAACCTCAAAGCGAAGAGGTCAGAACATCCCAACCTCAGAATGAAGAGGTCAGTGCAACGCAACCTAAAAGTGAAGAGGTCAGGACATCCCAACCTCAAAGTGAAGACGTCAGAACATCCCAATGTCAAAGTGAAGAGATCAGTGCACCCCAACCTAAAAGTGAAGAGATCAGTGCACCCCAATCTGAGATTGAAGAGGTGAGTGCATCCAACGTCAAAGTGAAGAGGTAAGTGCACCCCAACTTCAAAGAGAAGAGGTCAGTGCATCCCAACCTCAATGTGAAGAGGTACGGGCACCCCAATTTCAAAGTGAAGAGGTCAGTGCATCGCAAGCTCAAAGTGAAGAGGTCAGTGCATCGCAACCTCAAAGTGAAGAGGTGAGTGCATCGCAACTTCAATGTGAAGAGGTCATTGCACCCCAACCTCAACGTGAAGAGGTCCGTGCACCCCAACTTCAAAAGTGAACAGGTCAGTGCATCGCAAACTCAAAGTGAAGAGGTCCGTGCACCACAACTTCAAAGCGAAGAGGTCAGTGCATCCCAATCTCAAAGCAAAGAGTTCAATACATCGCTACCTCAAAGTAAAGAGGTCAGCAAACACCAAACTCAAAGTGAAGAGGTCAAAACACCCCAACCCCGAAGTGAAGAGGTGAGTGCATCGCAACCTCAAAGCGAAGAGGTCAGTGCATCGCAGCCTCAAAGTGAAGAGGTCAGAACATCCCAACCTCAGAATGAAGAGGCCAGTGCAACGCAACCGAAAAGTGAAGAGGTCAGGACATCCCAACCTCAAAGTGAAGACGTCAGAACATCCCAATGTCAAAGTGAGGAGATCAGTGCACCCCAACCTAAAAGTGAAGAGGTCAGTGCACCCCAATCTGAGAGTGAAGAGGCCAGTGCACCCCAATCTGAGAGTGTAGAGGTGAGTGCATCCAACGTCAAAGTGAAGAGGTAAGTGCACCCCAACTTCAAAGAGAAGAGGTCAGTGCATCCCAACCTCAATGTGAAGAGGTCAGTGCATCCCAACCTCAACGTGAAGAGGTCCGTGCACCCCAACTTCAAAAGTGAACAGGTCAGTGCACCCCAACCTTAAAGTGAAGAGGTCAGTGCATCCCAATCTCAAAGCGAAGAGTTCAATACATCGCTACCTCAAAGTAAAGAGGTCAGCAAACACCAAACTCAAAGTGAAGAGGTCAAAACACCCCAACCCCGAAGTGAAGAGGTGAGTGCATCGCAACCTGAATGTGACAAAGTCAGAACATCCCAATCTCAAAGTGAATTGGTCAGTGCATCGCAACCTCAAAATGAAGAGGTCAGAATATCCCAATCTCAAAGTGAAGAGGTCAGAACATCCCAACCTCAAAGTGAACAGGTGAGTGCATCGCAACCTCAAAGTGAAGAGGTCAGAACATGCCAACCTCATAATGAAGAGGTCAGTGTATCCCAACCTCAAGTTGAAGAGGTCAGAACTTCCCAACCTCAAAGTGAAGAGGTCAGTGAATCCCAACCTCAAAGTGATGAGGTGAGTGCATCTCAATCTCAAAGTGAAGAGGTCTGTGCATCCTAACCTCAAAGTGAAGAGGTCAGTGAATCCCAACTTCAAACTGAAGAGGTCAGAACATCCCAACCTCAGAATGAAGAGGTCAGTGCAACGCAACCTAAAAGTGAAGAGGTCAGGACATCCCAACCTCAAAGTGAAGACGTCAGAACATCCCAATGTCAAAGTGAAGAGATCAGTGCACCCCAACCTAAAAGTGAAGAGGTCTGTGCACCCCAATCTGAGAGTGAAGAGGCCAGTGCACCCCAATCTGAGAGTGAAAAGGTGAGTGCATCCAACGTCAAAGTGAAGAGGTAAGTGCACCCCAACTTCAAAGAGAAGAGGTCAGTGCATCCCAACCTCAATGTGAAGAGGTCAGTGCATCCCAACCTCAAAGTGAAGAGGTCAGTGCATCCCAACCTCAAAGAGAAGAGGTCAGTGCATCCCAACCTCAATGTGAAGAGGTACGGGCACCCCAATTTCAAAGTGAAGAGGTCAGTGCATCGCAAGCTCAAAGTGAAGAGGTCAGTGCATCGCAACCTCAAAGTGAAGAGGTGAGTGCATCGCAACTTCAATGTGAAGAGGTCAGTGCACCCCAACCTCAACGTGAAGAGGTCCGTGCACCCCAACTTCAAAAGTGAACAGGTCAGTGCACCCCAAACTCAAAGTGAAGAGGTCAGTGCATCCCAATCTCAAAGCGAAGATTTCAATACATCGCTACCTCAAAGTAAAGAGGTCAGCAAACACCAAACTCAAAGTGAAGAGGTCAAAATACCCCAACCCCGAAGTGAAGAGGTGAGTGCATCGCAACCTGAATGTGACAAAGTCAGAACATCCCAATCTCAAAGTGAATTGGTCAGTGCATCGCAACCTCAAAATGAAGAGGTCAGAATATCCCAATCTCAAAGTGAAGAGGTCAGAACATCCCAATCTCAAAGTGAACAGGTGAGTGCATCACAACCTCAAAGTGAAGAGGTCAGAACATGCCAACCTCATAATGAAGAGGTCAGTGAATCCCAACTTCAAACTGAAGAGGTCAGAACGTCCCAATCTCAAAGTGAAGAGGTCAGTGCATCCCAACCGTGAAGTGAAAAGATCTGTGAATCCCACCCTCAAAGTGAAAAGGTCAGTGCATCCCAATTTCAAAGTGAAGAGGTGAGTGAATCGCAACCTCCAAGCGAAGAGGTCAGAACATTCCAACCTCAAAGTGAAGAGGTGAGTGCATCCCAACCTCAATGTGAAGAGGTCAGAACATCCCAACCTCAAAGTGAAGAGGTCAGTGCTGTCCAACTTCAAAGTGAAGAGTTCAGTGCATCACAACCTGAAGTGAAAAGATCAGTGTATCCCAACCTCAAAGTGAAAAGGTCAGAACATTCCAACCTGAAAATGAAGAGGTCAGAAAATCCCAATCTCAAAGTGAAGAGACCAGAACGTTCCAATCTCAAAGTGAAGAGGTGAGTGAATCACAACCTAAATGTGAAGAGGTCAGAACAATCCAACTTGAGAGTGAAGATGTGAGTGCACCCTACCTCAAAGTGAAGAGGTCAGTGCATTCCAACTTCAAAGTGAAGAGTTCAGTGCATCACAACATGAAGTGAAGAGGTTAGTGCATCCCAACCTGAACTGAAAAGGTCAGTGTATCCCAACCTCAAAGTGAAGAGGTCAGTGCATTCCAATTTCAAAGTGAAGAGTTCAGTGCATCACAACCTGAAGTGAAGAGATTAGTGCATTCCAACCTGAACTGAATAGTACAGTGCATCCCAACTTCAAATTGAACAGGTCAGTGCATCGCAACTTCAAAGTGAAGAGGTCTTAACATGCCAACCTCAAAGTGAAGAGATCAGTGCATCCCAACTTCAAATTGAAGAGGTCAGTGCATCGCAACTTCAAAGTGAAGAGGTCTTAACATGCCAACCTCAAAGTGAAGAGATCAGTGCACTCCAACTTCAAATTGAAGAGGTCAGAACGTCCCAACCTAAAAGCGAAGAGATCAGAACATCCCAACCTAAAAGCGAAGAGGTCAGTGCATCGCAACCTCAAAGTGAAGAGGTCAGTGCGTCGCAAACTCAAAGTGAAGAGGTGAGTGCATCCCAACCTCAAAGCGAAGAGGTCAGAACATCCCAACCTCAGAGTGAAGAGGTCAGTGCAACGCAATCTCAAAGTGAAGAGGTCAGTGCATCGCAGCCTCAAAGCGAAGAGGTCAGTGCATCCCAACCTCAAAGTGAAGAGGTCAGAACATCCCAACCTCAGAGTGAAGAGGTCAGTGCAACGCAACCTCAAAGTGAAGAGGTCAGTGCATCGCAGCCTCAAAGCGAAGAGGTCAGTGCATCCCAACCTCAAAGTGAAGAGGTCAGAACATCCCAACCTCAAAGTGAAGAGGTCAGTGCATCCCAACCTCAAAGTGAAGAGGTCAGTGCGTCGCAAACTCAAAGTGAAGAGGTCAGTGCGTCGCAAACTCAAAATGAAGAGGTCAGTGCACCCCAACCTCAAAGTGAAGAGGTCAGTGCATCCCAACCTCAAAGTGAAGAGGTCAGGACATCCCAACCTCAAAGTGAAGAGGTCAGAACATCCCAATCTCAAAGTGAAGAGGTGAGTGCATTGCAACCTCAAAGTGAAGAGGTCAGTGCATCCCAATCTCACAGTGAAGAGGTCAGAACATCCCAATGTGAAAGTGAAGAGATCAGTGCACCCCAACCTAAAAGTGAAGAGGTCAGTCCACCCCAACCTGAGAGTGAAGAGGTGAGTGCAACCAACTTCAAAGAGAAGAGGTCAGTGCATCCCAACCTCAATGTGAAGAGGTCAGTGCATCTCAACCTCAAAGTGAAGAGGTCATTGCAACCCAACTTCAAAGTGAAGAGGTCAGTGCATCGCTACCTCAAAGAGAAGAGGTCAGCAAACACCAAACTCAAAGTGAAGAGGTCAAAACACCCCAACCACGAAGTGAAGAGGTGAGTGCATCGCAACCTGAATGTGACGAAGTCAGAACATCCCAACCTCAAAGTGAAGAGGTCAGAACATGCCAACTTCAAAGTGAAGAGGTCAGAGCTTCCCAACCTTAAAGTGAAGAGGTGAGTGCATCCCAACCTCAAAGTTAAGATGTCAGTGAATCCGAACCTCAAAGTGATGAGGTCAGAACTTCCCAACCTTAAAGTGATGAGGTGAGTGCATCCCAGCCTCAAAGCGAAGAGGTCAGTGAATCCCAGCCACAAAGTGAAGAGGTCAGAACGTTCCAATCTCAAAGTGAAGAGGTCACTAAAATACAACCTCAAAGTTAAGATGTCAGAACACCCCAATCTCAAAGTGAAGAGGTCAGAACACCCCAACCTCAAAGTGAAGAGGTCAGTGCATCAGAACCTCATAGTGAAAAGATCAGTGCACCCCAATCTCAAAGTGAAGGGATCAGAACATCCCAATCCCAAAGTGAAGGCGTGAGTGCATCGCAACCTCATAGTGAAGAGGTCAGAACATTTCAACATCAAAGTGAAGAGGTGAGTGCATCCAACCTCAATGTGAAGAGGTCAGAACATCCCAACCTGAGAGTGAAGAGGAGAGTGCATCCGAACCTCAAGGTGAAGAGGTCAGTGCATTCCAACATTAAAGTGAAGAGTTCAGTGCATCACAACCTGAAGTGAAAAGGTCAGTGTATCCCAACCTGAACGGAAGAGGTCAGTGTATCCCATGCTCAAAGTGAAGAGGTCAGAACATGCCAACCTGAAAGTGAAGAGGTGAGTGCATCCCAACCTCAAAGTGAAAGGTCAGTGCATCCCAATATCAAAGTGAAGAGATCAGAACGTCTCAATCTCAAAGTGAAGAGGTGAGTGAATTGCAACCTCACAGTGAAGAGCTCAGCAAATTCCAAACTGAAAGAGAAGAGGTCAATGCATCCGAACCTCAAAGTGAAGAGGTCAGTGCATCCCAACCACAAAGTGAAGAGGTCATTGCACCCCAACCTCAATGTGACAAAGTCAGAACATCCCAACCTCAAAGTGAATAGGTCAGTGCATCGCAACCTCAAAGTGAAGAGGCCAGAACTTCCCAACCTCAAAGTGAAGAGGTCAGAACTTCCCAACTTCAAAGTGTAGAGGTGAGTGCACTCCAACATTAAAGTGAAGAGGTCAGTGTATCCCAACCTCAAAGTGAAGAGGGCAGTGAATCCCGACCTCAAAGTGAAGAGGGCAGTGAATCCCGACCTCAAAGTGAAGAGGGCAGTGAATTCCGACCTCAAAGTGAAGAGGGCAGTGAATCCCGACCTCAAAGTGAAGAGTTGAGTGCATCCCAACCTCAAAGTGAAAAGGTTTGTGAATCCCAACCTCAAAGTGAAAAGGTCAGTGCATTCCAACCTCGAAGTGAAGAGGTCAGAACATCCCAATTTCAAAGTGAACATATCAGAACGTCCCAATCTCAAAGTGAAGAGGTGAGTGAATCGCAACCTCAATGTGAAGAGGTCAGAACCTTCCAACCTGAGAGTGAAGATGTGAGTGCATCCAACCTCAAAGTGAAGAGGTCATTGCACCCCAACCTCAATGTGAAGAGGTTGTGCGTCCCAACCTCAAAGTGAATCGTTCAGGGCATCGTAACCTCAAAATGAAGAGGTCAGCAAACACCAAACGCAAAGTGAAGAGGTGAGTGCATCGCAACCTGAATGTGACAAAGTCAGTGCATCGCAACCTCAAAGTGAAGAGGTCAGTGTATCCCAACCTCAAATTGAAGAGGTCAGAACGTCCCAACCTCAAAGTGAAGAGGGCAGTGAAACCCAACCTCAAAGTGAAGAGGTCAGTGCATCGCAACCTCAAAGTGAAGAGGTCAGTGCACCCCAACATCAAAGTGAAGAGGTCAGTGCACCCCAACCTCAAAGTGAAGAGGTCAGTGCACCCCAACCTCAAAGTGAAGAGGTCAGAACGTCCCAACCTCAAAGTGAAGAGGGCAGTGAAACCCAACCTCAAAGTGAAGAGGTCAGTGCATCGCAACCTCAAAGTGAAGAGGTCAGAACATCCCAACCTCAAAGAGAAGAGGTGAGTGCATCCCAACCTCAATGTGAAGAGGTCAGAACATCCCAACCTGAGAGTGAAGAGGTCAGTGTATCGCAACCTCAAAGTGAAGAGGTCAGAACATGCCAACCTCAAAGTGAAGAGGTCAGTGCACCCCAACCGCAAGGTGAAGAGGTCAGAACACCCCAACCACAAAGTGAAGAGATCAGTGCACCCCAACCTCAAAGTGAAGAGGTCAGTGCATCCCAACCTCAAAATGAAGACGTCAGTGCATCGCAACCTGAGAGTGAAGAGGTCAGTGCATCGCAACTTCAAAGTGAAGAGGTCAGTGCATCGCAACTTCAAAGTGAAGAGGTCAGTGCATCGCAACTTCAAAGTGAAGAGGTCAGTGCACCCCCACCTCTATGTGAAGAGGTTGTGCGTCCCAACCTCAAAGTGAGTCGTTCAGGGCATCGCTACCTCAAAATGAAGAGGTCAGCAAACACCAAACTCAAAGCGAAGAGGTCAAAACACCCCAACCTCGAAGTGAAGAGGTGAGTGCATCGCAACCTGAATGTGACGAAGTCAGAACATCCCAACCTCAAAGTGAAGAGGTCAGGGTATCCCAACCTCAAATTGAAGATGTCAGGACTTCCCAACCTTAAAATGAAGAGGTCAGTGCACCCCAACCTGAGACTGAAGAGGTGAGTGCATCCAATGTCAAAGTGAAGAGGTAAGTGCACCCCAACCTCAAAGTGAAGAGGTCAGTGCAGTCCAACCTCAAAGTGAAGAGGTCGGCACTTCCCGACCTCAAATGAAGAGGCCAGTGCACCCAAATGTCCAAGTGAAGAGGTCAGTGCACCCCAACCTCAAAGTGAAGAGGTCAGTGCACCCCAACTTCAAAGTGAAGAGGTCAGTGCATCCCAACCTCAAAGTGAAGAGGTCAGTGCATCGCAACTTCAAAGTGAAGAGGTCATTGCACCCCAACCTCAATGTGAAGAGGTTGTGCGTCCCAACCTCAATGTGAAGAGTTCAGTGCATCGCTACCTCAAAATGAAGAGGTCAGCAAACACCAAACTCAAAGTGAAGAGGTCAAAACACCCCAACCACGAAGTGAAGAGGTGAGTGAATCGCAACCTCAAAGTGAAGAGGTCAGAACATGCCAACCTTATAGTGAAGAGGTCAGGGTATCCCAACCTTAAATTGAAGAGGTCAGAACTTCCCAACTTCAAACTGAAGAGGTCAGAACGTCCCAATCTCAAAGTGAAGAGGTGAATGCATCCCAATCTCAAAGGGAAATGGTTTGTGAAAGCCAACCTCAATGTGAAAAGGTCAGTGAATCCGAAGCTCAAAGTGAAGAGGTCAGTGCATCCCAAACTCAAAGTGAAGAGGTCAGTGCAGTCCAACCTCAAAGTGAAGAGGTCGGCACTTCCCCACCTCAAATGAAGAGGCCAGTGCACCCAAATGTCCAAGTGAAGAGGTCAGTGCACCCCAACCTCAAAGTGAAGAGGTCAGTGCACCCCAACTTCAAAGTGAAGAGGTCAGTGCATCCCAACCTCAAAGTGAAGAGGTCAGTGCATCGCAACTTCAAAGTGAAGAGGTCATTGCACCCCAACCTCAATGTGAAGAGGTTGTGCGTCCCAACCTCAATGTGAAGAGTTCAGTGCATCGCTACCTCAAAATGAAGAGGTCAGCAAACACCAAACTCAAAGTGAAGAGGTCAAAACACCCCAACCACGAAGTGAAGAGGTGAGTGCATCGCAACCTCAAAGTGAAGAGGTCAGAACATGCCAACCTTATAGTGAAGAGGTCAGGGTATCCCAACCTCAAATTGAAGAGGTCAGAACTTCCCAACCTCAAACTGAAGAGGTCAGAACGTCCCAATCTCAAAGTGAAGAGGTGAGTGAATCGCAGCCTCAAAGTGAAGAGATCAGAACGTTCCAACCTCAAAATGAAGAGGTGAATGCATCCCAATCTCAAAGGGAAATGGTTTGTGAAAGCCAACCTCAATGTGAAAAGGTCAGTGAATCCAAAGCTCAAAGTGAAGAGGTCAGTGCATCCCAAACTCAAAGTGAAGAGGTCAGAGTGTCCCAATCTCAAAGTGAAAAGGTCTGTGAATCCCAACCTCAAAGAGAAAAAATCACTGCAACGCAATCTCAAAGTGAAGAGGTCAGAACATTCCAACCTCAAAGTGAAGAGGTGGGTGCGTCCCAACCTGAAAGTGAAGAGGTCAGAACGTCCCAACCCGAGAGTGAAGAGGTGAGTGCTCCCAACCACAAAGTGACGAGGGCAGAACATCCCAACCTCAAAGTGAAGATGTCAGTGCAGTCCAACCTCAAAGTGAATCGTTCAGGGCATCGTAACCTCAAAATGAAGAGGTCAGCAAACACCAAACGCAAAGTGAAGAGGTGAGTGCATCGCAACCTGAATGTGACAAAGTCAGTGCATCGCAACCTCAAAGTGAAGAGGTCAGTGTATCCCAACCTCAAAGTGAAGAGGTCAGAACATCCCAACCTCAAAGAGAAGAGGTGAGTGCATCCCAACCTCAATGTGAAGAGGTCAGAACATCCCAACCTGAGAGTGAAGAGGTCAGTGTATCGCAACCTCAAAGTGAAGAGGTCAGAACATGCCAACCTCAAAGTGAAGAGGTCAGTGCACCCCAACCGCAAGGTGAAGAGGTCAGAACACCCCAACCACAAAGTGAAGAGATCAGTGCACCCCAACCTCAAAGTGAAGAGGTCAGTGCATCCCAACCTCAAAATGAAGACGTCAGTGCATCGCAACCTGAGAGTGAAGAGGTCAGTGCATCGCAACTTCAAAGTGAAGAGGTCAGTGCATCGCAACTTCAAAGTGAAGAGGTCAGTGCATCGCAACTTCAAAGTGAAGAGGTCAGTGCACCCCCACCTCTATGTGAAGA